>NC_056667.1:28408790-28717661 GCF_018350195.1 Panthera tigris
TCATTCCTTCATTCATTCATCTTGATACACCCTTGCATACTTGTGGGTATTGCAGACGCAGCACCAAAGCACTCCACGAAACGGGCACGGTCCTTACTCTCAAAGAAGATTGCATTAGAGGCACAGGGGCACAGATTAAAATAGGCCCAGAAGTAGATAGACTGTAAGATTTCATATGTGTAAGTATTGTGATGACAACAAGGGAGGATGAAGTGACAGAGAATCCTACATAGAGAACCTATATTAGAGCAAGCAGTCGGAGAAAGCTTCTCCAGGGAGGTGACATTTGAACTGGGGTTTGAATGAAGGAGCCAGCCATGGGGAGATTGGGGGGAAGAGCACTCTAGGCCAAGGGAGCAGCTAATGCAAAGACTCTAAAGCGGGCAGCATCTTGGGGTGTCTAAAGAACAGAAAGAAGGCCAGTGTGGCTGCTGCAGAGCTGAGCGAACCGCTGAGTGGTGGGAGATGAGGCCAGAGACACTAGTGGGCTCAGCCCACCTCCCCCCCCCCACCGGGCCCAGTCTGGACTTTAGTCCAAGTGCAACGGTGAATGAACAGAGATTTAAAGCAGGGGAGTCGATGATGTGGTTCTTGTTTTATGAAGAGCAGTCTGGTTGCTACCTGGAGAATGCATTAGAGGGAGGCAACGGCCAAAGCAGAGAGACTAGCGGAATGGCTATCGCAGGGCTGTGGGGGGAGATGTGATGGCGGTTTTGACTAGTGTAGATTGTTTTCCCTGGAGACAGACTCTGGAATTCTGTGATTTGCATACAGGTGATTTCCTGGGGGATGCGCTCAGGGACGACACCTGTGGGGGAGTGAGGAAAGCAGGCACAACTTCCAACTGTGAACAAGTTGCAACTGAGAGCCCTCAGCTCCCCTCAAGGGAAGCCACCAAGCTGGGAGACGTCCTTGGAGCTGTCCTAAATGGAAGCCAGAGGGTCAGGCTTTCAGACCGTAGACTCAACCAGTCCCTGGACGACGGGGTGTGGGCCTGGGGAGGGAACGTAGCCTCAAACAAAAGAGGGTTCTCTTCAACTGAGAG
This sequence comes from Panthera tigris, assembly GCF_018350195.1. Taxonomy (NCBI): domain Eukaryota; kingdom Metazoa; phylum Chordata; class Mammalia; order Carnivora; family Felidae; genus Panthera; species Panthera tigris. The sequence goes on from NC_056667.1 coordinate 28,409,836, forward strand.
GAATTCCTGGAGAAGGACGCTGCCACTGGAGGATCGGGTGCCCTGGGCATGCTATGAAGTATGCCACAGGTGGTAGCTACAGAAATGTAGAGAATCTGGCAAAGCCAGATTATAATTTCTAGGTAGAACCAGCGGAAGTCATAGTTGGCCTCACTGTAAGACAAAACATGGGAGGAATCAAAGGTGGCTCCCAAATATCTGGTTTGAGCACTGGGGAAGATGGTGTTCCCATTCCTGAGATGGGGCACCGATTTCTGGAGGAAATTAAGAGCTCAGCTTTGGCCATGTGCCATCCCAGAGTCCTGACAGACGTCCGCGGAGTGTTGACAACTATGCAGCCTGACAGGTGAGCATGAGGCTCAGTCAAGGCTGAGGACCTAGTTTGGGAAACTCCTGGTCATCCAGCAAGTAGAGGATGTGTAGCCTGCCAGAGACACTGAAGAGAGACCCATGAAGTGGGAGAGAATTGAGAAGAGTGGGTGTCCCAGAAGCCAAGAGAGGAGCCGTTTTAAGGAAAAGGGAGGAGCCGTCAGGGTTGAGTGCCAGTGAGGGGCAACCATTGGATTTGGCGGGACAGGGATCACCAGGTAATCTTGCCAAGAGGACTTTTGGTGGGATGGTGGGAATGGAAGCCCAGGTAGAAAAGGTGAGAGGGAGAATCAGAGGTGGAGACCTGATTACAGCAATTGTAGGCAATTATTTGTTTGACCTATCTCGCTGTACTGACAAGTAGGGAAATGGGACAATGCTTGGAGCAAGGTGTCTGGCCAATTATAGGGGTTTTCAAAAGATGTCATTCCAGAACATGCACATCTGTAGGTGAGGATGATCGAGGAGAGCATCAAGAGGGAAAGAAGGAGCAAAGCCCTGAGGAAGGTGAGCTGGCTTGAGTCCAGGGCATAAATGGAGGATTTGGACGTATGCTCAAAGTCTTCCAACCATGTTATGGAAAGGAAAATACCAACTGTAGGTTTTGATACGAGTATCTGTAGTTGAGTAGATTTGGTGGTGGGGGTAGAAGGTGAAGGAGTTTCATTCTGTCAATGGAGCATGAGGTCAAGTGAGAAGAAAGGGCATGTAGGGGATTCCATGAGCAGCTGGAGGTAAGTAGCTAAATTCTTAGTCTCCACTGGAAAAGGCTGGACTCAGGCCCTGGCAACTTAAGGGCAGATCTGCACGAGCGCTGGAAGGTTGCTTGGCGAACAGACTCAGAACAAAGACGTCTGGTGGAACAAAGAGACTAGAGACAACCACAGCCTTCTGCATCCATTCCTCTTGCCCTTGAGAAGCTCTTGCCATTGGGACCAGAAAACTCCAAATCTTATAGCTTGAATGCTCTGTATGTGTCTTTAGGGACAGAATTTCCTGAAGGTCACAGTTTCTTGTCTTCTAGACCTCCCTGGGATGGGCACCGCCTCTCTTTTCTCTGGGGACTCCCACTCTCTTCTGCTCCGTGATCAACTTCCTTCTGGCCAACAATTTTCTTATTTTAGATTTCCTAGACAGACAAAATAGGCTATAGTCCAGCACTCCTGGTCCCTGAACAGTTTTTCATTTTTAGATGACCCAGCCTATGTCTGCTCTAGTCCATGGGTTCCAACGGACTCTCAGGGACTTAACTATTTCCCTTCTTTTGCCATTCCCCAGTGCCACTCTCATACACTCTCCACTTTTCAGCATGTTCCTTTCACCCAGGGTCCTTCTCATCTCATCCTCCTTCTTCCTTTCTCACCCTCTCCAAGGTCTTCCCGGCCCTCAGGCACTGGCATAGCTGGGGTCCCACCTTCATGATTCCATTCTTCTGAACTTCATATACTCTTCCCATGTTCCCCTGGCTTCCACGGATGATCCAATGAATTCCAAATCCTTATTGCCCGCCTAGAGCCCTCTTCTGAGCTACAGACTGGTCTCCACTGAATGTCTCTCACAAGTCAAGGTCCCCTCCATGATGACGCCCTTCCCGACCACCCCTCCCCCTTCAGAGTTCTAGTCCCTACACAGATCTCAATCTTAGCATCTTGTAATACTCACTTTTAAAATAGACTTTATTTTTAGAGCCGTTTTGAGTTCACTGCTAAATTAAGCAAAAAGGACTGATCGTTTCCAAATACCCACAGTCCCCACACATGCACTTGTTCCCCTATATCAACTCCCCCCACCAGAATGGCACATTTATTACCATCAGTGAACCCACATTGACAAGGCATGATCACACCAAGCCCACAGTTCACACTAGGGTTTACTCTTGGTGTTATACACTCTAAGCGTTTTGACAAATGTACGATGACATTTATCCACCATCATAGTATCATAGAGTAGCTTCACTGACTAAAAGTTCTCTGTGCTCTGCCTACTCATCCCTTCCCCCCTCCTAACCCCTGGCAACAGCTGATCTTCTTACTGTAGCCCCATAGTTTCGCCTTGTCCAGAATGTCAGATAGTTGGAATCACACAGTGTGTAGGCTTTTCATATTGGCTTCTTTCACTTAACAATGTGCACTTAAGTTTCTTCTATGTCTTTTCATGAGCGTTTGATAGCTCATTTCTTTTTAGCAGTGAATAATATTCCTTTGCACGAATGTATCACAGTTTATCCATTCACTTCCTAAAGAAAACCCTGTAGTACTAATTTTTTTTGCAGGGGAGGGGCAGAGGGCAAGAGAAAATCTTAAGCAGGCTCCACGCCCAGTGTGGAGCCCGGCCTGGGGCTCGATCTCTCAACTCTGGGATCATGACCTGAGCCAAAATCAAGAGTCAGCTGCTCAACTGACTGAGCCACCCAGGTGCCCCAGTAGTCATTTTTTTACACTTGTCAATTTACATGTATGTCTCCCTCCACTAGATAGTAAGCCCCTTAAGAACAAGAGTGACCAAATTTTCATAACCTTACCATCTAGCAAAGTGCCTGGTACGTAGTTGATCCTCAATAAATGTTAAACAGAGGCATGTTAAAGTCAATAAATAGTGTCCCAGTGGCATCTACAACGCCATATGTGCAAAGCCAAATGTAATCTCTCCTTCTCTTCGCCTTCAAAATGATCCAGATATACTCCTTAGACTTTCTGTTTCATAGAATCCACTTAGGATAAAAATCTGAAGATACCCTAGACTCTTCTCCTTCACCTCCCATGTCCAGCCCCTCCCAGCTCCTATTGACTTGACCTTGAATGTCTCTCACGTTATGCCTGTCTGCTGCACCTTTTACCACCTCTCAAATTCAGACCCTGTTCCTTCCTCCCCTGGATTATTCCAGCAGCCTCCTCACTTCACCGCATCCGTTCTGGCACTCTTCGCACTGGCCACCTGAGTGGTCTTCCTAAAATATCCCCTCCCTACTTAAAAGTCTGCAGTGAGCCCTCACGCCTGTGGGATTACAATGGAACCCCTTACAAAGACATTTCAAAGCTACTCATGATCCAGCCCCTGAGACGGCGTATGTGACGCTCTCAGCACAGTGCCTGGAACAGGAAAAGCACAATAAATGTTCACATTATTACCATTTTTACAATATAGCCTGGAGATAAAAAGAGTTTGGGAGGACAGGAGAATTGCCATCAAGTACCTGATGACCAGGCATATGAAATATGCATCAGACTCTTTCTGTTTTCTTCCAAGAAACAGAATTGGACAGACTGAGGGAGGCCATGGAGAGGCAAGTTTCATTTAAATTGAAAGGCGACCTTTGTAACAGCCGGAAGCATCCAGCTGGAAGGAAGTGAACACCACTTCACCAGAAGAGTGTGGTGGAATGTTCCGGTATGTTTGAATCCTGGCGGAGGCGTTCACTGCAGTCCTAAAGCCCAGATGGCTTACAAGGGGGTTCAGGCACAGGGGCAGGGGCAGGAGTGTGGACTGCATGACCTCATGGGCATCTCCAACCCATGGGTCCTGTGAGCTGGTGGTGGGAACCCCGCCATTGTCACTTCTACAAGTACCACCCCCCATCCTGCTGTCACAAAGTGACTATAGACAACACTTCTCCCGCCCTGCCCAGACCCTTCAGTTGCCTCTGCCGTTGCTCCTTCCCTCCATCCTGGGTTGTTTTGCTAGCCCCCCTGAGGGCTCCCCAAACCCTACTGCTCCCCCGGGGCCAATCCATCCCCCCGCCCACTCTTACAAAGTGATCTTCTCAAGACAACAGTTGAGACTCTTCCACTCCTCTCCTCAAAACCTTCCAGATCCTCAGCCCCTCCCCCTGCCCTGCCCCAGCCCACTCACTGCCACCCACCCACCACGCACATGGGATCACTGAACATCTGTCAAGCCACTCCCCTGGGCTGGGCCACGTGTCACCTGCTTCGGCATCTTTTAAAGGCTGGCTCACCCTTTCAGGGACAAGTCAAGCCCCACTTCTCCCGTGAGCCTCTCTCCTGCAGGTCTCCATCAGAGGGAATCAGCCCCACGCGTGCGTTCCCACAGCATTTGGCTCACGATCCCATCAGAGCACCTGCCTTGATGCGTCTGGTCCCAGGTCTGGTCCCCTTTGGGTCGGAAGCTCCTTGAGGACAGGAGCATTGTCTAGCCCCTGTCGCTGCAGTCTCCATCAGCCCCATGCAAGGGAGGGGGCATTCAAAGGGAAGGTGAGGAGGTTTTTAAATTGCTTGGAACCCAAGGCTTCTCCGTAAATGTTTGTTAAATATGTGGGTGGACGGGGGAGAAAAGCAGTCCACAAACCTATGCTCTTACCCAGCAGCCTTCGGTCAGGGCTGGTGGTCTTTGGGAGAAGATGGCTACCTTTTACTCCGAGGGTTACTGCTCTGCAGGAAGACCCCGTCTCCAGAATCCGCCCCCCACCCCCAAGGAGCTCCTTTCCTACACCTTCTACTCCAAAGGCTCTTCTCAGTGAAAACTTCCAGAGCCAGGAAAGAGGGACCCCCAGTTGGCCCTTCTCTGGTCAGACACCTCTGCCCTGCGGATGGCATGCTCTGTTTGGCTACCTCAACAGCTCAGCTCCCAGGGGCCCCCATCTTAGAGCAGGAGGCAGCCTGAGCAAGCCTTTGTACCAAAGGCTGGAGCTGGGATTCCCCGGCCGAGAAGATGGACGGTAGAAATGCAGACCACCAAGGAGGCAGCCATTGGTGGGGGATGAGGAAGGTGGCCCAGCCGAGACCTACAGTCCTTGTCCGTCCAACAGAATGGTGCCTGGAGCTCAGGGCCAAGCCAGGCCCATACACACATGCATCCTTGGACCAGTTCCAGCCGTGTGTGCACACACACGTACACACGTACACACACACAAGCACTGATGAGCTTGGCTCCTCCCTTCCTCGCTCTGGGATAAGAGGTTGTAACCCACACGCCCCTGGCCCCTTGCAGGTGAGCCGGGGGTTTCCTGGGACCCACAGTCTGGGTGAACCCAGGCTATTGTTTATTCACAACTGGCCTGGGGGGAGGGGGGTGGAGGGCGGGACTCTGAAGACCCCCCCCACCCCGCCCCCACTCCCACTTTCATTTTAATGAAATGAAGCCCCCCCCCCCGCCCCCCCCCAAACCTTCCTAAGGTAAGAGTGAAATTGATTTTCCCTTTTAACTGGAAAGCAAGATAAACACATGGCACCCTTAGGGGCGGAGGGGAAGCACTTAAAATAGCACATCTCTGGGAGCAGGCTGCTGCTTGCGGAGTTTGTCAGAGACAAGGGCTGAATGCAAATCACAGAGGCGGCAGCTGGGGCCCCCGCCTGTCCCCGGGGAGCAGGTGAGAAGCTGCACCTTCTTAGTTCATCCAGCCTCTGCTTCCACCAAAAGCTTCAGTGGGGCGGGGGCACTGACCTTTGTTCTCACAGACTGCTCTGGAAAGATTTCCCCCAGGTCATCCCCACTTATGCCCACAGCCCTGCAGCCATGGCCCAGCCTTACGACTGCCTGCACCTCAAAAAGAACCCCAGAAGAGCCAAGTCCCTGAGGACAGCAATACTTTTTCAGGGAGCCAGCTGGGGCCACTGACCCTCTTCAAAAGCCCTGTCTAAGGCCGCCCTGGGACCCACCCTCAAGGGACTTGCTCCAAAGACAAGTCTGAGACCCTGGCTGTGGCTGCTGTGGCATGGCTCAGCCACCACGGCTGTCCCCTGAGCACGGTCCCACCAACACTCACTTTGGGAGCCACGCGGGACTGAATGCCGGTTTGCATTTCCAAGCCCCGATCGTACACGCGATAGAGGCTCGTGCAGCCGTTTAACACAAAGCTGCCGCTCTGTATTTATTGACATGGAAAGATGTCCACAACATATTGTCGAGAGAAAAAAGCGTTTTACACCACAGCCTGTGGCGTCTGCTCCCGTTCATTCAAAACTGCGTCCATATGTGTTTACAATCAGACAGAGGTGGCTGAGAATGTTCACCAACACGGTACCCAGGGTTGTTTCTGGGAGCAGGGTTTTCGGTGATTGTTTTTTTTACTTTCTCCTTGGTTTGTTTCTGTGACTCATTTTTGTAATCACGAACACGTGTCATATTTTGTTTAAAAATTTTTAGAGACGCCTGGGTGGCTCAGTCGGTTAAGGGTCCGACTCTTGATTTTGGCTCCCTCGAGGTACGTGTTTAACTCGCCGGTGTACCTGTCTCTCCAGGAGTCGGCAAACACATCCCATGGGGCACTTCCAGCCCACAGGACTTTTGTGTGGCTGCCAAGCTAAGAAAGGGCTTTACATGTTTCAAGGGTTGAAGCAGACAAAGAGCATGGGGCAGGTACCACATGTGGCCCACCAAGTCTAAATTACTTACTATGTGGCCCTTTACAAAGAAAAGTGTCCACTGCAGGTTAGGAACAGAGATCCAGGGGCACCTCGGTAGCACCCCTGGCTGCCGGAGAAGTGACAGCTAATGACAGGAGGAAGCGACAACTCAGAAGCCCAGAGTTGTTTCCCTGCACGGTGTAATGGGTACCGACACTCCCGTGAGGAGCTCTTGAGAGAGACTGTAACTTCAAGATCCCCCGGCTGGTGAGGCAGAGACATGGGTCGACTTCAGGATGATTTTCATCCCAGAGAGTAAAATGGAGTTTGGGGGTTTGGGGGAAAGGGCTCTGATAGGGCAGGAAGCATACCATGGAAGCTGAGTACTATTAATCATCCCTGCTTTCAGAGGAGCACACGGGGGCCTTAGAGAAGACAGGCAGTGAGCCACCGGGGGTGGAGAGCAGAGATTTGAGCCCAGTCTGACCCTAGGGCCCGTGTCCTGAGGTCCTCGGGTAAAGTTACCTGGAACGTCAATGACTCATCTGAGTCAGGTGGACTCCTGTGGGCGGGGCCACGATGCTACCTATTCAGTTGCTTAGCCCTGACTGTGGCCCCGCCTCTGCCCGGAGCTCAGAGGCTCTTTGAGAAAGCAGAGGGAAGGGGACATCCGTGTTCTAGCCACTGCCAGGCGGGCCGGGCACCGTGCAGGTGCTTGACACACCACACGGTGCCCTTCCCTTCTCACACCCACCCATGATATTGGGACCACGGCTCTGTTTTGCAGAAGGGGAAACTGAGGCTCAAGGAGCTTATACATGCAGTTTGTAAAGGGCCGCTTCTGGACTTGAAACCGGCTCGAACTCCAGAGTCCACACCTTTCCGTGCTGCCTCTTTGGGGAGGTGGGTGGGGGCACCTTCTCATCTCCTCTGGGGACCCCTCCCTTCCGCACCCGCTTCGAGGAAATGCATCAGCAAGCAAGCCGCCTGCCCAGAGCTCTGTCCCAGAGAATCTGAGCCAGCCAAGTGTAGCGGGATTGGGTCTGTTGAGACAGACTAATGAGGCAATTTAAAAACGATTGTTTGGAACACACATACATCTGGTAATAATAGACTACAAGACAACTGACCAGTGAATTTTCTCAGGGCCACTAACAGAGCAAGAGCTCCCAAGCACGTGCGGATGGCACGAGACTGGTGGAGGGCCCCACAGGTATCTCTGTGAGGGTTTAACTCGCTTCGTAGGACTGGCCTGTCCGCTCTTCTGGCGTCGCCTGGCTGGCGGCTGCGTATGTGTGTCTGAAGGATGCTGCCTCGCCCAAAGAAACGCAGGTCCGTGCTCAGCTGGACACTCTCGTGCACGCGCAGAGCTCTGCACGCACTGACATACGTGTGAAAGGGTGCCTATGCACACCTACGGCTATCTACGCCCATGCACATGCACAGACATCTTGCACACACACGTGGAAGAGCTCATGCAAACATATACACACGCATACGAAGGCAGAACGCAGTGTCAGCCCCAATCCCTCACCTCTCCCTGTACCCCCGTCCTTTGCCATGTGATGGTTTGGTGTTTCCCCCTGAGGAGAGGGGAACACAGTTCCGGGCCCCTTCACTTTGCGTGTGGTCATGTGACTTGCTTTGGCCAATAGGATAAGGCGGATGCAACGGAGTGCCAGTTCCCAGGCGAGACCTCATCCGCTTGCCCTCTTGTCCTCACGCCAACACCACGGAAAGAATGTGCCTGGGCCAGCCCGCCGGTTCCAGCAAGGGGGTGGTGACAGACGCGTGGAGCAGAGCCCGGCACAGATCAGCCACCCCAGGCAATCCAGACGCGTGGACGACGATAACTGGTGCGCTCTGCTGTGCGGCGAGAGCTAATCAATAGACACGTTCGGGGAGACACATACACACAGCGGTGCACACACATCCCCGCAGCCCCTACGTACACACGAGGCACGCTTCTGCACATGCACGTTTTCAAACACCAGCTTCCTCACGGAAGGGCTTGCAGGAGACAGCAGTGAGAGTTAAAGCCGACCCTAGGGCCCCTGCATCTGCCGGCGGCTCTTTCTTGGTGCCAGTGGAGAGTCTGCGAGTGGGAGGTGTTTGCCCAAAAATTATTTCAGAGATTTCAAGACCCTGGACCCACAGTGGCAGGGTTTCTGTGGAGCCTCCTCTGAGCAGCTCCAGTGGAGGCCCCAGTGTTGACTCAGATCGCAGCTTCCTCAGGAAGGAGGCGTGGGCTGTCACCTAGTGACTTGGGAGCGAGAAGAAAGAGAACAGAGGTGGCGCGGCGGGGGGGGGGGGGGGGGGCGGTTGCTGGGAGGGGCTGCTCCGATGCGGGAGCATCCCCAGGGCACGGGCCCTACCCCCTCCCATCCTGGGTCCTGGGTGCTTCACCCTGGGGAGCAGGCGTCCACGTGCTCCGTAAGGCTAGTCCCACGGGAGGTGCCATGTGACGCTTGCCCCTGGGCTGGGCTGGGCCATGTCGCTCCCTCTGGGGGTCCGAAGACACGAGCTCCAGGCAGATGTCCTGTGCCCCTTCTGTGAGGTGGGATGGCTCCCTGGGAGGGCGCTCAGGCTTTTAAACCAAACGACCTGGATTCTCAACTCATGTCCACCATACCTTGACTCAGCCTCTCTGCCCCTCAGTTTACACGTCTACACACGGAGACAGTGATAGGTGAAGACAGAAGCCTCCGACTCACTGCCTGGCATAGAAGCCCCAGCAACGGTAAGAGCCATTATTACCCTCTCTAGACCACTGGGTCCCAAGGGCGGGAGCTGTACCTCATTTCATTCCTGTTCTGTGCGCCGGTGGCCCCAGGGCTTGACACGCAGCAGCATCAGTGGAAGCGGTGAATGAAGGAACTCAGAGGGCAGAGTGAGAGTGCGCACAAAGGCCTCCGCAGTCTTTAGGGATGTGGATCAGGGGTTAGATTGCAAGGTACCAGGCAGACGGGGCAGCGAGCCCCTGGCTAGACCTCAGCCGGTGATCATCTATAGCAACCCCTTCCGTGCACGGAGCCCCCGGAGCAGGTGGAATGGACTGGAATCAGGCAGGAGCTGTGCTGGCTGGAAGGAGAAGGCACTGCGGCCCACACCCTGGGGCCCCTCGATGTCCAGGGGCCGGGACACAATGAAAGGCCTGCAGACAGGGCCGAGGGGAGGAAACCAAGTGAAGAAAGGGCACCAGGGAGGAGGGCGTGGCCCCCGCTGCCGGCTGCCCATTGCGTTTGACAGGGTGGAGGTGGAGGAAGACCAGGACCCTGAGCAGAGCAGTTCTGGCGGAAGAGGCTCATGGGAGAAAGTGAAGGGAAGGTCTGGACCCAGCGGGCACTAGCATCCTCTCTGGGAGTTGGCCCAGGGCCTGAAGCTGTCAGGGAGGGTGAGGTCAAGAGAGGGGGTTTTGGAAGGTTGGGTGTAGGGTTCAGAGCACTGTATCTGTGATGGGAAGGGAACGATCCAGTCGTGGTGGGCCCCCTGCAGGGGCCAGGCAGGGCCACATCCACAGGTGGGTTCAAGGGGACGGAGTCCAGGGGGTGGCCATGCGTAGGAGCCTCGCGGCTCATCCACAGTCACAGGGGGAGGACAGACCATGTGGGCACAGGGACCTCTGTACACGTGGTGGTAGGGTTCCGTGAAGTCCACGTCTGATTGCTTCTGTTTTCCCAGGGAAATAAAAAGGAAGGTGGTCAATTGGCCAAGAGGAGCAGGGAGGAGGGGTTAGAGGTGATTCCTGCCCGAGGTTATTCCATCCCGGGCAGCCCCCAGGGCAGGACCACCCAGCATCTTTCCTGACTTACAAGGGGTCAGAAGGACACGGCCTCCTCCGCCCTGAGCTGCCTGTCCCTCCCGCACCTGTCCGGGACCCCAGCGGGCCCCGAGAGCACTCCACTAGCTCCCAGACCCTCCACAGCCCCGCTCAGCTCCCTTCCTGAGCCAGGTCCTGAGGGCTCAGAGCGCCCCACCGGTCAGGCCAGCCTCAGCTCTGGCAGGTGGGGGAGTGGCAGGGAGAGGCTGGGCTGGGCATCAAGGGGAAATCTCCTACAGGTGTCTTCCGGAGGCAGTGCCCGCAGCCAGCCCCGCTCACAGCCAGCGACAAAGCTCGTATCCAGAGACTCTTTGCTGTTACTGCTAAACTGTGTGATTACACTTGTCAGACCCCTCAGAGGAAGGCAGACAGGCTTCCCGTGCCTTCAGACGGCTGAGCGATGGAAAGAAGAAGCAGCTGTCAGCTCGGGCCTCTTTCTCCCTCCGCCCGTCTGCTCCTGCTCTCAGCCTCCTCGCAACAAGGGCAGTGGGATGGGACAGTGTGGGGACAAACCTCCAACCCCAGCAGGCCATGTGTCAGGGCCTGGCTCGGTGCCGGTCCCTCTACACGCATTAGCTCATTTAGTCCTCAAAACAGCCCCACGTTCGGAGCAAACGTCACCCATAGTTTACAATTGATATAAGACTCAGAGAAGTCAAGGAACTTGCCCAAGGTCACTCAGCTGGGAAATGGCAAAGACAAGGCTTTGCGTCCAATCTGTCAATAAAGCCCTCCACCGTGTCTCTCAGCGTTTGTCCTGACAGTTTAGAAACAGGTCACTGAGGACCCAGAGTGTCCAGTCCTATCCAGCTCTCTCCCTAGCCAATCTGGCCAGGGTTAGACTGCAGAGGCTCAAATCCTTCCTCAGCCATTCACTACCTGAGTCACTTTGTACATGTTACATGAACCTCCCAAGTCTGTTTCCCCATGTGTAAAATGGGACCATCACAGTACCCCCTCTGAGGGATGCCACCCTAACCCTTGCTAGGCCAAACCTGGCATGCCCCAGAATGTGGTGTCAAAACCTCAGGCAAGGGCACGCCCAGCACAGCCCATCTCCTCCCTCATTCTGGACAGCAGACCTCTGTTAATACAGCCTCACAGCCACCTCACTCCCTGGGGCCCACATAAAGCATACAGTCCCCTCGGCCTCCCAGATCTCTTTAACATAAACATCAGCAAGATGACTGAGCTTTGCTGTAAAGACACTGAGTCGCCCTGAGCTGGAGAAGAGTGAGGTACGTAGTCCCTTCTCAGAAGACTATAGTAACATGCACCTGTTCCCATTATTCAGGAGCCCTGGGATGGGTGTTTCATGTAGATGAGGTTGATTAAATGCAAATTGGGAGTGGGCTGGAGGTTGACTGGGAGGAAGCAAAACAGTGGGTGAAGGATTAAGGCCTGGGGGCGGGGAGGAAATGATGAGCTGGAGAAGAGAAGACCTAGTCAGGAAGGAGCGGAAGCCAGGCCTGAGTTCACAACTGCAGGAGGAGGTTTGGAGAGACTCCCCTGCTGGGTGAGCACCAGCTCCAAAAGGCGGAGAACCAGAAGAGCTTTGGGGAGAATCCCGCCAAGCTGGGGTGACCTCTCTGGATCAGGAGGAGCCATATAGCCCGAGGGGGCCCACCAGCTTCTGCAGAGCCCAGAGGGACCCAGCGTGCACTGAGCACAGCCCATTCAATCTACACACAACCTTGTGAGGTCGAGGCTATTATGCTCCTTTTACACACAAGACAATAAGGGTCCTGGCTCTCTGCCCGGTGAGAAATCCCCAAGAAACCATTTGTCAGAGCCTTTTGCAAACCTCCATTGACTGGGAGCTCATGACCTCATGACTCTCCATAGCTAGTGCACGGCCACCCGATGCACGCGCAGATGAACTTGACTCCACAGTCCATGGTGCAAAACCTTCAGAAACCTCCCCACGGGCCTCTCTGCCTCTGGGGACCAGGCTTCCCGCCAGTGCCCCATCATGGCTTCCCTCATGCCCAGTGCCCCAAAGGAGGACTTATAAAACCAGGTGGTGCAGGTTGGGGTGAGGCGTTTGTGGTCTGCCCACCCAGAGGTCTCAGCATGGGGAAGTGAAAGCCTGTTATTCCAGGACCACTTGTGGTTGGAGAAGGCCTGGGCCAGGCTGGAGTGAGACCGACAGACATAGAGAGATAGGAGGAGAGAGAGAGAGAAAGACAGAGAGAGAGAGAGAATATGACCTGAAATCCTAGGGGGTCCCCTGAATAGACTGTCCTACAGAGCCCAAGAGGATGTCGGTTCTTTCCTCCACCTGAGATAGAGAAAAAGAGAGAGTTCCCCCAATTACAGGGACCCTCACTCCCTCAGGGGCAAGTAGGCAAACAAGTAAGGCAAGTTCCAGAGGGCTCAGGACCAGGGAGGTGGCGCCCAGCTGATGGCACACTCACTAATCCTCTGCCTGCGGCAGACATCACTAATCAATCACAGCACTCCTTCTTGATAAGGCAGGACGATGGCTTTCTTTCAGACAACAACACACACCCTGAGGGCCCCACAGTGGATCCAGTCTCTAGCAATAGGAAAATTGTGGAGATCTTGGAAAGGCAAACCGAACTTGGCTCTGGAGGTCAAGGGCAAATCTCTAACAGAGCCTTAGAACCACTTTCACAACTCGTTGGTTTAGGAGGCAGTTAGGTCACTTGGTGTAGTGTCCTCCTTTCCCCGGTCACGAGTGGCCAGTGTGTGAGTCCTCGGCCCACAGAGGACAGGACAGGACACAGACCACATCTATGCATCCGCTCTTTGCTGACTTTGGACCCAGCCCGCCAACAGCTATAATCAATGCTCAGGAAACTGAATGTGCGGTTAGCTGCACCCAGTGCCCAGCCCTCTTGCTTTCCTGGAAAAATCTAATCAAAGACTCAAGACTATTTTTAACTGATTAAGAGGAGAGCCTGGAATCAGAGTTTCTTTTCAGCAGCTGTGCCACCAACAAGGTGCCACTACAAACAACTGCAATTATTCCAGAACGCACCATGAGCATCACTTGGGCTTCTGCTCAGCCTGACAAGGGCTCTCATTTGATCACTGTTAGCCCCTCCACACTCAGCCATTAGGATGAATCAGGGCAGCAGAAGAGACAATCACCTGCTACGGATCTCCCCGGAGCAGGAGTAGCCAAATCATCTCAGTACCACTTATGGGACAGCAGGGCCCGTGACAATGCAGTCAGGAGGTGAGCGGCTGACTTTAAATAATGAGACGCTTACAGATCCGTGCACACAGCTGAACCTGTGATCCTGCCTGGGAAACAGCCGTTGAGAGTCGAGGGGAGGCTGAGGAAGAGGAATCCTCGAAAGGGACGGCGGTTAACTAGGTACTGAGACTGGCCTGAGAGTGCAAAGGTCGGCAACAAACTCCTAAAGATACGTCTCCATTCTGGCCAGTGTTCGGGGCTCCGTCCCACAATCCCTTCCATTAGGGAGCATTTTCGAGAAGTGGCATGATCCACCATCCTCTACCTTTTGCCTGTGGCAGACATCACTAATCCATCATGGCACTCTCTCTGGCTAAGGCTGGATGTAGATTCAGACTACTTCAACGCAGAGCTCCAGCCAGCCACTACCGACCGAACAAGAAATAAAACCTAGTTGATTGTCTGCTTTAATAGCTCCTTGTATGATTCAGCTGGGTGAGAATGGGAACTAACCTCCCCGCTCCTGGCCACAAAGGATCATTTTTTTTTTTCAGCCTCTGCTTTCGTTTTGATGTACCAGTGCGGGGCGCTCGAGAGGACATTGATGGTTCCAAGAAGCAAGTTTGGCCCCAGAAGGATGGGAGCACCTGATTCACATGAAGCCTTATCAAGTGCTGATTGGATGGGGCTCATTTAATTTCTGTGTGCCCAGCACCCCATCTTTGGGGACAGCTGCCCCTTCTTTGGCATAACAGCCCCTCTTCTCTCTGTACAACGAGGTTGTGGGGGGGCTTCCAGTCATACTACCTACCTCATGGCTGTACTGAGTCTAGATGTAGATTAAGCATGGGCAAGACATCTGTGCTGGGCTGGGTGGAGGCCTTTCCTGAGAGTTACAGACTGGAACTAAGGGAAGGGGCGGGGGCTGGTCTTCGTTGGTAGTTACACTGTGGGGTGCAAGCATGGGAGATGCCAGTGGTCGTTTCTTGACACGTGAAGGAAGTTGGCTTGAGAGAACAACGTTGGCACAGAAAGACAAGCAAAAGAGATGAAAGTGAGGACAGAGAGACAGAAAACCTGGTGGTTCTAGTTCTCCCCAAGGCCAAGTCACACCCCTTCAGTTATCACATGAGTCTTCTAATAAAGTCCCTTTTTTTAATTACATTTTGGAAGTTGGGTTCTACCCCTGGCAACCAAGAGCCTGTCACAATGCACATACCCAGGGCACATGCAAAACTATATCAGTGCATAGCAAAGACTGCACTGGGGTGGGAGTCCTAGAGGGAAACATGAAAAGCTCCCCAGGATCATGATTTTTACTGTCTACCACGGGGTGAAGGTAGTCATGGCAATGGAGGGAGCCTGACCTCTCAGGGAGCCACAAACAAAGGATTTGGACAATTCTACTTTTTTTACGAAGTTCACTTCCATGGGCTGGTCCTGGGAGGTAGTATTGCCCAGACTCAGAGTTCTCGGGCATCATGAGATCAACTGAGTTTTCTAAGACTCCGTGAAACAGACTGATGGCTGTGATTTCTGTGTACTTTACTCCAGGCTTGCCAAGGAACGGGCAGTACCCTGGGTACAGTAAACCGTACTATATACTGTATCCTGAAGTTCAGTATACTGGACTTCACACGTTCCTAGGAAGAGGGGCCAAACCTCTGTGATGCTCTCATGCTCAGAGACCAGCAGCCTCCCATACTCTTCCCTGCAGGACACACCCCTCTGAAAACAGGGAGGATAGGAGGGTATCTTCTACAAACACCCACATACTTATCCGTGCTTTCAACATGGGTCTGTTGGCACCTGCTATATGATAGATCACCTGCTGGTTACCTCAGATGCAGATAAAAACACATAATCCAGGTCTTAAGAGAGGCTCAAGCTAGTGGGGAACAGAGACACACATATAGAATACAGTGCATGGTTTTTAGCAGAGGCGGGTGTAAAGGATTCTAGGAGGCCACAGAAGGCATGATAAGTCAGCCTGAGGGATTAGGGCAGGCTTCACCCAGGAAGTGACAGGTCAGCTGAGTAAGAGCTTATACAGAGGGCAGGATTCCAAAATTGTCCTTAAATTCCCAGAGGGTCCCAAATATGAAAGGTACTTCACTCTCCCGTTTAGTGATGTCTTCCTGTAAAATAGATGGAAGGCTAAAAGCTAACATTTCTCAGACACCCTCTGCTAACTAGGTTTTACGTGTGACCTAGGTTTTGCCAAGCAGATAAAACAGATGATGCATGGAAGGTTGAAAACGAGCCAGGGGAGGTGGTAGCTATGGGATCTTCTACAGAAGCTTTGGCGAAGCATCCACTGTGAAGTTTCTAGTCGTAGGTGCTGAGCAGTGGGAGGCAGTGGCCATGGGGCTTCGCTAGCACAGTTCTATTTTATGGCGGGACATTTCTCCTAGCTTTGTTTCCTGACCCTCCCAGAATAAATAGCATAGATCCCTTTCTATTTAAATGGGTTGAAGTATATTCTGTCTGCAGATAAGACTCCTGATGATGGCAGCAAGTTCTTCCCTGGGCTTCCTTCCTCTCTGGCTATATATACAGTGGTCAGGAGCTTCAGAAAGACCCTGGTTCAAGTCTCAGTTTGATCGTTTTCTACCAGTGATACCTTGGGATTGAGACGGGTGTCTCTACCTATCAAATGGCAGTGAGGGTACTATGCAGCTCATGGCGTTATTATAAAGCCCAAATGAGATAATGTATGTAAAGTGCACAACATTAGACACACAGAAAATGCTGGATAGACAATCATTAGTATTCTTACAACTTGGGTTTCTTTGCCAGCCAACCCAACTTCACACTGCTTGTGAAATGTTACTTGAAGGGCGGACAAAAGAGCATTCATAGTATAAACAAAGAAGACCTTGACGATCTGGAAGACGAATTGAACAAGATGAAATAAAACGAGAGGAAATGCAAAGCTCTACTCTCAGGTAAAGAAAATCTGAACAAAGAGCGGTAGGCTGAGACACAGGGCTGGGTTGTAATAGATATGAGACAGATTTGTGGGATTAGAAAACAGATCAACGCAGGCCACTAGTGAGATGTCACCAAAACGTGAATATAATCTTTGGCTATATTAATAGAGGTAGAGTGTAGAAAAAGGAAGCTGAAAACCCTGTTCTACTCTGTCCTGATCAGCCCACATCAACAAAGTTGAATTGAACTCTGAGGAATCTCACCATGAGAGGGATACAGAGACGAGCTTGCATTCAGAAAAACCACCTGGGATAACACCTAACATTTATTGATCTTTTACTATGTGCCAGAAGCCACTCCTAACTCATTCTTAACTCTTTTGCCAGCAGGATAGACTTGGACGTATGGAGGTGGAGGCAGGCTGTGCAGAGTCAGACTTAGCCCTAATAATGGCCATGACAAGGAGGGCAAATGTGTAGCATTCGTATCATCACTCACCCCTCTTAGCCCATGGCAGACATCCCTACTGAATCACAGAACTTAGCTCACTGAATCCAAATTGGCTTTCAAAGTATCCTCTCCACCCAACGTTGTACTCAACCAAAGATGAATCTTATAGGCCGGTCCTTCACCATACGGACAAGATGGATGAATGGTGACCATGCTGTGAATTGTGACCAACCCAAGCAGGGATGGGCCCTCTTGCAAAATAGGCTACAAGACATGGGAGAGAAGCTGGCAGGGCCTCCCAGTGGCAGACAGCCCAGCCACTTGTCTGCAGCTCTGCAAGTGTACAAACTTGGTATTGTTAATGCACCCAAGCTGGGCCAAGCTTTGTGACCGAGACAATGCTGCATGATTACCAAACCCCATTTCATGTCATTCTTCCTGGGCACACAGGAAGACTACATCTCCCAGCATCCCTTGCAGTTAAGTTGAAGTCAAGTGACTTGGTGTGGCCAACTGGGCTATGAGCAGAATTGATACGTAGCATTTCTATGCTGCACAATAAACCCCCTTAGTGTAGTGATCACCAACGCCCTTTCTCTCCCTTCATCACTAACCTTGGAAGCCATGTGTTGGGGACGGCACCACAGCAAGACGGAAGGTGCCTGGAGCCTGTGGCCTTCACTGTGAGGAAAGCTTCAAGGGTTGCTGTCCCACCCACTTCTGACTGAGATACAAGCAAAAACCAACTTTTGTTGTGTTAAGCTACGAAGACATCAGATTAATGTTTATTAATGCAGCGGAGCCTAACTGAGACTGATTACAGAAGGTTAACACGTAGAGTTTCTCCCAGTGTGGCCTGGGACCGCCAGCATTAGAGTCCCCCAAGAAGACGGCTAGAAGTACACGTCCTTGGCTCCACCCCAGAGGACCTGGAACCACAGATCCTGGGAGGAGCCTAAGAGTTCACACCTTCAGCAAGCTGTCTAGTGATTCATATTCTCCCTGAACTTTCAGAATCACTCACTGCTCAACCACACTCAAACTTACCACGTGATGGTGAGAAATTATACTGTCGAGCAGAGTGGAATCCTTTGGTCACCTGGCCAGGACTGTCTTTTCCATGGACACATGTAAATGAAAGAAATTGAATTTCTGTCTGAAGACCACTTGTGGCCCTGGAATCAGCCCCAGGGAGTTGGGAAAGGGGGATTTTAAAGGGTCTCAGCCTGAGCCATGTGGCCTGAGACTCTCCCAACCATCACTGCACACTCACCTGGGACATGTCCTGCCCAGACCAAAAAGGGCACCAGCTTCCGGAACCTCTCTGGAAGCACCTAAACAATCTCCTGTCTAAATACCACCCTTCCACTTTCCCAGCCACTGGGTCGGCGGGAGCCAACATAATGAGTTAGGCGATGCCCTCGAAGTCATCCCAGGAGGATTCCCATCGTGCCTCAACATCCCCTCACCATCCATCTCCAGCGTGGGGTTGGGTGGGGCAGGGAGGCACACACCTGCTGTATATGTTGACTCGTAACTGTCCCCTATTTCCAAGGTGTGAAGGCTGACCACATGGGCTCCAGAGCACAGGGTGATTTGAGTCCCAACTCTGCCACTTACGGAGGGGGTAAATGGGGCACGAGCCGTTTCAGCTCAGCAGTTCCCTACCTGCCGAGTGGGGATAAAATAATAGCCGCCTCCCATAGTTACGATGGGTCCGGGACATATTTTTCACAGCCCCAGTACTTACCCCGTGTATGGGGAAAGTTGTCAAATGTCAAATGAATCGGATGATATTTGTGATAACCAGGTGCATTTACAGGAGGAGGGACAGAGAGCGTGAAGGGCATGGAGATTACGAGCCTGCATTTTGAGGACGGAGAGGCTTCAATTTGAATTCTCAAGTACTGACTTGTGGCCTCTGTTTCCATATGTGCAAAATGGGAAAATTAACCCCTCTATCACAGGGTTGTTAGAAAGATAAATGAGCGAAACAAAGGAGCAATATTAATTTGTGCACGCGTGTGCCTCCATTATTTGTGCATAGATGTGTGTTTGTGTACCTGGATGTGTAATAATATAGTAGCTAGTATTTATTGGGTGCTTACCTCATGCCAGGCACTGTTCTAAACACTATGCTATATTAACTCATTCAACCCTCACAAAAATCTATGAGGCAGACATTATTATCCCATTTAACAGATGCGGAAGCTGAGCCGTATATTGACCTGAGCTCTCTCGTAAGGTATCAATAAGTCTTCCATTTCTCCACTAATGCTGCTTCTTTTTCTGTCTCCGATGCTAAGAAGTAAGAAGGACAAATGTTGTCCCCCAGCTCCTGGTAGAGGCCGAGCCCGCTAAGCCACCAGCAGCACCTGGACCCACTTTGTTTCACCCCTACCGCCGACGGAGCTTGTGTCCTGGGGAGCTCTGTGCAGCGCTCGGGTGTGAAAAGGGGGACAAATAGGGCAGAAGCAAAAGGGTTGGCCCCGGTTCGATGGAATCCCGGAGCCCAGAGTTCATTATGTCCGTGGCCCATCCTCCTCCTCCTCTGGCGGGACCGGGACTGACCTAGTCTGATTTCCCTGTGATTTCAAATACATCGGAGATTAGATAAAGTCATACAAAATAAGACTGTCTTACCAGCAACCCCCTGCCAAGGGATTCCTTTCCGAGTTCACACCTTAGAGCAACACTTGCCATGTGCACCTGGAGACATGGCCAGGAACGCTCAGAGCAGCAGTGACCATGAAGCCAAAAAGTGGATAGATGAGGTATGTTACAGCCACACTGTGGAACATGATGCAGCCCTGAACATAATGAACTACAGCTGTGCAAACAGCTTGATGGAATCTTTTTTTTTAAATTTTTTAATGTTTATTTATTTTTGACGGAGAGAGAGAGACAGAGCATGAGCAGGGGAGGGGCAGAGAGAGAAAGAGACACAGAATCCGAAACAGGCTCCAGGCTCTGAGCTGTCAGCACAGAGCCCGACGCGGGGCTCGAACTCACAGACCGCAAGATCACGACCTGAGCTGAAGTCGGACGCTGAACCGACTGAGCCACCCAGGCGCCCCTGCTTGAAGGAATCTTAAAAAATAAGGTGGAGTGGAAAAGTTGCACAATAAATACTTTTTTTGTTTACCAAAAACAAGCAAAGAAACCCCCCAGACTTTATGTTGTTAAAGAAAACAAAGGAATGATCGGCATAAAAGTCAACTAGTTATTCCTGGCAGAGTTTCAGTGGTTTGGGAATGTTCTAGTTCTTAGGTTGGGGTAGAAACATTGGTATTCATTTTATTATCTTATCGTATATATGTTAGACACACACATATATTATACACACATATATATTATACACATATGTAATACACACATATATAATACACCTATATACACAATACACACATATACACACATATATAATAGACACAAATATATTTTAAATGTACATATATATCCACATTTATATTATACATTTATATTATATGCACATGTACATGCATATATTATACACATTTATATATATATTATATATTATACACACACTTTATATATAATTATATATTATTATATATTATATATTATATTATATATTATTATATATTATATATATATTATATTATTATATATATTATATATTACACACACACTTTATATATAATTATATATTATATATTATATATTATATTATATATTATTATATATATTATATTATTTTATATATATTATATATTATACACACACTTTATATATATAATTATATGTTATATATTATAGATTATATTATATTATTATATATTATATATATATTATATTATTATATATATTATATATTATACACACACTTTATATACATAATATTATATATCATACACACACTTACAAATACATATTATACCCACGTGTAAGTATTATACATGCATACACACACATATATATGATACGTGCTCTTATTGGAATCAGATGAAATACAAAGAGAGAAAAGGGACAATAAAGCAACACCTTTCTCTTGTGTAGTGTCACACAAGCAACTTCACGTTGGAGTAAGAAGAAATCCCCATCTTTTCGTCTGTTGCGTCCTGACTACCACATTAATAACAGCAAGTATTCATGTGACCCATTGGAGCAGGACCCACTCTGAACACGACCCGCGCTAACACATCCGATCTCCATGAAAAGCCTATGAGATAAAGTACTATTACTATGTGCATTTTGTAGCTGGAGAAACCGAGTCAGGGAGCTCAGCTTGCCCGAGGACGTGCACCTTCTAAGTGGCGGGGCCGGGATTCACATCCACCCCGCCGGCTCCTGAGCCCGTGTCTCTGACCGTGGGGCGGCACGGCCTTTCCTCAGCCTGTGGTTTGCCACGATCAGCGCATTTAATCCCGCACCGGCCCTTTCGGGAGCACTTTATTCTTCCCTGTGTCCCGGAAGAGGAAACCAAGGTTTCTCTGGCAGGCACAGTACCCGCTCATACACCA
This sequence comes from Panthera tigris, assembly GCF_018350195.1. Taxonomy (NCBI): domain Eukaryota; kingdom Metazoa; phylum Chordata; class Mammalia; order Carnivora; family Felidae; genus Panthera; species Panthera tigris. The sequence goes on from NC_056667.1 coordinate 28,431,361, forward strand.
CACCCCTTGCCAGGCCGGTGGCAGGCCCAGCTGACAGGTTGTGCACAAACTCAGGTCCCCCTGTAGGCAGGTGCTATCAATCAGAGGCGGCCCACACTGTGGAACCCCTCAGCTGTGAACGAGCTCTGTTTCTGCAGATGCTCAAAGACCCGCTCAGCCCTTCTGTCCGAAAGCTTTGCCTGTCTTCCTCCGTGTCTCCCTCGACTGTGCACAGCTCCTGACTGCCGCCTGGGCACTTCCTGTCCCCAGGGGCTGGTTCTCCCTCCGTCCTGTGCGCCACCTCGGTTACAAATCGAAACTGGCCTCGAATAAACTTCTGATGCCCCATGCCTCAGTTTCCCCAAATATGAACCGGACAAAAGGCTGTGTGATCAGTCCCGAGCCCTAAAGAGCAACAGCTCTTATCTGTACTTTCTGCTTCTCGGGGAAGAGGCCCACCAATGGCCAAACCCTCTTGGGGCCCCATTTGCGACAGTCAAGATTTGGGGCCACCGCCGGCCTCACCCCCAAGAGCCCCGGATTATACTCTAAGCAGCTCACGGGGGCAGCACATCGCAATAGGTATTAATTGCTACATTAAATTCTATGATATTGCTTAAGAGAATGTTCATTTAATTTCCCTGCAACTGTGGTCAACCTGATCTTTAATCGAAACTGACAGGCACAATTTAAATCAGGTAGCAAACTCCCGTCTCTTTAAAAGAGCCAAGAATGGCATGAATATTAAATGGGTCAGGACAGTTGGCAACACTAATACAGTTTAAATCAGAACAAGCCTCAGCTACAGCTTTTAATTATTCATGCTCTCCTGGTAAGTCAGGCCCTGACAGCCGTGTCACCGGGAGTTCAGGAAACTTCCTCGATGTGACATGAAACACAAGGCGGGGCAGGGGTGGGGGCAGCGTGGCCCAAGGTCCCAGATTAGGTCCCGAGCTGTCTGAGGGTAATCTGCCTTGGAGAACACGCTCGCAGGTTGTCTTTGCCACCCTTGGCGACACTTAAATGCTGCATGCTGAATCGGGGAGGACAAGAACAGAGGTAACGACGAGAGGCACAGACAGAGAGGCAGGTGGGTGGGGGAGAGGGGAGGTGGCAGCTCAGAGATGGGGCTGGGCTTCCGGAGAGAGACACTCAGTGACAGAGAGGGACAGAAACTACACTGGGAGCAGAGACACACAGAGGCAGAGGCAGAGGTACAGCTGTGGCTCAGAGAGACAGAGCAGGGACCTCCAGGGAGGGGGCCGCTCCAAGCCTGGCCATCGGTCTTGGTCTTGGAGGACCAGCAGTGGGGGGCCCGGCCGCCAGGAGAAAGCAGCGACAACAGAGCACAGTTGCCTGGGGACCGAGGGCGGAGCTTGCTTCCCAGGGACCGGCTCCTGGATCAGCCCAGACTCCACTCAGCGTTTCCTGGGCTGAGCCAGGCCCATAAATCACTCGGGATGGGAGAAACCTGTGTGCGGACTCGGAAACAGCATCTGGCAGGAGAAATGGTGAGGGGCCTGGGGGAGAGGAAGGACAGAGAGCAGACAGGACAGATCGGAGGTGAGTCAGACAGATGGAGGGGGCAAGAGACGAGGGCCGCCAGAGAGAGGGGCACAGACACGTGGGAAAGATGCGCACACGCGGGGACGGATGGAGACCCACAGGCACAGAGTCACGGGCGGCAAGGATTCAGAAAGAATTCCCTTCCCACGCTGACCTTTGAAATGTTGTTTGCGGAGAACTTACTGGTCTTAAGAATAACACACCTTCCTGCGTGAGGCCCTTACAGGCTATAAGACACTCTCCCATCCATTATGCCACGTTGCCCTCGCTTCCTGAATGTGTTTCCCCGGACTCCCAGCTCCAGAGGGGCATTCTAGAATGTTCATTTCCCGGTGCTCGCTACTGAGACAGGCCGCCTGGTTCACCCAAATAGTCAGTTATGAGGCATTTATCTAAAATCTCTCTCCCTAGGGGCGCCTGGGTGGCTCAGTCGGTTAAGCCTCGACTTTGGCTCAGGTCATGATCTCGCAGCTAGTGAGTTCGAGCCCCGCGTTGGGCTCTGTGCTGACAGCTCAGAGCCTGGAGCCTGCTTCAGATTCTGTGTCTCCCTCTCTCTGTCTGCCCCTCCCCAGTTTGCACTCTGTTCCTGTCTCTCTCTCAAAAATAAATAAACATTAAAAAAATTTTTTTTTAATCTCTCTCCCTAGCCATATTTTTTCTGCCTGTACCGCCTCTTGCATCCGTGCACGTGGTGTGGGGCAAAGAGCATTGGAGGAAGAGTCACTGCCGTCTTCCAGGCCTTGGGCACAGGGGCCTCGGTGTCCCCGTCAGCCCAGGTGTGTGACAACCCCAAAGGATGGTGGGGAGGGTCGGCTGACATAACGCGTGTAAACGTGTGAGGACCGTACTCAAGAGAAACTGTCACGGCCCACAGGAGGACACTTCTCTCTCTCTCTCTCTCTCTCTCTTTTTTAAATAGAATTTATTGTCAAATTGGTTTCCATACAACACCCAGCGCTCATCCCAACAAGAGGAGGACACGTCTCTTGTAGATGTCTTTGTAGGGCTCGGGAAAGGGTCCCTGGATTGAGGCGCAGGCTCCAAGCCTAGTCCTCCTAGGCGGGGTTCCTTCTGCTCCCCAGAGCACCGGCTCTGTCCCCGCTCCTCCTCTGCAGGCCACGGGGGCATTGCTATTTTGTGCAGACCCGGGCTGAAATTAGCATCCCATCTCCTGGGCTGTCGGATCTCTGCCCACCCGGAGGGGAAGGTAAATGAAAAGGCAGCCGGGGCTTCCTGAACGTGTTTGCCCTCGGCGGCACTTAACATTTACACACGCAGGTGGAGGAGGTAAGCGGCCTTAGCGCCTAAGGCTGGCGTGCCCGCCAAGGAGGAGAGCCAAGTCCCGGCTGGGCAGGCTGGAAGAAGGGACGAGGATTCTCAGGCAGAGTATCTCACCCCTCTGGGCGCGCAAACATCGCTGTCAGCTCTGAGGACCAACAGGGGGCCTGGGAGGCGGGCGCAGACCCTGGTGGGGAGTGCCCGCTCACGCCTCCCACCCCGGAGCTAGCCTTGCCGAAGGAAGAGCGGGCACCCGACCCCGCCTCCCACGCGCAGCGTCCCGGCCAGCCTCTGACAGCCAAGGTCACGCAGCACTGGGTGCCTGCGGTGCTGTGTCATGGTGTTGCCTTGACTCCTAGCTGCCCCGGAAAATCGGAAGGGCAGTAGTTGTGGTTTTCTTCTGAACGCTGAGGCCCAGAGAGGGGAAGCGACTTTCCAGAGGTCACACAGCACGTCGTGGTGAAGCCAAGTCTCACAGCTGCCAAAGACATCACCCTTTATGTCTGCCCTACATCACCAGGGCCTTGAACCTGGGACCAAGTCACATGCAAGCCACTTGACCAAGGCCACGTGCCTCTGTAGGAAGCATTCATTCGTGGAGTGCATGTTTTGTCGAGTGCTTACTCTGCGTTGGGCCCTGTGCTAAGGGAAACCACAGTGAGCCAGATAGACCTGCCCTCGTTCTAGTGGAGGATATAGATAAGGAGCAGGAAAAAACCAAAAGAAACCAGGTAACTATAGGCTTTGATTAAAGTGAGAAGTGAGAGAGGTTGCTAAAGTGGACAGTAACACAGGATCTATTCTTAACAGGGCCTAGACTGTCCCTCACCCCTAGGAGGCACACAGTAAGTATTTGCTGACTGACTAAATGAGAAAGTCATTCTTGCTGACATCTGAGGAAGGAGAAAGAGCCAGTCAGACAAAGCGTGGCTAACTCCGGGTAGAGTGAACAGCATGTGCAAAGGCCCTGAGGTAGGAAGAGCTTGGCATGGTGGGGGAGCTGAGGGAGGCCGGTGAGGCTGGAGCCCAGTGAGCTAGGTGTTGAGTAGCATGAGGATTAAAGACGGCCTCTAGTTCCTTCTTGCTCTTATCCTAGATAGGCAAAGTCTATTTCCTGTCCCCTCAGTTCTGGCCCTTGCCCTATTTTGACCAACAGAATGCCGCACAAGGGATGCGGTGGCGTTTCGAAGACGGGGCCCTCCAACGCGTGCAGCTTCTGTTTCTGCCACTGACACTCAGCCCGAGCTACGGGGTGAGGTACGTGGGAGAGGCGTCTCAGGTAACAGTGCTCGCCGAACTTCGAGCCGCCTCGGGGGACCGCAGCCCAACCGACACCGCGTGGGGCCAGAGAACCGCTCCGCAGAGCCCGGGCGGCTCACAGACCTTTGAGAGACAAATGGGCGTGGCAGTTTTAAGCCATTAAGTTTTGGCGTGGCGTGTGACACCGCAGCAGGGAACCGAAACCTAAAGGTGAGCGGAAGTCGACGGACAGGCAGGATCCGGACCCAGCCCCCCGCGACTCCCGGATCCTGCTTCCGTCCACTAAGCTGCGCAACGACAAAGTCTCTGAGTGCCGCTGCCCTGGTGTAATTCCCCTGCCCGTCTGCCTGCCTGTCTCCCATGCTCCTGCCGGCTCTGACTTTGTCAGCCACCTCCTGGGCCTGACCCTTCCCCGGGGACCCGGCTCGGCTGACGCCCACGAAACCCGAATGGCGCACGAGGATCTCCGTCCATCTTGCCATTGTGGCTGCGTCTTTTGTCCCGGCACCAGCGTCCGCGCTGGCCCGGGGGAGGGCTTCCTCCCTCCCAGCAGCCCCGGGGAGCAGGCCGCTGCCCTACTAGCTCCCCTGCACTCAGACGTGACTCACTGACCTTTACGAGCCCGAGACTTGATGGGCCTGGTGTTTTATTAACCTAATAAAAAGGCAGTCTGGTTCAGGGGCTTAACATTTCTGGAGAGAGGAAGGCTCTGCCCCCTGGGCATTGGAAGGAAGAAATAGTGTCTTGGGCCGAGCTCCCACAGCACTGTTCTCTGGGACTTCTTGCGAGGAGGCAAAGAACAATTCATTGTATCCCCATCAAACAGCCCCAGCAAGCCACAAAGCTTAATTTAATTTTGTAATCAGTGGAAGCACAGGCAGAGGAAGACTGCTCACTGTTTTCTCCACTTTGCTTTTTAATAGGATATCTGACAGCCCACATAATACAGTGGCTTTATGCAATAAAGAACGTGCACACACGCACACACACACGTACACATGTACTCGCTTCTGCGGGAGAAAGGCAAGCCTCTAGGTTTGGGAGGCCAGAGACCTCCTCCCTTGCTCACTTTGGGGCCTCTGGATAAGTCGCTTCGGTCCTCTGTGCCTCTTAATGGAACAAAGGTATTCTCCTCATCTTTCTCAAATTTAGTGAAAATAGTAGCTAATCTTGATGGCGGGCTGAAGACGCGTGCTGGGGAATGTGCGGCGTGTCTCATTGGATCTTAGTAACAAGACTGTAGGGCAGCTCCTGTTAGCGTTTATTTTCTAGAGGGGGGGACCGGAGGCACAGAATGGCTGAGTCGTGTGTCTAAGGACACACAGCCAGGAAGTGGCACAGCTGTGTTCAGAGGGCTCTTAGCTGCAAAAGCACCAGAAGCTGGTTCTGGATGTTTGAGCGGAAAAGATGCTCATCCAAAGCGTGACCAGAAGCAGTTTCGGGTTGTGCTTCCAAAACCACGCCCCGGAGCTCAGCCTGGCGAGAAAGCCACCTCCGTAGCTGATGCCACCGCCAGGCACACCCTGCTGGTTACACCGTGGCTGAGAACTTGCCTTTCGGCTCCAGCCCCCTGCTGCTGGCTCCAGCGTGGATACCGCTTCTGCCCTAGGGATCCCACCTTTACCCCTGCCGCCCCCGGAGCCAGCAGCCGTGACAGAGCGTCTTCTTTCCCGATTCTCTCACTTCTCATGAGAGTCTGGACCGGTGGGTTTGGCCGGCGGAGCCCAGCTCACCTGCCAGCTCCCTGGTTGCAAAGAGGGGAAAAAGAGAGTTCTGGGTTTTCCCCCCGGAGACACAGAGCACGCGGGACTGGAAGTTCTCCAAACATCCGAGGGTGATCCAACGGTCCGTAGAGCCAGGAATGAGCCGGATGTCCGCTACTCACCAGGCAGTCCGATCTAGAGCCTGCCCTTGGCCGGATCGGATGAAACGCTGGGGTGAAAGAGCTCTGTCCAGCATAAGGGCCTTTGGCGGGGTGGGAGGGCTGGGGGAGACTCGGGTGAGTGGCCAGTGAGCGAACACGGTGCCTTTCCACGTGATCTCCCCCTGCCCATGATAACAATAGTGCACGTGCGCGTGCATTTTTAAAAATTTCCTATATGCCAGGCACCGTTCTGAGTATCTGACATACGTTAACTTATCTACTATTCACAACAGTCCTTTAAAAAAAAATGAAGAAAACCGGGGCGCCTGGGTGTCTCAGTCGATTAAGCGTCCGACTTCAGCTCAGGTCATGATCTCTCGGCTCATGAGTTCGAGCCCCACGTCGGGCTCTGTGCCGACAGCTCGGAGCCTGGAGCCCAATTGGGATTCTGTATGTGTCTCTCTCTCTCTCTCTCTCTCTCTCTCTCTCTTCTTCTTCTTCCCCTGCTCATGCTCTGTCTCTCCTTCAAAATAAATAAACATTAAAAAAATTAAAATTAAAAACAATAAAAAATGAAGAAAATGATCATCCTCATTTGATAGCCGAGGAACTCCCAGAACAGAAAGGTTGAGTAACTTGCTGAAGGACACACAGCCAATAGCGCTGGGATTTAAAGCCAGCGCCGGCTCCAGAGGCCATGCCTGCCACCACTATGCTAACACGTCCACCCGAACGGCACCTCCTCTGTGAAACTTAATAAAAGAGCTCTCGTCTAAGGCCAACCTTCCCTCTTGTGGAACCCCCCCCTCCCCCAGGCCTCCAGCCTGTTCTGGCAGGATCTGTCGCTTGCTTTCATTCCATGATCTGTTTTCTGTGGCTCTGTCTCACCCGCTGGACTGTAGGGCAGGGACTGACTATGTGTTTGCTTTTTACTCTCTAGGTTGCTAACAGGTTCCTCACTGCGCCTGGTGCCTGAGAGACACTCCGTACTTGTTGAATCAATGAGAATTTTTGAGCAAATATATAGGGTAGAAAGAAATCACGGCCAGGTCTACATTACTGAAGAGGGGCAAATGTTGTTTCCAGAAGCTCATTTCCTACCCTCCCTCCCATACCTGCAGACTCCATTCTGGGGGCGACAAGAATCTTCCGAGGGCCTTGCCAGGACCTGCTGTGGCCCTGGTCTGATGGAGCAGGTATCCTTAACAGCAGGAATTCTTTCAAACCCTTGGGTATTGGGGAATTTTCCTTAATTAAGCCTGGCAACCCTCCCTATTAATTAAGAAGGAGGGCAAATAGTAAAGAAGGGATGATATTCATCTCAATTATTACCTTGACATGTTTTTTTAAGTGGTTCTCAAATGTCATCACTGAACCAGCTACATTGGAGTACCTGTGGATTTCTTTTAAACTACAGATTGATGAGCATCCTTGAACTGAGGTGGGGCCCGGTACCTGCCTTGGTAGGTAACCCCTGGGGTGTTTCCCCTGCCCGGCTAGGTCTGGGAACCAGTGTTTTGCATCACGTTTGCCACCAGAATGCCATGAAGGATACTGTTGGTCCCTCTGTGTAGGTGGGGCTGGAAAAGTCAAGTGTTTGCCCAAGGTCAGCAGCCAGTGGGTACAGGCCGGGGGCTGAGGCTGAGGACTGCTTAGTAAGCAAGAGGGAAGACAGGAGGGGGCTGGTCGAGGTACTAGAATGCCCAGCATGAATGAAGCAGGAAAAATGATTGCAACAATAGGGAATGACCATCTTGTTTCCTCCTTCCCAGTTCTGTGGCCTCTTGTCAGCCTCCTGGTGCCCAGCTCCCATGGCCGCTCTTGACCTTAACAGAGACAACCTATCCTGGATGGCCTTGGTCCGACTCGCTGGCCCGTGATTACCCTCTGGGTCTGGGAAGCTACCCTCCTGCCATCTGATTGGGCTGGCAGTCCCTTTCCCTACCCCCGCCTGGCCCCACTATGTCACCTGGCTCATAGCGACATATCTATGACATGCCTTTGGGAGACTGTCCAATGTCTCCACACCCCCAGGCCAGAGCATCCCCCTCTGGGAGTGAGCAGAAGGATTTGCCAGGGCAGAAGGGGGCATATGTTATAAAACGTAAGCCTGACAGGGGTTTGCAAAGCACCTGCTATGACTCTCACGGGAAGATAAGAGAGGGTCCCTGTCCTGGGAGTTCACCATCTTGGTGGGTATTAAGACACTCTCTTGAAAGGCAGAGAAAACCCACTTGATCAAAGGCAGCATCCTAGGATTCAAACAAATTCTCAGACCGTGGGAAACACATAGCTGGAGCCATCCCCGTAAGCAGAGGGCATCACGGAAAGGGGAGAGGAGGTCCCCCTGGAATGTTTCCTCAGGATGTTTGGGGTTTTGGTGGCCGATGTGGTGGTGGAGGCTGCCAGGGGGCCCAAGCCGGGAGACAGGGGTGAACAACGGGCATAGCTCATACTCACAGCACCGGGTAGGGCCAGGCATGACTCTATGCCCCTGGCGTGCGTTACCTACCCCCCGAATCCTCATGACCACCTTCCAAAAGAGGTGCCTATAAGGGAGGCCATTTGACAGATGAGGAAACCAAGGAGCAGGGAGGGGACGGGACTTGTCCAGGGTGGCACAGCTAAGGTAGCAGACCTGGAGTTGGAACACAGGCCATCTGGCTCCAGGGTCCGTGCGCCTGACCGCTCTGCTAGGTTCCCTGTCCGAGTGGAAAGGTGCATGAGGAGGGGAGGTCTAGAACTGCAAGGAGCTCAGACTCCACTGTGGCTGCTTCCTGGTGGGAAAGGCAGGGGAACAGGACCTGAGGCTGACCCTCCAGGTTGGGCAGAGGGACGTGGGCAGTGTTGGCATGGGGCATGTGGATGCTTCTGCAGATGGAGAGCTGCTGGGTTTCGAACCCAGGCAGCAGTGGGGTCGCAGGCCCATGGTTGAGGCTAGATGAATCTGGTCCCTGTGTACAGGGTGCTCCGGGTGGACAAAGATGCAGGATGTTTCTGCAAAGCAGAGGTGGGGTTGAGGGTCTGCAGGGGGAGCTGGGAGGGGATGCTGCAAAAGTGGGAGGAGGGGCACTCTTGGGACAGCCTCATCTGGGCCTTCTGCCGGGGCCACTGCCCCTCTCTCCCTGACACTGGCCAGCTGAGTGACTTTGGATGGGTGGCTTTGCCTCCCTGGCCGTCTGCAGAATGAAAGGACACGGTAGGGGTCAAATGAGGCCAGGACCGTCACGACAGGAAGCCGCAAGCACTGTTCAAACGGGAGACGATGCTTCTGCGGCTGATGCCATTTTCCTCCCCTCCATCTATTTGCTTACTGATCTCCAGCCATCTATTTTCAATCTCCCTGTAGGCATTTACCAGTATATTTGTAGCAAGTGACGTCGCATCGTTTTTGGATGTAGCAAGATCATAAATTATAGAAAAACAAATGAACGCCATCCCTGCCTGGGCCTTTGCAATCCTGGTGGCCTTTGCCTCCGGTGGCCGACCCTTTTATCCGCTCGGCGGCAGCGGCCGTCCATGCTGTGGCCTCGTGGTCCCGCCCAGACCCCAGCCTCTTGGTGGAATACTAACCAGTCCCTCGGGGAGTCCGCGGGGCTCCCAGCCACTCCCTGCCGCTCGGCATCGCCACGTTCTGCCCCATGCACCCCACCTCCCCACAATGAAAGTTCATGGGAGACCCTGGAAGGAGAGCCCTGTGGTTCAGGGTCACTCGTTCGCCACCCTACAAACCATCCGGGGGCCTGGGAAGACCAGGCTCAGCCCAGGTTTGGATTGGGATGCCCGGAAGACAAAACACAGGCCAGTGACCGAAGCGGGAGAGCCAGCAAAGCGTTTTGAGACCTTTTTCAGCCAAGATATCCTGGGTCGGACATGCAGGGGGCAGTCGAAGATCCAGATTAGAACTCAAGACAAGAGTCTCTGCCGGAGGTGCAGGCTGAGAGTCGTCTCCATAGAGGTTTATATTTAAAGTGGAATGCATCTGCTATTCTGGTCTCAGTGACTTTACTAATGTTGGAAATTAGCTGTTGCCAAACAGTCATCACGGTACAAATAATCTTAAATCTATCCCGTAGTATATCCACTCACTGATAAGTCCTAACGGAGCACCCACGATGTGCCAGGCACTGCACTAGGCATCAGGGCTGCAGGGGTCAAAAAACAGACATGGTTGCCACCTTCTGGAGCTTAGAGCTGAAGGGCGGGGGCGGGGCGGGGTGCAGCAGGTGCAATGGTAGAGATACCCCTTCACTACGACTTGGGAGGCTGCAGGGGGAGGAAGGTAGGTGGCGCTCTACCTGAGGGATCTTACCTGGCTTGGGAACAAAGGACGGTTTCCCTGTGACTTGTGAGATTTAAAGAAGGGGCAGGAGTTGGCCAAGTAGGGGAGTGGGGGAAAGCCTGTCAGCAGAGGGAGTAGCACCCCCTGAGGCAGGGAAGAGCTTCTCAGCTTTGCCAGAGCTGAGCTAGAGCTCAGCTCAGCTTTGCTAGAGCTTCCAACGGGAGGGGTCTTAGCTCCTACCATGTTTTGTGTCCGTCCTTCTGCAAGGCTGTCCTCCTTCCCCCGACCCCAGATTCTGCCTCTGGAAAGGAGAGCTGTCATGCACGGGGGACCAGCAGAGTATAAAGCTTAGGAATCAGTGAGCCGAGTTCTAGGCCTAGCTCCTCCATTAACAAGCATGTGGTCATTTAATCTCCATGGGGCAACGTCTTCACAGGGTTGACAGGAAAATTAAATATGATAATAGAGATCTGGCCCTCGTCACAGTGCCTAGTACGGAGTGCCAGAACGGCAGCTAACACGTCCAGTGTGCTAAGCATTCTAAGTAATCCATTTAACTCCTGACCATCCCGTGACGTGGGTGCTGACATACTCCCATTTTACCCACGGTAAAACCCAGGCACAGAAAGGTTATGCAAGTTGCCCAAAGCTGCACGGCCCGTAAGTGCCAGAGCCGCAGGCGCAAACCGAGGGAGGCTGGCTGGGTGAGTCTGCTCAGAGTCCCCACGGTGCGCCTGCCTTCTACGCGAAAGCCAGCGTTTCTGCTCTGGGTATTGTTGTTTCTATCGTCAGACATCCTGACACCACGGCTGTCTGCCAGGCGTCTGAACTGGACCACTTCCTGGAAGCCCTCACTGGCCACCCCGCAGATCAGAGCCCGATTGAGAGGCCTGTACATCTGTGCGAGGGGGGCGCGTGTGTGTGCGGATGCTGCCAGCCAGAGACAAAGAGATGCTGCTTCCAAATCCCCCTCATCTCCAACAGAGAGAGAGAGAGAGAGAGAGAGAGAGAGAATGCTGGAAAGAGAGGGAGACAGAACTAAGGACAAAGGGAAGAGCCTTAAGCGGTTCCATGTTTAAGAACGGATGTGCATCCGCGAGGGCTGGGGTGAGAAGGGTCTGCGAGCCGAGCAAGCAAGCGTGTCTCCGGGTCCGCGGTGGGTCTGTGGGAGGACCTGCGAGCAGGCCGTGTCTGTGTGTGTGTGTGAGCGTAGCTCTGTGTGCACGGGGAGGGAACGTGCGTGCGGGGGGCACATCTGAGCAGCTTCATGAGCGTCCCCCCGCCCCCGCCCCAGGTAACAATCACAGAGTGGACTGGGACTGAGTCAAGACAGAGGCTGGGTCTTCCCGGGGACACGGGCGCACAGGCCCATCACAGTCTCTGATATTTTATTGATTATACACCAGCCTGGAGGCGATTAGAGTTGGGGCAGCAAAAAAGCAATTTTCCTCCCTTTCTCCTGCTTTCCCTGCCGGCCCTTGCTGCTAAGCTGAGGCCAGCCCTGCGTGGGCAGCCAGAGGACATCTGTGTCATGCTAGTCCAGAGCAGAAGTCCCCGTGCTCGGTGACCACCCTCAGATTCACCAGGGTGCAGGTCCTGCTTTGGAGGGCACATCACTGGAAGGATAGACGCATGGCTTAGGCGGAGACAGAGTGACAGCAGCCTGGTCTGCCCTGCCCAGGCCATGGAGCTGGGTGCCTGCCAGCCTTTCAGTTTGGGACCGGATGGAGAAGGCAAGTCTAGGCACACCAGGGTTGGGAGGTCAAGAGCATTCAGACAGGGGGCCCGTCATGATCCTGAAGCCAAAGTAAGGGAGCGTCTTGCCCTGGGGGATGTGGCGGGGATCCACTGGCCTTCATTGTCCTCGCCTTTGCAGTGGGCACAGTCTCTCTTGGGATGACTGGGAGGGGTCACTGATCCATCACCTGGCCCATAGTAGGAGCTCACAGAGCCCAGTGGTGCCATTAGAAGTGAGGGAAACACGGTTCAACCCAGGCTTGCCAAAAGTAAACATGACTTCACTCATATGAGGAACTTAAGATACAAAACAGATGAACATAGGGAAGGGAAGCAAAAATAATATAAAAACAGGGAGGGGGACCAAACATAAGAGACTCTTAAATATGGAGAACAAACTGAGGGTTACTGGAGGGGTTGTGGGAGGGGGGATGGTCTAAGTGGGTAAGGGGCATTAAGGAATCTACTCCTGAAATCATTGTTGCACCATATGCTAACTAACTTGAATGTAAATTAAACAATAAATAAGTTTTAAAATTTTTTAAAAACTAAAATATATTAAGAAAAAAAAAAAAACAAAAAGCAAAGGTCAGGACCGGGACAGGCTTACTTTTTTTTTTTTCTTTTTTTTTAACGTTTACTTATTTTTAAGAGAGAGAGTGAGACAGAGGGCCAGCAGGGGAGGGGCAGAGAGAGAAGGAGACACAGAATCCAAAGCAGGCTCCAGGCTCCCAGCTGTCAGCACAGAGCCTTATACAGGGCTCAAACTCACAAACCGTGAGATTATGACCTGAGCCGAAGTTGGACACTTAATCGACTGAGCCACCCAGGTGCCCCGACAGGCTTACTTTTTAAAACAAACCTTGCTGGGCACCTGGGTGGCTCAGTTGGTTAAGCATCCGACTTCAGCTCAGGTCATGATCTCATAGCCTGTGAGTTTGAGCCCTGCGTCGGGCTCTGTGCTGACAGCTCAGAGCCTGGAGCGTGCTTCGGATTCTGTGTCTCCCTCTCTCTCTGCTCCTCCCTGTTTGCGCTCTGTCTCTCTCTGTCTTTCAAAAATGAATAAACATTAAGAAAAAAATTTTTTAAAACTAACCTTGCAGCAGGTGGGAGTTGACAGATTGGGGGGGGGTGTGGAGAGGTAGTGGAAACAGAATATTCCAGGCACCGGAAACAGCACTGTGAAAGGCACAGAGGACCAGCGGCTGCCACAACTACTAGAAACAAATCCTTTGGGCCATTTGGCCATTCTCCCATGTGCCAGACATTGTTCTATGTGCTCTTCACGTGCTTGCTGGTTTATGGTCTTTGAGGTGTACTCTCATGGGCCCATTATACAGATGAGGAAACTAAGACACAGAGACATAATCACCGGACCAGGAGCAGTCCCAAGAAGACGCGGGGGAAGAGGGTTCCAGTGTCATCCTGAGATATTGAAACTGGCGGCTGTATGGCCAGTGGGGAGAGATCAGTCGGTGGCCCCTACAGAGGGTGGATCATGGATCAAAGGAGGTGTGGCTGAAGGCAGTGGTCAGAAGGGAGGCTGCTCCCATAGCCATCTTGTATTTCTGACAGGCATCTCCGGCTTTGAAAGCACGCATGCACGTCGAATGGCGAGTTCTGCTCACTGCAGCTGCCCCCAAGGCACTTCCATTCCCATGAATGCTGTGTCAGTCCCGGGAGATGGAATTTGTCATACCAATTGCACAGATGGGGACAGCAAGGCTCTGGGAGCTCTGATGGATGTCGCATAACTGACATCCAGCTGAGACAGGACCCTGCCTAGGACCTGTCGCTCAATCAGTGACACTAAATTCTCTTGTCCTCATGAAGCTATCTCGTCTACTTGGGCTGCACCCTCTTGGCAGGTACAGTCTGTCTGACCCACCAAGCACATGGTAACCGCCAAGAAGCATGTATCAAATGAGCAAATGATGAGTGAGTTTCCAAGCACAAGAGTTGGTCCCCCCGGCTCCGGAGAGCCCTCAGATTCTGTGGCAACAAGAAGAGAGCTCAACTCTTGCCCTTTTTCTCTATCAGGCCAGGGAAGATTCTGGTACATGGACAGAGGAGCTGGTTCATGAGATGAGGGCAGAACAGGGAGCAGGGGCCCCCGTCCTGATGACTGGACTCAGGCCATCTACCACCAGACCCCCAAGTTAAGAGACCCGGCTCACCCCCTCCTCCAACTCCCAGGCTGGAGAGGAGGACAACCCCATGTCATAAATGCCAGCCCGGACTGTGGGAAGGGCCAACAAGCTGACCTGAGGAAGTACTGAATGCTCGGAAGACAGACCTCTGAACTGAGGCAGGCCTGAAGGACAGTAAAGGCATGGACCAGACGGCAATCCTAGAGGCTTGGGGAAATCTGGCTCCCTCAGGACAGCTGTTCTGGAGGAAGCCAGCACTGACTCGGAAACCCATCTCTAATACAATATGAATGATGGAAGTGCTCTTTCTGAAATATTTTAAAAAATAAGATCATATATATATATATATATATATATATATATGATCGAGAGAATGACAGATGGACGGGGTAGTCAGCAGAGTATTTTTAATCCTAGAGCCAGGCTTACGTAACGATGGGAAGAGAAAAACGAAGGCAGGTGGTGAGTCATCTGGAGCAAAGATGGGAAGTCTCGCCCCAACCTCCCCCTTCCCATTCTGCCGCATCTGCAGGTGCCGGGGGCCGGGGAGGGGGTGCACATCGAAGAGCCCAGAGTCATGGGCCCGGCGTTGGTGAAGAACCACGGTGAGGCAGGCTCAGGGCATGGGCTGGCGCTCGCAGGTTCAGGAGGGGTGCTGGAGAGGAAGGCAGGGCCCAGTCTGGCCCAGTCCCAAAGGCTGAGTCTTGGAAACACTCGTCAATTTCCAGGAACTTGGGAAAGGCTTGAGATATTTTCGAGTGAGTTCTTGGCTCCACACTGCAGACTCTGTCATCTTTGACTTCCTGTAATTCGCTGAAACGGGGAACTGTGAAGGCTCCCATCTGGGAGGCGCTGTCTCTGAAGGGCCACCATGTCGGCTGACGGCACGAGAGCTCTTCGGAGCTCTTCTCTTCTCAGGTCTGGGGAACACTAGCCACAAGCCACCAGGCAGTGTGAAAGCAAGAGGCTTTGCATGGGGGACGTGAGGAAGCCACCCTGACTGTCACAGAAGGAAGGCTGGAGATGGGGCACAGAGAGAGCCTGCAGAGTCCGCCTCTGGGGAACTTCCGGAACACGGCACCTTCTGTCTGCCCCCCCGGTGGCCTACAAAGACATCTGCGTGAGGCAGGGGGCTGGACGAGATGGCCAGGGGAGGCACCCTCCCCCTCCAGAGATCTTGTGTTACTGCTCAAACTACACACAGCCCTCACAGAACTTTCTTCAGCAGAACTCCTGCATATGCCCTCTTCCTTCCAGCATTCCCAATAGCTCCTGCTGACCAAGTGTTTACCACGGGGCCAGATGCCTTCTTTGCTGCGTATTATCACATTTAATCCACCACCCTCCCTATAAGACAAAGGCTACTGTTCCCGTTCTACAGATGTGAAAACTGAGATATGAAGTCAGTGTCTTACCTGGGATTTTAATCCATCTGTGTAACTCGTGCTCTTAACCCCGACAGCCTGGAGCCTCATTGTTCCAAGGCTGACCCTTCCCAGGGTCTAGACCCCTGCATTAAGTTTGGATGAATCCAACCAGAGTTATGGGTCCAGAGAGGCAGCTGCTGGTTTCAGTAACCACGTCATCTGTCCATGACTCAGCCTACAAGCAGGCAAGAACTGTCAAGAAAGGGGCTCCCACACCACAATCCAGCCAGTGGCCAGCCAGCTGCAGTCACTGTCCCGAGCAGCCCTTTAAAACTCTGACTGGTCAAATCAGGGCAGGGAGGGAGGCAGGGAGGGAGGGGAGGGGAGGGGAGGGGAGGAGTTAATCAAATCAGAGGCAGCTTTATCTGTCTTATCAGGGACCACCATTGTTAGCTTCCAAACAAAGGAACCTTGTCTTTTTATTGTTCCTGTTGGAGGATCCCTGAGGTAAGCCCAGCAGCCGTCGGCACTGGACAGAAGGCAAGGTCTGCACAGGACAGAAGACAAGGTCTGGGAGGAGGACCCTGGTTCTGCCAGTGCAGAATGGCCCAGATTGCCCTCCAGCCCCTTCCAGGAGAAATCTTCACGAGGTAAGGAGAAAGAGAGGCCTGGAGACAGAAAGAGACAGAAAGCCCATAACAGATAAAGACAGAGATAGAGATCATGGGAGAGACTCAAGACTCACGGAGACCCAGACAGACAGACAAAACAAAAGCAGAGACCCTCAGAGACATAGAACCCAGGCAATTAGCAGCTATTTATTGACACCTTCCCCCCACCACTCCTGCCATTTGCCAGGCACAGTTCTAGGACCTGAGGATACAGACACGACTGAGGCAAAACCCTGTTCTCAAAGAACTCCCTGGCTAGTGGACTGTCAGGGTAGGAGACACAGACAATCCACAAGTAACCCCCCAAAGCATAATGATTTCAGATAACAAGAGAATAAAATACGATGATGATGTAATAGAAAAACTGAGAACCAGGGAGACTAAGATACCAGAGAAGAGGCAGAAAATGCCATTACAGACCATGAGCCGACCAAAGAGGATGGGAGGGAAGAGGGGAGAAGAAGAGGAAGGAGGTGGAGGAGAAGGAAGAGGAAGAAAAGAGAAAGGGAAAGAGAGAGAGAGAGGAGACATAGATAGAGAAGCCACAAGAAAAACAACACCAAAAAAAGGCCAGGAGATACGGAGGCCATGAGACAGATACCAACAGTAGTTAAGAACCCTGAGAACCCGACTGTGTGCACAGGAAGACTAGAGTCATGCCCTGACTGAGGGAGACTGAAGATAGGAACCAAATGACAAGGGCATAAGCAGAGAAAATTAGAAACCTAGAGTCAGGAAGACAGAAAGGCTGGGTAGCAACCCAGAGAGAGACAGAGGTGGAGGGAGAGACAGAGAGACAGCTGCCATCATTCATTATGGCGCTGGGTGTTCAAAGTTGCCCCTGGATCCATGGACTCCAACCTTCTCATCGTTCCTTTTGTTATCCTCCCTGAAGGGCCCCAAAGTTTGAAAGATATTTGTCTACCAAACAATCTGCATTTCATAAGTAATAATTTATTCACTTTCCCATTTTTTATTCATCAAAGACGTCTATAACTGGCAATCAGAGCTTCAGAACAGCAGGAGCTCGCTCATGTTGCCACACTCAGTTGCTGTACTTCCAGCCAAAAGCAAAGAAATCTGCCATTTGAGTCATCAGCCTCGTTCAGTCTGATCACAGGTAAATGGATCCTTTGTGTTGAGTTTTGGGCGACGTTGACAATAGTTCAAAGGACACAAAGGAAACCCTGCTGCCTTCACAGACCTCTGCAGATCCAAGGGCCCATTTTCCAGATGACAGTCGCGGGAAATTCCTTTGTCCTGTCAGGCACTGGGCTGTACTACTGGAGTGAAGGTCTCGTTAAGGTGGACTCTTCCCTTGGAGTTCATGGCCAGAAATGGATGTACAGCATCCATGTTTTACATGAAAACTATAACTATTAAAATAACAGTATAAAAGATTCCATTTAGCCCCCTAGCTGCTGTCCTAGTTCTCGCCTTCCTCCACAGCCATACCTGTCAAGGAGGGAGGGTCCTTTTCTTCTGACCTCCTATAACTTGGCTCAGCACTCTTATTCTTCCCTGAAAGTCTTCCAAATTGACCAAGCCAATGACTTTTTCAAATTCAATTCTCTTTATTGTGTAGCACCATGAACACTGCCTTCCTACCCTGTTTTCAGATGTTAGATTCTGGTCCAGAAGACTTCAGATAGAATATATGTTTGCTGGTGTACCTGTAGGGATGGGGCGGGCCTCCCAGAATGACCTTGCCAGAGGCCAACCACCCATCCCTCTTGGTCTTGGTCTTTGTCTCTTGGTTTCCCCTGTCAAATTTAAGCCCTAAAATGATCTATGGAGATTGGCAGTTCTAATTGTGTCTTTCTGGTCTGTGACCCTGGCCACGCCCCCAACTATGTACCTGTGAGAAAACTTGTTTTGAAGCATGTCCATAATGGCTTCCTGGGCTCTAAGTGCTGGGCTGTCCTTGGTTCGGTGTCTTGCTTGACCCCAGTTGCAGTGTGTTTCAGATTCTCCTGCCAGGTCTTCCTGCAGCTCATTGCCTTGTCTATTGGATCATATTCTCCCAGTGTCATCAGTGGTGGGCATTCACCAAGGTGCGACGACCACTCCAAGTAACTGTTCTCCTCGGCCATGCTCTCTTACTGAACACCATCTGTGGTTGGATTAAACACCACGCCCAAATCAGCACTCTACCTCTGATTGCCCACTTATGCATTTACTCATTTTCTCCCTCATTTTGAAGAATTTATGTTCCATCCTTCATTTCTGTCTATTAAGCTACCACCATCCTTCAAGACTTACTTCTCTCCCAACTCCTGGTGCAGGGAACCAACTGCACACCACATGGAAGATCTCAGAGGTTATCCAAAACATCTAGGAGCAGGGATCGCTTGATAGGTCTAAACCCTAGGATTCCAAGAAAGCAAGCATAGAGAGCGTATCTTTTATACAAACGTAGAACCAGGAGGGGAAACAAAAATGAACCAGAAGGATCCAAAGCCAGGGAGACCTTGGGACAAACCAGGGATGAGAATAAGGGTGGAGCAAATTAAGATACTGTCCCACTCTCATGGCCAGAGCTGAGGTTCCAGAAATTCAGCATGTTAGCAACCAGTCATAGCTCATGAGTGGGTACCATGTTGAATTAAAGGCACAGTGTCAGAACAGGTGATTCCTAAGTGCTACAAAGGGCCTCTCTGTCATCATACTCAATAGCAACCTCTCCCTCCCTCTGCTCTCCCAAAGCACTTCATCCTATCACCATTCATGTTTCATTCACAGCTGCTGTTTGCTCACAGGTGCTATTTTTCTTCTATTGAAAGCATGAAATTTCACAAATATTGATGATATTAACTCCCCAATTATATGTTAAAATTAGGAGAAAATTCTATTTGAAGAGAGACTTAAACAAACACAGTGTTAAGGGACAGATTTATTCCCTTCTCACTTTCAACCTTGTCTGTAATTAATTTTGACTTGGAAATCTTGAGTTTATTTATTTATTCAACAAACATTTACTGAGTGCCAAGCATATACCAGACACCATGCTAAGAGCTTCGGTGTCACAAGAAGCAAAACACAGTCCCTGCCCTCTAGGAGCCCCTCATAAAAACAGAAAGACAGGAAAATCAACAGTTAGAGGGGAAAGTGATAGGTGTTGAAATAGAGTGTGTGTTGATGTTTAGGAAATATATGGTAAAGGTAATCAGCCAAGACTCTGAAGGAGGTAATGGTCAAGGAAGGCAGGAGCAATACCTTATCTGAATCCTGAAGGACATGAGGTAGTTGGAAATGGGTAGGAGAGGAAGAGACAATTCAATCAGAATGATGAACCCAGATAAAAGGGAGACAATGACACAAAAATTACTGGAATGGCAGATTGTTCAGAGTGTCTAATAATAGGCTGCATGGTGGGGCAGGATAGGTGAGAGATGAGAGGTGTGGCTGGCTGGCAAGGAGAAGTCTGGAACAAGATCACAAAGGGCCTTGTATTCAATGCTAGAGAGTTTATATCAAGTATGCTTATGTTAAGTTTTCCTGTCCTTTCCAAGAGATTTAAGTAGGGAATGGCCTGCCTGGATTTGAGTAGTTGAGAAGAACCCTTCTGGCCTATGTAGAAATAAGTTAGAAAGATGTTGCAGTAGTTCAGGTGAAACATGATAAAAGCTTGAGTGAAGGCAGTGGGGAATGGAGAAAATGGGTGAATTAAAATGCTATTAAGTGGAAAGAGTCCACAGCCTTCAAAGAGTGACTGGGGTGCAAATTTTCTTTGAACATGTCCTTACATCAGCAGCCTTCTGGGCTGTGTTTGCTCTGCTTTGGGCTCTGGCTTTCAGGGCTAATGGGCAGCATGGATCCACCTCTATCTGATGGCTTGCTACAGCTACTCATGGATTGACCATAACCAACACTCTGGAATGAATTTTTTTTTCTTGCTTTTGGTTTCATTGGAATAGGGTGTCACTCCTGCCTCCTAGTTCCTCCAGCAAGGTCAAGACCAAATTCCATAGTCCAAAAAGAAAACTTGTGCACCTAACTTCAGATTCACAATCCATCCCTACCCTTTTCTGCCTTCCATTATTGCATTTCTTTTCTTCTCATTGCTTCAAAGAGCACTGGTGACAAATATGGCTGTTTGTACTTAATTCCATCCTTTCTTTGACTATTTTTGACCAATCAGGATCAAAGTTTACCTTGGTTGCCAAGGAAACCATGCTATTAGTTATCTATTCATCCATCTTTGAAGCTCACCACTAGTGTGAAAGTTACTTTGCATTAGATTCTAAGGGGGTGCTCATTAACTTGATTATACTAGAAGAAGCAGTTCTAATGTAAGCTACTCTTAAAGGAAACTTTTTTCCTCTTGAATATTTTAGACATACTTGTAGAGTAGAATTAATTTTTAAAGAAAATTACATAGTATTTTTATGACAAGCAAAAATAGATTGAGGGGAGAGAAGAGGGAGGAATGCCAAAGAGGCAGGGGAGGTGAGGGAGAGAGGAAGGGAGAGAATGAGACTACCTGAGTACAGAGAAAGACAGAGATAAATAGAAAAAGAATATGACAGAGACAGAGACAGAGTGGACACAGATTACTTCTTATTGGAGTTGCTGTTTGCTGCTTGCTATCAAGCAATGTTTTGGAGATAGTCTATGGAATAGATCATCAAAACCACTTTTTACACCTTATAAAATATACCAAGACTCTGACAACTACAGATTAGAGAAATGACACCAACACTAACTGTCCTGTAGTTTTTCACTCCTGGTTTCAATGTTTACAAAGAATACTAGTACTTAAAACTTTCACTTTCTGCCCAAGATATGATGTGTCTTGCTGTCATTAACCAAGATCGAAGTCAGTCAGGGTTGACATGTCATCTACCTTCCCTGTCCCCGACCTGTAGCTTGTTCTAATTCCCTTTCCTGGCCAGCTCCAGAAGTCCCAATGTTTTTCATTCTCCCAGTGAATGAAGACTACATTGAAGTTGGTAGCATAAATCTAGTTTCAGAGATGAATAGGATAGGGCAGGAGGAGTGTTAGCTCCCACAACTTCCCAGAGAAAGAACCACGTACTTCTGTGCAGCACTGGCTCAGAACCATGGACAGCAACAGCCAAGCCAGCTCTCCTTCCTTCCCCTCTCCCACCAAACATTAGGTTTTGCTTTGGAAGAGAGTAGGGAAATCTAAATACTTAGTACTGATAGTAGATGAGGGAGGAGGGGTTAGGAAGACATTCTGTGGAATTAAAATGTGTTGATAAATGTATCTTCTATATCAGATTGCCTTGACCCTGCACTTTTGCAAAGTTAAGAATACTTTCTCTGGGTCAGGCTCATACAGATAGTCATAATGGATGTGAGATTCTGGTCCTTGTCTCTCTGATTGCACCACGCATACTCTTAACCACAATATAGAGGTTCTCTGTCTGAGCTGGGCTCCTTTTACATGAAGGAGTCAGCATCACTATTCTAGGGAGTTTCCCACTGTGGAAATTTCACCGATTCTGGTCTTGTCTGATCGGATATTCTATATGTTCTATACCAACCTTGAAATGTTATCTCAGAGGGGAAAAAAAGACTAAGAAAAAAGAAAAAAAGGGAAGCAAATTATTTTAAAAGGGAAAAAAAGACACCCCATCACTCCTCTACTCTAACACGGCCATTTTTCACTTCTACATATTATCTTTCAGCCCTTGTTGACACAGACATATTTTCCATCATTGCAACTGAAGCAGTTGTAGTATTTGCATTGTATTTTCACTTAGTGTCGTATCATAAACCTTTCCCCAAGTTGCTATACAGTCTCTGTAATGATCACTTTTAATGTCTGTGTAATGTTCTAACAAATGAATGCACCATGATTTACTAAACAACCCCCTAATTGTTGAGCATTTAGGTTATTTCCAGTTTTTTATTTCGTAGATTGTGCTATGATGAGCATTTTTATGGGAAAACCACATGGGGTGCTTGAAGGAGCACAAGCATGGAGTCAGATGGAATAGAGTTAAAACTCGGCTCTGCAATTTACCTCTAATGAGTTGAAAGAGTTCTCAAAGGTTTCATCCTGGGGGGGCGGGGGAGTGGACATTGCCAGTGCAGTGGAGTAAAGGACTGTGAGGCCGATGTAGGCCACCCACAGAGACAGATGCAAAAGGGGGAGGGAGCCACTTGAGATAAACTTCCAGGACTTTACAACTTTGCCTTCTTCAGTCGGGGGTTGAGCAAAAGCCATTCACCCAGAGGAAGGCACACAAAGGGGATATTTCTTCTTTGATCACAGACTCGGGACCTAGGGCCTGAACTGGACAATACATAAATGAGATCAGTTGGTAAAACTCTCCTTTGAGAATACATGACGACAGTAGCAGGCTGGAAAAGTGGCCCCCACACCTGTTCCTCTAAGCTCAGCATCCTGGGGTTGGTTAGAACCTTGGGGTTACTTCTCTGCCCCGGATCGACTTTCTCTGAATTCTTTCTTCCTGCCAGCTAAGGACACAGCCAATCTTCTCCATCATCTGGAGCCACCAACATACCTATGAACCCTGATCATAGCTACCAGGTGGGACTCAATCTCCCCAGCCTCTCCTGCCTCTTTCTCCCCAGGGACAATAATCCTACAGATTCCTTCATTATAATCTCTTCTGATATGCCGTGAAGGTGGATATGTCTGGGAGCTACCATATTTCTGGAATCTTCCACGGTTTCGATCATTGTGTGTGAACCTACCTGTTTCCAGCACCAGGTCGGAAGGTGCATCTAGAGAAGACCATGAAACAGATCAGCACCAGTTGCCTTTCCATGTGTTTCAAATTCTGGAGGGTAATTCTGTTCCCAGACCACCACCAGACTAAGCAAGTCCCTCAATAGTGTGGCCCCCTTTCCACACCTATATAGTAAAGGGAGGTCATCCCCTATACCTGGCTCAAAATCTCCATGGTCAACCCTACTTGAGGTGCAAGGGTAGGGAAAAGGGTGGAAAGAAAATAGGAGCCTAGGGCTAAGCCCACCCATCAGATTCCTTCAAGAAGCAATCCCCCCGCCCCTTGCCCAGGTATGTCCACGTAATTTCTGGTACATGGCTGAATTGGTAGGCTGAGCTCTCACAGCCCTGGGGAGCAGGGAAGCCTTGTCAGGGGAAAGTTGCTGACCAGCCCCTTCTCCTTGGCTGTCAGGGCTAATCAACATCAGGGCAGTTAATGGGGAACACAAAACCTATTTAAAAGCTACATTTACCACTTGGCTGGTTCCATTATAGTGTGTAATATCCAGGTGTCACAATCCCTCTCAAAATGTCTGTCTCAATGCTTCCTCGAGCTTCCGGGGTTAGGAAGTCACTGCCAAGAGCCACCTGAGGAGGACTCGTCCACCTCTGCCCCACCCCCATCCTCATAGCAAGCTTCTCTGCAGCCTCCAGTGGGAGATTCTGGAACAGGGCCCTATTGTGGACACCACAGGCACATGACTCGCTCCCTAGACAGGAGGATTTCTCCCTCTCCGCCATGACAGCTATGGCACCAATCCTATGCCCCGCCCACCTTTGAGCATGCCAGCTGGATGCCAGCTGAGCCCCCAATTTCCCCAACTCTCCCTTAAAGTCCAGATGAGCAGCATAGCTTGCCACAGCTCCCTGACATGTGCACTTCCTACTCCTGCCCCTGGAGCTCTCTCACTAAGGATCCGGAGGCAGAAGAAAAGCTGGGGATTCCATCTGGTAAGACCACAGCCCTCTTCTCCCCGGATGAAGTCCCCCAGCTCTGCCATCCATGCTGTCCATCCCACCTATCAGCGTTCAAGCATTTTATATCCCTTAAGGCAGCAGAGTCTTCAGTTGCTTGCCCCTGACCAGCCATGTGCCTGGTCTGCGAGGGTACAGTCTTTAAACGGTACATGCTGGGACTCTGAAGAGAGTGCATGTTGTGATCGTCAAAAGCAACTCTCTTTTTATTCATCCAATAAACATTGCACGAGGACCTCGTGTGTGCCAGGCACCGCACTTGGCCTGAAGACACATTAGTGAACAAAACTTGCCGTTTGGCGGTAGACACAGGCGGCAACGGATCACAAACACCTAATTTACACACTGTGGCGTGTGCTACGGAGGAAAAGCTCAAGGGTTCCTGGGTGCAAATAACAGGGGCCGGAAAAGCTTGAGGGAGACCCCCGGAAGGGGCGTGCGTGTTCAGCCTCGTTCCCAGCACCTCGCAGTGTCTGGCGTGCAGAACGTCGCCAGTCACGTTTGTGGATTGACCACCAAATGCTTCTTGTCTCCTCCCCTTCTCAGCCTCCTTCACCTGCTCCATGTCTCAGCCACGGCCATCCCCGCCTCCGCAGCCAGCCTCACGGCCTGCTTCACCCAAAGGAGTGGGGGCCTTGCAGCAGGATCAGGGCTGTCCTTCCCTCCTCCTCCGTGAGTGGCACGGGCGCCCTTTGGAGGAGCCTGGGAAGAAAGCTGTTTCCTCAAGAGGAGCAAAGGATCCACCTCCCTCCCCCTCTGGCGCTTCCCGGCAGTGTCTCCTCAACAAGCGAGGCCAGCCGACCAGGGAGCATGACAGCTCAGATTGGCAAGGGAGGCCCCGGCTGTGCAGGCCTTCCCCGGGGCAGGGTGCTGGGAATCTGGGTTTCCCAAAGGCCAACGACTCCTCTGGGATCAGCCAGCTCCAGGGCAAATTCCATTTCCCATCCCCTCGTGACGCGAGCCTGCTTAGGCAGCGGAAGTGAGGGGTGTCCACCTCCCAGGAGGTGCTAGAAATGTTCAGAGCAGCCTTGCACCGGCTGGATCTCAGCAGCACAAGAGGTTAGCCTGCCCTAGGAGGGCATCGGGTGCCCACACATCTGGCCACTCCAGACGGCATCTGTGGGAGCTGCCCACACCACCTGCTCAAAGGGCGTCTCTCCATCTTGCACACAACTGGGTCACAGTCTAAACAGAAGGCCTGGCTTCTGCCGCTGTGGCCAGACAGAGGCTGCCAGAGCTCAGCCCAGACCAGTGCCTATCCCCAGACAGGGTGGAGAAGCGCAGCACATCCTAGGGGGCCAGGGGACGCAGGGCCGTGTCCAGGCAGCTTTCACTCCCTGTGTAACCTTGGCAGCGGCCTCCTTTCTGTGAGCCTCGGGTCTTCCCTGTGAAATGAAGGATGAGGCTAAATCAGTGGCTTTCCAGTGGCTTCCCATGGGCCCCCAGAGTCCCCATAAGGCAAAGGGGAGGCGGAGGAGCAAACCTTGGGGTCCGCGGCCAGCACGGTTTCTCTGACCTGCTCCGGGGACAGAGCTAGTGCAGCAAAGTTTCGCTTAGGAAAAAAGAAGTTCATGGCTGCGAGCAAATCTGAAAACCGCTGGAGTGGTGGTCCCTAAGGCCCCTTCCAGCTCTGACATTTCATGATTTATGAGTAAATAAGATAATATATATGAAAGAGGGCCTGGAACACGGTAGGGATGCAATAAATGGGCTACGTTATTGCTGGCGGAGTCGGCACATGTCACGGGAGCCGATGGTTGCTCAGCTGAAACCAAGAGACTCGGCTCACACCGTCTCCCCATCTTCAAGCACAGGAACTGCACTCGGAGAGGTGCCACGGCTCTGGGCTGGGTAAATGGAGAAGAGAGAAAGGCAGAGAGCGCAGGAAGTGCAGATGCCAGGGTCAAGGCCGAGGAGCCCTCTGGTGTTCAGGTTCCTAGAAGAAAGGGGTGAGACCCAGCTCCATCACCGAGACCTCTGTGCACTGGTTGCCATGGAGATAGGGAGGGCGGGGGCCCAGGGCACCGGCCTCTCCACCAGAAGCGGCATTTGCTGCTCTTGATTTTATCCAGTTTAAGAAGGAAGGCATGGACGGGGGATCCTGTATACCGCCCTCCCCTGTCTCCCCATTGTGTCCTCACTACCTCCCACTCACCTCCAGGACTTCCCTGGGCAGCCACAGGCTGAGTCCCCTCTGGATGAAGGTCCTGGCCCAGGTGTGAATGGAGTGGATGAGGGGAAGGAGGCCGGCATGGCCGGAGAAGGCGGGTCGGGAAGGTGGGAGGAGAGCTGGAGAGCAGGGGTGGGGGGAGCAGAGGGGAGTCTGAAGAGGTAGGTCTGCCCAGCGGTGGAGGGTGGAGCAGGGGAATGAGGTGGCCCAGGGACCGCCACTGCTGGAGTCATTCTAGGGAGAGAAAACCAAGGCCTGGCGTGCAACAGCATCAGGGGAAATGTACTGGAAGAATGAACTCGAACAGGAGGGACGGCAGACAGGGGTTCGTTACTGGACTGAAAGTCTCAGGACCTCGGCCTGTGAAGGAATCCAAGGTCTAGCCTGGCTTTTCCCAAAACGCCTTCCCTGGAAAACTGGCTCCACTAAAAAGACTGCTGGGACCAAGACCCCTATTCCAAAAAATGCGGGTGTGAAGGCAAGGCCAGGGGCACATTAGCGTGATAAAGGCCCCATGAGGCCCCGCCACAAGGATGATGCTCCCTCACTGGCGTTTGACTCCACTCTGATTTTCACAGAGGTCCAGACAGAAAGAAACTTACATTAACTGTGTTTAGCCCAACTTTGTGTTTTAACTTTGACCACAGAGCCTCCTCCCCCATCCCCTTCAGAAACATCTATTTACACCTTCTGGAACATTTGGAAATTACTGATCTAGTCACATGGATCTCTCTCTCTCTCTCTCTCTCTCTCTCTCACACACACACACACACACACACACACATGCACACACACACACACACACACATACACACACACACACAGTGCACAGCAGCAGGGAGAAGATTCAGGATGCGTGGCTGTCCCAGAGAGAGTCACATATGTGACCCAGAGGTCCCACTTCTGGGGATCAGGCCTAAGAGACGGGTGCGTAACGTGGAAATAACCACATGCATGATGTCACAACCAAAATGTGAAAATAGTTAAATATCTAAAAATCCAACGGTTCCATCAACTGTCGTATAATTCCTCAATGGAACGTTTGCACAATGATTGTGCATATGTAGCTATACAAGAAATCACTTAAGATAGACTACATTGTACAAATTGTTTGCAGTTTGTTAAAAAGAGAACTATGTGTGGAAAAAGAAAGATAGGAAGAAAATACAAAGTAGGTTTTTTTTTTTTTTACCATGAAGAAGTCTCTCTGAATGGTGAATATAAGAGTTCTATTCATAGAAATAAAGTCATATCCACCACCACCACCACCACCCCCCCCCGCACTGTAATAAATGGCATCTGGCTTGTACATCTGGCATCTGTGAGTCTAGTCAGTTTGAGTTGGTTCCCTGAGTCTCATTCCCTGCAGGCATATTAAGTATCTGAACCTGGAGGGCTGAACCGGGCTATTGCTGTCAAAGTACAGCCCCTGATGAGACTCATCCAGAAGAGCCACACATCACACCTCCCCTTCTGACTTCCTCGTTTCATGGTCTCA
Organism: Panthera tigris; assembly: GCF_018350195.1. Classification (NCBI taxonomy): domain Eukaryota; kingdom Metazoa; phylum Chordata; class Mammalia; order Carnivora; family Felidae; genus Panthera; species Panthera tigris. Next base: position 28,458,882 of record NC_056667.1, read on the forward strand.
ACATCACCAGGGCAAACGGGGCTTTGGAGAAGGAACAGCTGAAACAAACACGTCAAGGAAAAACCTCGACTCACACTAGACCCTCCAGGAGACTTCCATATTGCTCGGTTCTTTTTTTTTTTTTTTTTTTTTTTTCTTTTTTATATTGCTTGGTTCTTGACCTTGGCTGCACATTGGGCTCCACTAAGAAACTTCTGTAAAAATGCATGAGTGCCACCATCAGATATTGGGATCTCGTGGGTGTGGCGCACGGCCTGAGCGCTGGCCTTGGCAAAAGCCCGGGTGACTCCAAAAGCCGGGTGACTCCAGGCTTGGGAACGGCTGTGAGCGCTGCTGGTGAGCCGGGGGCGGGGCTGAAGGAACGGGGGTGCTTGTCACTTCCTAAGGGCGTGGCCAGGGTCCCAGAGGGAGCTCCTCTCAGGGCCTGGGGGCCTGGGCGGGGCATGTGATGAGTCTGGGCTCCCTCCCGTGGGTCTCGGGTCAGGCGGGCGGCCAGTCCGGTGCCTCTGCCTGTGAGCGGGAGGTGACGGGGCCCCGGGCTCCCCAACATTCCAGGTTTGGGAGAAAGTCGCTGCCCTCCGGACGCCAGCGCCCGTGCTTCTCAAAGGAAGACATTGCCGCCCGCCAAGTGGACGGTTTGTAGGGCTAAATGGCTTAATATTTTTGGAGTCGAAGGAACAAAACTGCCGCAAGACACTGTTGTTTTCCCCGCTGTAATTGATGGGGCTCACTCTTTTCTGCCGTTAAAGCACAAGCTGCGGCTATTTTTCTTTTTTTAACCAAACACCGCTGAATGTGAAACATCGATTTTTTTTTTTTTAAACTGGGTTTCAAACTGAGAAATGTCTTGATCCCAGAAGTCAATCACCTCCAGCATCATAGTGACTTACATCGGCGCCCTCGTGGGGCTGACCCGGGGCTCCTGTGCCACCCCCCTCCCCCCCAGGGCAGAGACTGCCTCAAGGACAGGGACCCTCCCGTTCTTCTGAAGGGCACCCGAGGACCAGACCTGCCCCGTGTGGCCGTCAGCTTCTCTTCTGGGAGCGTCCAAAGAGCCCTCACTGCCCTCTTGACCACACCCATACCCCAGGAAGGAAGGACACTCAGAACCTCTGCCCCATTGTGTGGCTCAGGCCCACCTCATACAGTTGCGCTCGTTGCTCACTGCACAACTCTAGAGAATGTGTCCCCATTAGTGTAGTGCCACTCACCTGCTTTTTAAATTTTTTTTTTTTTAATTTTTTAAATGTTTTTGAGAAAGAGAGAGAGAGAGAGAGAAACAGAGCTCGAGAGGGGAAGGGCCAGAGAGAGAGGGAGACACAGAATCTGAAGCAGGCTCCAGGCTCCGAGCTGTCAGCACAGAGCCCGATGCGGGGCTCGAACTCACGAACCGCGAGATAGTGACCTGAGCCGAAGTCGGACGCTTAACCGACTGAGCCACCCAGGCGCCCCACTCACCTGCTTTTTAAAATCAGTTCTTGACAACTCCCTCACTGCCTATGGCTGAAGTCCAGCTCTTGAGCATGGCTCCCAGCGCCCTGTCCGGCCTTCCTGTCCAGTCATCTCAAGCTTTATCCCCTCATCTCTAGCTCTGGTCTCACTGGACTTCTATCCCTTTCCCAAAGAAACGTGTTTCTTCTGCCTGTGTCTTTCCCACCATGCCCTCTGCTTGCAGTGCTCTCCTTCCGTCCCTCCCCTCCTCCCCAGGCAAATTCTACTCGCCCTTCAGCTCTCCACTAACACACCACTCCCTCCAGAAAGCTTTCCCGGACTCTCACACCCCACCGAGTCCCCCCCACCCCCACTTCATGGCACCTTTTACTACCATTGCAGTTGGCTCTTATCTGCTAGAGTGGAAGCGACCGAGGGCAGGCACTATGGTCTTTTGTTCCCTGCTACTTCTCCAGCCCCGGTGCAGACACTGGCCAGTGGTGCTCAATTCGTTCATTCTCAATGAGTGAGGGAGTGAACAGGTGGCTGTGGGTTAGAGGGCTCCTTGCCCTGCGTGTGGTGTGGCCCTTCCTCACCTCCCGCCATGTTTCCTCCATCTGTACTTTAGTTACCCTGATTAGACCAGGAGCCTGCCTGCCCCAAGCCCGCCCCTCTCGACTGAAAGTTGGGACCCACCCGGCCCTTTCCTGTCCCCTCTCTTGGAAGAGAGTGGACAGATGTATCCTGGTCCCCAGAGAGCCAGCCCAGTTTGCAGATGGACTGATTCGAGCATTGCCAAGATGCTGATACCCTGGATGGAGCTCCAGCTGAACACCTGGGTCCCTGGACTCTCCATGCCGGGCCCAACCCTCCGGTCACGAGACCCAAGAGCCAAGTGCTTCACAGAGTTAGCTCTTTTAGAGGCCGCCTGGGTGGCTCAGTCAGTTGACTGTCTGACTTCAGCTCAGGTCACGGTCTCACAGTTCATGAGTTCGAGCCCCGCTTCGGGCTCGCTGCTGTCAGCACAGAGCCTGCTTTGGATCCCCTGTGACCTTCTCTCTGCCCCTCCCCCGCCTCTCTCTCTCTCTCACTCAAATAAATAAACCTTTAAACTGCACAACCATCCTCTGAAGTGGGTTATTATTGTTGTTATACCCGCCTTATTGATGAGGAAAATGAAGAACAGAGGGATTAAGTGACTTGCCCAACATCACACAGGACGCAGTGGCTGTGCTAGAATTTGAACGTAGGGCAGACTGACCCCAAAGCCTTTGCTTTCCACTGACATTCCCTGAACTAACCTCAAATCTGCTAGACGGTATTAAACCCAGGGCCCTAGATGGGGGACTGTCTTTCAGGGCCCACCTTCCCAGGTCCCCAGGTCCCCCCAGTGTCCCCTGGGCTCTGGAAGAGGCCTTGGTGAGGCTCTGGCCCAAAGCCGGGCATCTTTCACCTGTCTCCCAGCGGGGCTTTCCGTGCCCCTTCTTGTCCTCTTGGCCCAACCCTCCCCGAAGCACATAGCGGGCACGGAGGACACGGCTATTCACAGTCTCCCTGGACAATCCTTCAGAGGCAGCCTCCGCGCCCCTCAATCTTCCTCTCGATGTCACCGCGCTTTCTCAGTACTGGCCGTGTCACCTTGGACTGTGAAGGCACAGGCGGTCCTGCAGTTACAGGAAAAAATAGGCAAAGAAATTGCATTTCGTTGCATTTCCTCCGAGACCGTTGTGAAGCGTGTGACTTGCCTCTTTTGTGTTGAATTGTTTTAGCTGCATCTTGCAGGACCCAGATTCCATTTTTTTAAAATTTTTTTTAACGTTTATTTATTTTTGAGACAGAGAGAGACAGAGCATGAGCGGGAGAGGGTCAGAGAGAGGGAGACACAGAATCCAAAGCAGGCTCCAGGCTCTGAGCTGTGGGCACAGAGCCCGACGCGGGGCTCCAACCCACAGACCGCGAGATCATGACCTGAGCCGAAGTCAGACCCCCAACCGAGTGAGCCACCCAGGCGCCCCCCCAGATTCCATTTTTGTTGAAACAACTGGGAGAAAGGGCACCTGGGCTCCAATCCCAGCTTTGTCATCAACCTGCTTGAAAGCCTTCAGCGTCTCCTTTTGTCCTTAAGATGATTTCCAAACACCTTAAGATGGGGAGGCACCATTGGGACCCGCCGTTTCTCCGGAATGCTCTACTCCGGCTACATTGAGCTCCTCCCTCTTGCTCTGACCCTCACAGATGTCCCTGAAGCTGTCCTTCTCCTCCCTCTTGGCCCCAAACACCCCGATTCATCCTTCAGCCTGCGTGTCACCTCCTCCAGGAAGTACTCTGCTATCATCACCCACAAAGCCAGTTGCTGAGACCCCCAGTTCCCCTGGATGTCCTCTCGTAGGGTATGTAATGCAATTTGGTGTGTTTTCTCTAGTCAGTCATTTGACCATCTACTGTGTGAGCTTCAAGAGGGCCCCACTTAATCCATCTTGCTCGCCATTGTTTCTCTAGCGCCCAGCACAGTGCCTGACACACAACAGGTGTTTTAGAAGCATACACCACATATGAACGACTAAACAAACCAGTCAGGATTCTTAGATGCAAACAACAAAACCAGCTATGCCTGATTTAAGGGGGAAGAAACGATTTCTCCGAGGGCAGTCAGCTAGCTCACAGAATCATAGCAAGTTCTGGAGACCCAGGCTCAGGACCACACAGCAGAATTGTGCCGGCCACATGGCAGGACGCGTTTGGTGAGGGCACCACTGCTGTCTTCAATAACAGCGAGCCCCTGCCGCTGAGACCACCACCATCCCCAGCCGTGGGCCCTTGACCCCTCCAACAACGATGTGCCCTGTTCCTCTGGGAACTTGAACTCGCTCCTCCTTCTTCTTCACGTTATGAACTCGATCGAGAGTCGGAGGCTGGTGTCCTGATGGGCACACAGACTGAGTCACATGCCCACACCCTAGCCGCAAGGGAGCCCGGGAATGGGAGTTCTTTACATTTTTACTTCCTTGAGTGAGAGGGAGGGGAGTCATCGGGTGGGGGCCTCCTAGGAATGGGGTACACGTGCGGAGCAGTTCACAAGAAGGGGAAACCTCTACCACAGCGATCAAGTGAACGGCCCCATAAGGCGGTTTCCCTCCTTTCTTGCTGCCTCAGTTTCCTCAGCTGCAAGAGGAAAACAGGTCGGTCCTTCAGTTTCCTCTCTGGCACTAACATCCTCTGATTCTGGTTTTGTGTTGTTTATCCATATGCAGCCTGAAGACACAAGAAGCACAGGTGAACCAGAGGGAGGAGAATCTCCCAGAAGTTCCTGTACCAGTCAGGACCAACTGGGTTATGCCACAGTAACAAATCTACCAAGTCCCCGGGGACTTATGCCAAAGGACACTGCCACGGTTAGGGACCTGGCTATCTGGAAAGCGGAAGGGGGGCGTGTTCACCCACTGCTGTAGGTACTTTCTACGGCTCATAGGAAGCACGATTGCCCTGAACTATTCTGAAGGAGCGTGGTCAGAATGGCTAACAAAGAAACTAGCTGTTCCACCAGAAAGGCCAAGTTCAAAGGCAAGCAGCTTCACAGAGGAGGGTTTATCAGCAGTAATATTGCGGATGATTTATTTATTTATTCCGTCATTCATGGAAGAAGTATTTATGGGGCATCCACTCTATATCAGGTACCAGACTGGCCACGGGGATGTGATGGTAAACAAGACAGAAAGGTCCGTGCCCTCTTTGAGCTTATACTCTAGCGAGGAAGAAAGAGAATCACTAGATAAACAAAGAATTACGCAGGATGCTTTCCGTGGTGCTCAGTGCTACAAAGGCATAAGCAGGGTGGTTCAGGAGAGCAGGGAGTATGTGGGTGAGGGGCATCTTAGCAACGATGACGGTCAGGGAAGGCAAGGCCCCTCTGGGATGACATTTAAGCTGAATTGTGATTAATAATAAGAGGAAAGAACGAGCCAGGCAGAGGGGACAGCCAGGTGAGAAGACTGTAAAGTAGGAGCCCATGTGGCTGGAAGAACAGGAGACAAGGTCAGGGAAGCAGGTGGGGTCCTTGCTCCATAGCAAGTCATCTGTAGGGATTCTGGGTACAAGGGTTTGGGGGGGGGGGTGGGTGCATTGCCTGGCATTAAGCAAGAGAGTGACAAGATCTGATTGGATTTCATGTTTTTTCAAAAGATCCCTTTGGCTGCTGGGCACAGAGCGGATCGGGGGGGAGCAAAGTAATAACAGAACGAATACAATACCTAGTTCAATAGAGTGAAATTGCCAGCGGAGAATCCCGGCTTTCATTGCTACCGCAAATGGTAAATGCTGCGGGTGCCACAGGGAGTTATCATGACCAGGGGCAGGGAGGATGTTCCCAGGGGAGAGTCTCTTGCACTTGTATTAGTCTGGACAGCGTAGGCGACACCACAGCACCAAATTCTAGCCTCAGTGGTTGCACGAGCAGTGCTGTATTTCTTGCTTGCCCTGCATGCTCTTTGTGGGTGGACCTGGGGTCTCTGCTCCTCACGGTCACTCAGGGACCCAGGCGTCACCCTCTGCAGCCTGGTCTTCATGCTCCCTGCAGCGGGCAGGGGAGAAATATGCACAGAGAGACAACACGTAGTCCTCTGCACTTTGTGACATCTTTTTCTGTCCCATGAGCCAGAATCAGCCACATGTCTGCATGTGATTGCAAAGAAGCTGTGGTCTCCCGTGTGCTCAGGAGGAAGGGAGGAGTGGATGTGTGCACGGGCACTAGCGTCTGCTGTGTGCCTGAAATCAGAAGTCACTTGTCGCCGGCAAAATAAAAAAGGGGCCGGAGGACCATAGAACAGAGCCCCGGCAGGATGGATGAGGCTCCAAAGAACCACCCAAACTAAAAATAAAGCTGCTTTTCCGCTGGGATATCCAATGTGACTTGGGAACAAAAAAAAAAACAACACACACACACACTTGTTTTAGGAGGAATACGAATCCGGCTGGTGCACAGTGCAAGGGGCCAGGCACTCGGGACTGGAAGGTCATTTGGTACAGAGCCTCCAAATGCCAAGAAAGTGGATTCGCCCCCAAGCCCCTACACCAGGCCTCAGTTCTCTTGCCTCTTCCTGAGGTCCCTCTGCATAGGGACATGCACGTGCTGGAGAATTCTGGAACCCTTTCTGCATTGCTCTGCGATCTTTCTCTTTGGGACTTGTCCTGTACACACACACGTTTTTTTCTTTTTCTCCTAACATCACCATTTTTAGTAATAACCATAGCTACACATTTCCAAGTACCTTCTAAACATTTCACATAGCATAGCTAATTCAATCCGCACAACAATCCCAGAAGGTAGGTATGGTTATCATCACCATTTTACACGTGGGGAAACTGAGGCACGGGGCGACTCAGTAACTTACCTAGAGTGTAGCAGCTAAGAGCAGAGGAGCTGGGAATCAAAACCAGGAGGTCCGGTCCCGGAGGCCCTGCTCTCCATCTGTAGAACACAATGCCCCAGCAGACACGGCCACAACCCACACTGGCTCCAAAGAGCATCTGTCCCCGATGAGTGGAGGACAGCAAAAGATCCTTTTTGGCCAAATTCCTCGACTGGTGACTTGGGACTTCACAGAGGAGCGAACCTTCCCGCGTGGACACGCACAGAAACTAGCCAAAGCAAATCATTTAACTCTTCTCACTTTTCATTTGATTCTACTTCATATTTGGGTTTGGGTTTGTTTTTTTTTTTCAACAAATATTTTTGAACCTCTCCTATAAGGAAGACACTCAGTCAATGCACTAAAGGGAAGTAAGGAGAAGAAACTGGGTGCCTAAGTCACAATCTCTTCCTTCGAAGGGCTTGCCATCTACTCAGGAAAACCAGACAGAATCACATGACAACACAGACCCTGTGCTCAAGAAAGCCCCAGCTATGGGCTGACAGCAAGTTCTCAGATCAGCAAATTAAAAAAAAAATACCGCATGGAGCGCCTGGGTGGCTCAGTCGGTTAAGCGTCTGACTTCAGCTCAGGTCCTCTGCGCTGACAACTCAGAGCCTGGAGCCTGCTTCGGATTCTGTGTCTCCCTATCTCTCTGCCCCTCCCCTGCTCACGCTCTGTCTCTCTCTCTCTCTCAAAAATAAATAAACATTAAAAAAAATAAAATGAAGTGTCTTCAAGTGTCTACATAATTTCTTTAAAAGAAAGAAGAAAAAAGAAAACAAAGAAAAGAAAAGAAAAGAAAAGAAAAGAAAAGAAAAGAAAAAAAAGGAAAAGAAAAGACAAGACACAAAAGCAGGCCAGAGACAGGAAAGCGAGACAGAAGTTGAGTTTTGTGAGGCCACATTCCGCTCAGCTGCCTAAGCATCTGCACAAGCCCCTGTAAGGAAGGCCCAGGGCTGTGAACAAGTGTTTTAAACTCTATTCCTTACACCCTCGAGGCTGCCATCTTCTATGCTTTGGAAAATTTGCTTCCATCACACACACACACACACACACACACACACACACACTCAGAGCGATCAAACAAACCAACAACAACAAAAACCTACACATTTCCCTGTTGCACGAGTCTGAGCCCCCAACCTACTCTAACTGGTTTTAGAGAGAAAATACATGTATCAAAAGTTATTCGACAACACAGAGAGTTTCAGAGAAGGCCATAGAGCTGGTCTTCGACATCGTTAGGGACAGCCCTCAAGTTCAGAGGGCTGGCCCCCTTGCAGATAGGGTCCCTGTCCTGGGGACAGGCACTGCAGCATGAAAGGCCATGCCCAGGACTCGCACTGCTATCTCTGAAACCTTGACGGCCTTCTGCTGCCCTCCACTCCTTGGCTAAGTTCATGACTGCCACACGTCACCTCTTTCCTCTGTGTGTTTTCTTCTGAACTGAAGCTGTTCATTGATGCAGCCAAATGCAAGATCCCAGGTCACATGCCTTCCCAGTAACTAACACCGAGGCTGGGAAAGTGAATCCTGACTTCTGTCTCTGGAAGGTGGGATTCATAATAGGAGTAGTTACCAGGGTGGCCACACATTCTGGTTTCTTAAGAGAATCTGGGTTTCTGGGACATCTGGGTGGCTCAGTCGGTCGAGCATCTGACTTCGGCTCAGGTTGCGATCTCATGGTTCATGGATTTGAGCCCTGAGTCGGGCTCTGTGCTGACAGCTCAGAGCCTGGAGCCTGTTTCAGATTCTGTGTCTCCCTCTCTCTCTGCCCCTCCCCTGCTCATGCTCATGCTCTGTCTCTCAAAACTAAATAAACGTTAAAAAATTAAACAAAAGAGAATCTCAGTTTCTGCCTCTTGTCCCAGCATAATTATTAATAGCACCCTTTTAACTCTCCAGTGTGGTTCCACTTGGATCATAAATTATATAGACATCCCAATAATTCCCAGTAATAATCGCTGGGTTCAGTCATCACGAATGTCCTGCTTTCCCTTCCTTCCCAGATCCTCTGCCCCTCCCACTCCAGAAGCCTGTGCTTCCGAATGTGCCCTTCTCCTATTACAAAGCAAAAGGGGACTCTTCTGTTTGCACTCAGGGAAGTCAACAATGGACATACCTCAGGGAACATTCCAGTCAGAAGAGGGAGAACTTTTCTATTCAAGATTTAAAAAAAAAAGCCAAATTAAAATTCAGAAGAACAAAGGAAAATATGAGCAACCAGCTGGCAGGTTTAGTTAGACATCCAGGTAGGGGACAGCTCATGGAGGGCCTTGAATGACAAGGAGAAAACTTTGGACTTTATCTGTGGGAAATAAAACATATATGGAAGTTCTCTGAACAGGGGAATGGCCTGACCCTGTCCAGTATACTTGAAAGAGTAGGCACCAGACCGACCTGAGTTTAATGTATGATTTATTGTATGGAATGAGGGACAGAATGGAAAATTACTTAACCTCTCTAAAACTCGAATTTATCATTTGTAAAACAGAGAAAATGAAAGCCTCCTTTGAGATTGTTGTGGGGATGAATTAAAATAAAGTTCTTGGCACAGTATACAAACACACAGTAGGTACTCGAATGACATTAGTTGCCTTAGCTGATGTCCAGGCAGGAGTTGGGGGAGCACCATGCAGCACATGCATGCAGAGCACCAGGAAAGAGGAGAGACTGATCTTCGGCCCTGTTGTTCCATCCATCACTAAAAGTGGGTGTTAGAGTCTCCAACTATTATTATTATTGGGTTAACTATTTCTCCATTCAATTCTACCAGGTTTTGCTTCATGTATTTTGGGGACTTGTTAGGTGCATATATGTTCGTATTATGTCTTTATGAGAAATTGACACTTTCATCATTACAAAATGTCCTTCTCTGTCCCTACTCACAATTTTTGTCTTAAAACCTACTTGTCTGATAGTATAGCCTCTCTAGGTCTTGTTTGGTTAATGTTAGCATGACGTATCTTTTCCTGTCCTTTTACTTTCAATTTGTCTCTTTGAATCCAAAGTGCCTCCTGTAGATAGTATATACTTGGATCATGTTTTTTTTTTTTTTCCAATTCATTTTGCCATCTCAGCCTTCTATTGGAATGTTTAGTCCATTTGCGTTTAACGTAATTGTTGATAGGGTAGGATTTGCAGTTGGAATTTGCTGTTTGTTTTTCACATGTTTTATATTTTCTGACCCTCTGTGCTTCTGTTTCTGTTAGAAGTACAGTAGAAAGTGTATAATTTTAATTCCCTATTGCTTCTTTTATCATATTTTTAAAGTTACTTTCTTAGTGGTTGCCCTGGGAATTACAATTAACACCTAAACTTAAAACAATTCTGTTTGAATTTTTGCCAACTTAATTTCAATAATATGCAAAAACCACTGTTCCAATACATCTCTGTTCCCTCCTCCTTTGTTTTACTGTCATACAAATTAGATCTTTACATATTATAAGCTCTTCGACACAGTTTTATAATTGTTGCTTTATGCGGTTGTGTTTTAAATCAGAATAAAACCATTATAAAACAAAAATGCATTTATTACATTGTTTTTATATTAACCTATGTAGTTATCTTTACTTGTATTCTTTATTTATTTGTGCAGATTCAAGTTACTGTCTCATGTGCTTTCATTTCATCCTGGAAGACTCCCATGAATATATCTTGTAGGGCAAGTCTGCTACCAACAAATTCTCAGTTTTTGTTTATCTGGAAATGTGTTAATGTCTCTTTCATTTTTGAAGCTTGGTTCTGCTGGAATGTCTCAGTTGACCTTTTTCTTTCATTTCTTGAATATATCATCCCACTGCTTTTTGGTCTCCATAGTTTCTGATGAGGTGCCAGTTTTTGATCTTATTAAAGATCCCTTTTCTCTTTTCTCTTACTGCTTTCAGGATTCTTGCTTTGTCTTTGACTTTTGACCAGTTGACTGTGATGTGTCTAAGTGTGGATCTCTTTGAATTTATTCGACTTGAAATTTGTTGAAGTTCTTGGATGTGTAGATTAATATTTTTCATCTAACTTGAGAAGTTTTAGAAGTGTATTCAAATAGTGTTTCTGCCTCTTTCTCTCCTCTCCTTCTGGGACTCCCATTATGCACATGTTGGTAATCTTAATGGTGTCCCATGGGTCTCTGAGGTTCTTCCATTTTTTAAATTCTTTTTCTTTCCTCAGACTAGATAATCTCAGTTGACTTATCTTCAAGTTTGCTCTTCGTTTATTCTGCCAATTCAAATATGCTGTTGAGACTATCTAGTGAATTTTTTTTTAATTTCAGTCATCATACTTTTCAACTCCAGAATTTCTATTTGGTTCTTTGTTTTGTTTTGTTTTGTTTTAATAATCTCTATCTCTTTATTGATATTCTCTATGTGGTGACACATTGTTCACATACTTTCATTTAATTATTTGGAAGTTTTTCCCTTTAGTTCTTTGAACACTTTATAACAGATGATGAAAGTCTTTGTCTAGTAAGTCCAACTTCTGGGCTTCCTTAGGGAGAATTCCTATTGACTGCTTTTTTTCCCCCTGCGTATGGATCATACTTTCCTATTTATTTTCATTCCTCATAATTTTTTGTTAAAAAGTAAGCATTTTAAATAATACATTGTGGCAACCCTTCAACTCAGACTTCTGCCCACCACAGGATTTGTCATTGTTCTGTTTGTTGTTGTTGCTGTTTATTTAGTGACGTTTCTGATAGAATTCTGTAAAGTCTGTATTATTTGTCATATGCAGCCACTGAAATCTCTGTTCAGCTAGCTTAGTGATTATCTAATGGTTGAAGAGATTTCCTTAAATGCTTTCAATGACTAAGACTTTCATCTTTTTCTGAGGGGCTCTGTGTTGGTGCACACCTTAAGGTCTCTGATAATTTACAACCCTGCCTGAACCCTTCAATTTCTGTTTGTGCAGAGTCCCAAGATCAGCCAGAGGTGAGAGACTGGAGCCTTCTCAAGTCTTTCCTGGGGATGCACAGAGCACTACACATGTGCGTGGCCTTCTAAATCCCCAAGAATATGTCAGAGCTTCTCAAAGATCTCTGTGGGAACATCTCATTCACCAGATTTAAGTTTTTTGGCCAGCTTCCTGTTTGCCCAACAGGTATTACCACCTCAGGTAACTGTGACGTTAAACAATTGCCTATGATTGTTTTTGACAAATGCTATCCAGGTGAGATCAGTCGCGTTCAGGGTGATATGGCCGTAGACCTGACAACTGCTATCCAGGTAGAGTGTTTTGCTCTGAGCCAAAGCAAATAAAGATGAGTCCTTTTATGGGAGCTGCTGTGCAAGTCAAATAGCGACAATTCTCTGAGGATAGAGCTTTTGGGAAGCTCTAAACTCATACTTCCCCATCCAGCGACTGCTAGGCTGCTGGTTCGCACAGCTGCTGTGATTGTGGTGCTGCTGGTTCTCAAGGCTACTGCGGAGCTGGGGAAAGAGCCATGGGAGCCAGACAAGTTAAAATGCCACAAAGCTCATTGTTCTTGCTGAGGTGAAGCTATTTTTCCCAAATAAACACTCTTTGGATTATTGCAAGCCTTTATTAATTTCCAGCATTCTGAAAATAATGGTGTTGAACATTTTCCCAGTGTTCTCATTGCTTTTATGGAAGAGCAGACTCCTGAAGGTTCTTACTCTTCCGTTAGAGAAGCTCTTCCCTTTCATGAAGAGTTTAACTGGGGCCTAACATGATCAGGTCATTTTGTTAGACTCTGTCTGACCTCTGCATTGAGAATAGATTGGAGGGATGGAACAGGCAGCAAGGGGACAGTTAAGAGAATCTTACTGGGGAGAAGCGATGGCTGTCAGAACCAGAGCAGTAGGAGCAGCGTGACTGTGGAAAAGTGCATCAGTCCAACAGACTCACATAAGACATTTTTTCTTTCTTCTGATCTACCCAGTGATCCAGGAGCTGAAATAGGTCTCATGCTCTATCAGATAAGCAGATCTGAAGGGAATCGGCCCAAACACAATGCAAGGAAGAGTAGAGGCTGCTTGCTCATCTCTGGGTACCACAGAAGCTTTGTGAGGGAGGAGAGTCAGGAGATCCCCGGGGGAGAGTGAAAGAAGTCATGGGAAGGGCAAATGAGGGCTGACACGAGGGGCTGGGGACCAGGTGTTCCTTGGCCTTTGCTGTAGAACAGCTGCGGGGCCAACCAAAGTTTTGCCACCTGGGATCCTTCAGGACCACAGATTCATCTCTGCCCCTCTTAAGAGGCCGTCCCTGAGTGCATTGTGTTGCTGGAGCCCAGTAGAGGACCAGGTAAAAGTGGAGTGGACTGCTTTCTTCTTCGTTTCATTCTCTCCCAAGAAATTCTCTGAGTGAGCTTTTGTATGTCCCAGATGTTCCTGCCTTTGTTCCGATTTAATCCTGTCTATTTATCCCCTGTGGTACCTGTTTATTATCTTCCATTTCTCTTCGGGAGCTGAGGCTCAGTGGATCTGCCAGGACTGATCTTATCTGCATTTGGGCAAACACAACCATGCCCAAGCCTTGTCATCCAGCTCCCATATGAAAGACTCAGAGAAGGAGAAACATTAAAACCGGTACCACCAAGAACAGCAAGCCCACAGAGATTTAAAAATAAACATGAAAACTGCTCTGGGTGCTGTTCAGAGGCACTTGCAAACCCCTTCAGTGGAGACACAATGGAGCTGCGCACCCGCTCCCCGGGCCCCATCCTCCTGCAGCTACAAGTAGCTGCAGTAGCTGTAGACTTGGCTCTTGACTTCTGCCTTGAAAGGGAGACTGTGGCTCCCAGCAGGGCTGTGGAGACAATGACACAGAACCTCTCCCCTGCGAGGATTCAAAATCTGGGAACGTTACAGCTGTTGGAGGCTATAACTTTGGGTCTTTGATGAGATCTCCGAGGGCAACCGGGGGAGGAGGGCTCAAGGACTCAGAGTGAGCCACATACTCAGAAAAGGTTACGACACAGGCTTCCTGGTTCCCCCCTGGACTGCTTTCTCCAACAGCACATTGCATAGGCAGGGCTCTAACATGCAAGTTGAGAATCACAGCAAGAACAGAGGGAGGAACAAGAGATTTTATTTATTACCTTTACTAGACAGATCTACAGAGACCAGCTATCCAACCATACTGTCTCTAATCTGGACCTCAGAGGACACCCCTGGACTGCAGCCACCAGGCCCCACAACCCCACCTTTGGGAGCTGCGGGCAGACAGGGTCTGATTCTTCACTAGCACTAAGTTCAAGGGAGCTATGTCATAAACCACAGGTTGGAGCAAAAGCCTTGGAGTCAAGTCATGGTGAAACCCACCCCTACTTACCTGAGAAAGGGGCAAGAGCGCTTCTAAACTTTCTCCTGAATCCACACTCCTTTTGCCACCTGCCGCGTGCCCACCTTGGCCTGCAACAGGAATGAGATGGGACCTCAGATGATGTCAAGGCCGACTCCATGGCAGCCAAGTGTGTTAATTCTGTGATTCACCTCACCCCGGCTCTTTTAATCCTCACATCAACACTGCGAGGCTGCCATCGATACCTCCATGGCAAACATGAGTCAACCAAGACCATGAGAGGTTACATAACTTGCCCGAGATCACGCGACTAAGAACTGGCAGCCCCAAATTTGAACTCTGGTCTGTTGGATCTAAAGCGGAAAACATGCTCGGGAATCTCCGATGCACCAGGGTTCCCACTGGCCAGTCCTCGAAAGGCCGTCTGTTCTACCCATCCAGGATGGACAATCCCTGCGCCTGAATAGCTGTGTGGGGGTGGAGGAACGTGGGGCCCTGCAATGTTCAGCATGCGTCCCTGCGGTCACCACAAATGGCTCGTTATATAGTGGTGGCGGTGGCGGCAGCTTCAGGCGCCTTTGCCTTGCAGGATTGACATCAATCCTCATTCAAATCAAACTCCTCTGAAACATGCTCCAGTGGAGTGGAATTTTCTGCTAAATAAGGTGTTATTAACCCAGCTCCCGGCTCCTTGGGCCCGGGCTGAGCTCAGCAGCAGCGACAGCCACTCCACGCTACTTAAATACCGATTAATAGACATTGCAGCACTGGCCCAGGCAGATCCGGCGACCTCAGGCTCCTGCGGGCTCCTCGGAGCTCCTCGGACCATGATGCCTGGAAACTCACAATGCATCTTCCTCGACTCTCATTCCAGTGCAGTCGCCAAGCAGCAATTGGATGCTTTGTGGTCTCAGGACAAGGAGATAGCGGGGGGGGGGGGGGGGCGTGTAGAAAGGGGGAAATTGCTGCTCCTCTTCTGTGGCCTCTTCCTTACCAAGCTTCCCTTTGCGGGGGCTTCTCCGGATGGAATGGGGCAAAGGACGAGCTCGATCGGGGAGGAAGGGGAGTGGTTCTTCTCTCCACCATGCTTGCAATAGCACGGCGAGAGGACCAGGAGTCTCCCACCACCCTGAGGACGACACAAGGAGCCATCCAGGCTTTGGGCTGGGACTGGGTCCTAACAAAATGCCATCTTATTTCTAGCGCAGCCCAAAACACACTTTGATGTGCCACACCCGATCATTCCAGCCACATACCAGTTCAGTTTATGTAATTCTCAAAGTGTAAACTTTTACTGCTGAAAGAGCCCTTAGAGAGTCGCTGGCCCAAGCTCATTTTACAGCTGAGGAAACTCCGGACCAGAGAGGGAAAAGGTCATGTCCAAGGTCTCACAGCTAGTAAACAGCAAAGCCAGGGCTTGTACCCAGATCTCCAACTCCCAGTGCAATGCTCTTTCCCTTATTCCGTTTCTCTCCCTTCCAAGCACACAGAGGCATCGCTGCCAGCCAGGAAGTAATAACCACATTTACGCGATTTCCCAGTTTGCATATGGCAATGGATGGCAAATTGTTCTTAAGTGATATGTTATTAAATAAGATCAGAGAACATAAAAATGGATTTCTGAACTCTGGTAAATAAGAATACATCACACTTCTTCGTCTATTTCCCTGACAAATGCCTGCTAGGTGCCTGCTACGTGTCAGACACAGTGCTGGGTGCGGGGTCCACAGGGGTGACTGCATGAGAGACCGTCTGTAGCCTCACCAAGCTTACAGTCTAGCAGGGGAGACAGAACAATCTCACACACGTGTGCAAATAACTGCTATGAAGGAAAGGAACCAAGGACCAGCACGCAACCATGGGGAAGACGTACTTTATGTTTGCAAGGTCACAGAAGGCTTCTCTAAGGAGGTGACAGTCAAGCCAAGACCCGAGGGATGAGAAACGGCCAGCAAGAGAGGAGACAAGGAGGAGCGATCCAAGCAGAAGGAATCACACTTGGATTTCGTACCATGGACAATGAGGTGAAAATATTTTTAAATGAATACGAGCCCATTATTTTAGAGGCAGGAAAGCTATTCCATTTCCTCAGTTAATTGTTCTGTTTCCTAGAGATGATTCCTGATTGATCAGCCTTTCTGGGTCACTTGTCTGCATTTTTGTACCATTTGTTCAATTTGTGGCTGACGAAGGGCCCTTTCAGAGGTGGTGGAAGGACTTTTCACCTCCCTCCCCAAACCCAGAACAATGCCGAATAGTTGTTTCACACACAGGCTCCAACACGAAGACCCAGGCTCTCTCACGTCTCAGCTGTGTGACCTTGGGCAAGGCACTTCCTTTCTGAGCCTCGGTCTCTTCATTTGTGGGGTCAAGGGTAACAAGGACACACCCTCGGAAGTAATGTGTGAAGAACCTAGCATCTGCATCTGGCATGTTGTAATTACTCAATGACCATTAGCCGCTACTATGATTGGAAGCTACATTCAAACAAATTAAACGGCCTTGTGCATGCAAAGGTGTTGGCTAGCTTTTCTTCAACCTTTTTTTTTCCCTAGGCACATTGCGACAAAGAGCAGATCCTTTTGTAGTTGTGACTGAAAGCTTGTGCCAAAAACTCCATGGGTCCTGGGAGGATTGGTGGGGAAGCTTATGAACAGGGGAGGGGGTGCCCAAGACCTGGAGTCAGGGGTAAGATCTTTTTTTCTTTTTAAATGTAGTTGTTTTTAAAGTTTATTTATTTTTTTTTTTTGAGAGAGAAAGAGCTCTCGCGGGGGAGGGGCAGAGAGAGAATCCCACACGAGCTCCCCGCTATGAGTGCAAAGCCCACTCTCACAAACCGTGATCACGATCTGAGCTGAAATCAAGAGTCAGACACTGAACCAACTGAGCCAGCCAGGCGCCTTAGGGGCGAGATCTTTTAAACCAGGCAAGTGTTGCTCGGGGCAGAACCCCAGGGAAGGTGTCAGCCTTGGGAGAGCCTGACATGGTGGCATCTACAGCATAAGGAAGAAAAAGGACCCAAGAAGTAAAGGCCAGAAAAGCTGACAAAAGCCACAGTTGCTGAGCTGGGCTACCCAACACTCCAGCACGAACAAGCAGAGGGCAGGAGACGTCAGCCATTGGGGAAAATCCAAATGGGGTTCTATTCGGAACTAGGGAGAGTTCTAAGGGGGTCTGGGAAGCTCTTAGAGGGGTGAGAGATGCTTTTCCTGAAGGTCAGCATTTCTATGCATCAAAGAATTTGGTTAGAACTTCTCCCTCTCCACTCTCCTTGGAAGCATTTCCATTTCTGTCTGAAGAGACAGCCAATCTGGCAAACTTAGGGCTCAGACGAGATCCTCAAAGATCTTGAGGTTTTGGTTGGACATGTTTCCATCTTTTCTCCCCATTGAATGATTTTTGGATTTCCTCTCTTTTCCCTCAGCTCCCCAGCCTGGTCCATAGCATCTCCCAGGCCATGCCTGGGACCCACCCCAACTGCCTCCCAATATCTTGCCTCTTGGATCATGGACCACAGTTTAAGCTTGCCAAAAGCTTTTATTGTTACCATTCCTCCTCTGGCATTAGCCAGAAATGCTCCAAGTTCAGCTCATCTGCGCTCCTCTCCTGAAGTCAAATGCAAGGACGGTTTTCTGCATTAACCAGCTGGCTGGATTAGCATTTGGTAGGAATCCTTCCAACCTAACTCTCTTTGCTCCCTTCTCCATACCCACCACCCCCTGAAGCATCTCTGCTAAGCTCTGGAGCTCCTTGAAACACCATTTGAGAATTGCTGCTTTGATCTAACATCGCTTAGGAAAACTAAGTCCTGGGGTCATGTTCTTAGCCTCATCAGAGCCCAGACTCCATGTTCAATCTTTGCTTGAAGTTCAAGCAAGATAAGGACAGAGGGTCAACTAGAGAGGCTTCCATCTCCATGAGGGGCTCCCCATTTTTCCCTGTTGCCTCTGCCTCCCCAGATCTCAAAACTACACCCCTTGTAGCCCAGCCTGTAAAGCAGCCAGTATATGAGTCAGTTCTGCACTGTAATTCCAGATACATCCTCAGCATACCAGCTGGAGAGATTCAATAATGAGTCACCGTGTTGCTTGGTCCTTCCCTACCTCCAGTTCAATTCTCTCTCCTTTTCTAATTCTTTTTCTTTTTTTAATGTTTACTTTTAAGAGAGAAAGACAGAGGGCCAGCGGGAGAGGGGCAGAAAGAGAGGGAGACACAGAATCTGAAGCAGGCTCTAAGCTCCAAGCTGTCAGCACAGAGCCTGATGTGGGGCTCAAACTCATGAACCATGAGATCATGACCTGATCGGATGCTTAACCGACTGAGCCACCCAGGTGCCCCTCTTTTTTCTTTTTTTTTTTAAGTAAACTCTGCCCAACCTGGGGCCAATTCTGCTTCCTTTTCTAATCTGTTCTGTGTCCCAGGAATCTGACCTTGCTGCTGGGTTCAACCAATGGCAAGGTGGGAAGGGAGAGAGGTCATTTCTTTTCCACTACTTCCTGCTTTGGCCCCGTGTCTCTGACAGCAGCTACTTCCCTCTGTGACCAACAGCTCTTACCAGCCAACCCCCCAGCTCAGCTCTCACTGGGCCCCAGGAGCATGATTTCCTCCCTTTGTCTCTTCAACCCTAGGGGTAGGGCCAGCTCTCTGCTGCTGTACCTTTCTGAGTGGCACCTCGTTGATTCCTTCAATCCTGCCCTTACCTCTGTAAGTAGTGTATCCATTAGGACTTCTTCATTTGAATCATGCTGGATGAATTCTGTTTCTCACCAGACCCGGAATGATATAGTCATATTTGCCAAACTCAAGGTCCAACCCCGGTGATCTGAAGCCTGCTTGTCTAAGCCCCATGATATCTCCCAAATCCAGGCTCTTCTACAGGCCTTTTGCTTGGGTGCCTTTAAGATACAGGCTTTCCTGCCCCACGTCTGGCACCTTGACCATCACATCCTCCTCAGGACTGCCCTTTGCTGCACAGCCACTTCCTAGATGGCCTTGCCCTGGTGAGAGGCCCTGTCTGGTCCTCAGTCCTGCACTCTGGCTTCTCTTCAAAACTCCATGTTTTGTTTTAGGTGGATGGAAGTGCCACCAATCTCAGGAACTCGAAAGACGGAGCAGATTTGGGGAGCAGCCAGGCGTGGGGCCAGTGGAGACAAAATCAGTTTCAGGTATATTGGGGCTGAAATGCCTTAAGAATGTGCACTTGGGGATGTGCATGCAGGAGGTAGAGGCATTGGGACACAGGTAGAAAACTGAGATTCAAGACCCTGCATTGAAAGCTAAGGGGTGAATAAGACATTGCCGAGTGAGGAAGAAAGGCTGAACACGAAGCCTGATGGAGGATTTAAGGAACATTTGAGGAAGAAGTTTCTGGAAAGATAAATGAGGAGTGGTCAGAAAAGTGGAAGGAAAACCAGAAGAATGTAGAATATAGAAACCGTGAGAAGAAAGGGTCTCAAGGAGAGGGCAGTCACCAGAAGAAGGCAAACAGCGTGAGGAGTTGGCTCGGTGTCCCATCACCATTGACTCTGCAGTCTGGATTTGAAAATTGGCGCCTCTTCTTGGTAGATATATGACCTTTGACAAGTCAGGTGGCTGCTGAGCCCCAGTTCCCACCATGTAAAAAAGGAAACAACGATGGTCCCTACCTCCCAGGGTGGTTCCATTTGCGTGTCCTTGTTGCAAAGCACCTAGCACGGCACCCGACACTTCCAAAGTGTTCAACAAACATCAGCCCTACCTCCAAGCATTAATTAGTTCAGCAAACACTCATGAACACCATGATAGGATCCTTCCTATAGAAGATGCTGAACCAAGATGGGAGGAAGCAATCTCAAAGTGGAGGTGACATCAATCACTCGCTTCCATGGGAACAAGTGTTGAGCTGCATTCAAGAGGCCCAGAAGGTAAGTTCAAGAGTCCTAAGAAGGAAAAGTCCCTGTTGTTGCCAGGAGATGTGTCTAGAGAACTACAGGCACAGAAGGTCGCCATGGAGGAGAGACCCGCTGAGTCAGACCTTGAAGGATAAGTAGAAGAACAGCCAGGAAGAGGGAACAAGCTGAACAATGGCCCAGAGAGAGGCATCTGAACAGTCAAGAGAGATTCTCAGGGCTCCCTGCTGCCCTCTGGTGCCAAGCCCAGGGGTAAATGGCCCCAAGTCTGGACAGCAAATTCATGACAGACACAGCTCCCCAGTCCTCTTCTTCCCATTGCAGATGCTGGGACGTGATCATTAGGTGATTATATTTTTAAGGCCCAAATTGTTTTATTTGTTTCCTTGCCAGCTTTCATGAGGCCATCAGTCATTCCCCACACAGATAACATTTCTTATGTACATTGACAGAATAAATTACATGGTTCTCATCCGGCAAATCAACATTACAGGGGAACATTATCTTTTGCAAAACGCTGCCTGGGCACATCATAAATCCTAACCAGGTTTATTACATCTGTCTTGTCATAGATTCATTTTATTGAGAAGTGTGTTTTTTTTTTTTCCAGATTAATAATCACATTAATAGACGGGATTCTTTTTAGAGGATTGTTTTCTTGGAGAAACCAAAGGAAGAATTTCACGGCTGCAGAGCCTTGCCACACTGGCTGGTGCTGCAAGAATGTCCTTGTCATGCTGACAATGCCCTCTGGGGCTGGGGAGCGGGAACTCTTGACTCACCCAGGGATGTTGGGGCAGCCAGGATTCCTTCCTCACTTCTGTTTCCACAGCTATCTCCAAAGGACAAATCGAGACGTTTCCAAGATGGTGTCAAAGATATATTGTTATATTAAACCAACCAAATGAATATTTAATGAGTAACTAGCATGAGTGCAACTGGCAAACCAACTGGGGAGAGGAAGCTAGCTCATATGGAACAGCAAGAGAACAATTTAGGACAGAATCCCAAGTCAGGCTTCCTGCCTGCCTGCTCTCCTTCTGTGCTTGGGTGGCTCAACCATCCCAAGACCGGTGATTTGTTGGCCCTGGGCTTCTTTCTCCTCCTTTTATTAAGTGAGGTGATTGGGTTAAATCAAGGACTGGCAAACTATGGCCCAGAGCCAAATCCAGCCCATCCCCTTTTTAGTGAATGGAGTTGTACTGGAACACAGCCACGCCCATTCATTTACATTTCATTTATGCCTGATTTCAAGCTACAACAGCAGAATTGAGCAGCTATAACAGAGACCCAGTGACCTGCAAAGCCTAAAACACAGACTATCTGGCTGTTTACAGAAAAAGTTTGCAGACCTCTGGTCTGGATAAACTCTAAGTGGTTGATCTGAGGGCCAAGTCTGAGGATCCTACAGAAGTGCTCATGATAACGTTGAGTGGAGCCATCCATGCTAAGTGCTTTCCTTGCATCATCTCATTTCATTCTCGAAATGCTTCCATGACAAATGCTTCCATTCTACAGATGAGGAAACTGAGGCTTCCAGTGGTGTGGTGACTTTTCTAAAGTCACCTAGAGATGTAGGCAAGTCGGGAGCCTGTCTGGAGCTAAAACCTTTGTCCTTGCCTCTCCAGTGAACGTGATGCCTAGGAATTGTGTAGATGTTAATCAGTGAGAGTTGGGGTGGGGGGAGTGTAATTCTTACGGGACCTCAAATTTGGTGCATAGGACTTTGATGAGTGGAGAAAAAGGAAGTGGCCCTCCCAGCAGTGGGGACTGGGGACAAGAGGAGGGTGTGTTATGTATCACAAGGCCAGGTCTTTGTGTTTGGGTGAGAGAAGGACCTTCCACCCGCTGCCCCAGGGAGGGGATTGCCTCCTTCAAGCCTCACAACCACCCTGTGAGGTGGGTGCTCCTCTGGCTCCCACTCAACAGGTGGAGGGGGACAGCCCAAGGCAGGTGCTTGCCCAGGTCACACAGTGGGTGAGTGGCATTTCCTCTTCATTCATATGTTTTGGGCAAGTTCTTTTCATAGTGTTAGGCTGTCTCACCTGGGCTACGGTGAGCCTGGTAGAACACTTTGGAATTTAAAGTGGGATCACTTCAGCCAAAGGGCAAGAGGCATCAGGGTGGCAGAGCCCAAGGGGAAGGCAAAACGCAAGGCAAATTGGAAGCTATCAAAGTGGCTGACTGCCCTTCTGGGGATCAGTCTTCTCTATTCACATCAGAGAAGACTCTGTGTCCATATAATGAGCAAGATAGCCCACCTACACTTGATGGCAGTTACCCCTCTAATGCATAACTACTGCTTTCCCCCTCCAACACTCCGCTCCAGCCCCACACGCCCTCTACCTCATCCTGGGACCCCTCGCTGCACCACCCCAGAAGATATCCTTCACTTTGTCGCTTTGCTCTGTGAATGCTGTGCATGGAATTGGGCAACTCGGCAACTCTGTGCCTCTGGATATTTGCACTTGTCCCCTTAGCTTAAGTGTTCTTCTGTATATATCCATGGTCTGAATCCCCTCAACATCTGCAGGAGACCTTCCTGACATTTTACAGAAAATTATGTCCTCTGTACCACACCCTCCTTTCCCACCTCCTCTGCCTTATTTTCCTCTGTATCATTTGCCTCTGTCTGGCTCATTTATTGTCTGCCAATGCTCCCCATCCGCCCTGGAATGTGAGCCCATGAGGGCAAGGTTTGCATCTGTTCTATTCATTGCTATATCTCTAATACCTAGAATAAAGCCTACCACATAGGAGGCATTCAATATATAATTGCTGGCTAGAAGTTTAATGCATTCCAATGTCATTCCACAATTTGCTAGATTTGGTTCTTTGGGCAAAATACTTAGTTTCTCCTATACTCAGCCTTCTCCTCTGTAAAATTTTGGTGAAACAGTACCTTTTTCATTAAGTGTTGTTAGAAATAATTGAAAAAACAAAATAGAAGAAATGTAACCTGCTTGGCTCAGAGTCTGGCATAGAGTCTCACACACAGCAGGTGCTGGGAGATGTGTCCCTCCTTTTTTTTTTTTTCTTTTGAGGACACTCCTGGAGCCAAGTATAACTTGACAATGAGACCAGGACCAAAACTGTCTGTATTAGGCGAGGGTATCCGACCATAGGGAGAAAGTCAGTTTCACTACTTAGGACGGTGGAAAATTCCTTTATTCCCTTGCACTCCAGTTTGCTCATCTGTGAAATGGGTTATAATAAAACCAACTTCATAGAGTTGATTCAGATATTGAATAAGGTGATGCATAAGAGTTGTTCAGCACAAGACCTAGCTCATATGATCTTCGGGGTTAATGATGAGGAGGGGGATGGTAAGTATCCTCAAGGAGGCTACCTGGGAAGGAGGTGCTGGCCCAGCCTTGGAGTCTTCTGGCCCTTGGATTTTTGGCAAGAAGTTGGTTCCTGACAGATCAGGCCTGAGCAGGTTAACGTGCAACAGTCTCTCCTCCAGCTCCTTTTTTTAGCACAAAAATCTGTCCTAGCACCTCTCATCATCCACTTCATCAGTCTCAAACGGTTGGCTAATTGCACTCTCCAGCAGCCCCCCTTTCTCCCTGCCTCTTCAACAAGCTCAATAACACACAGCTGCCTCTTTCTTTGGGGCCCCACTGGGAAGCTATAAACAAAATATAGCTAGCAATACTTCACCACCTTCTCTAGGCTCCCTTCCCCTGTTGACCCCCTGCTCCTCTCTCCTTGAACAGGAATGGTACCAGATGGGAGCTAAGATCCCTATCAAAGACTAAAGAACTCCAGAAATGGTAATATACATGAGTCAATGTGAAAGACTTTTCTTTTCTTTTCTTTTCTTTTCTTTTCTTTTCTTTTCTTTTCTTTTTTATGAGTAGGCTTCAAGCCCAGTGTGGAGCCCAAGGTGGGGCTTGAACTCATGACCCTGAGATCAAGACCTGAGCTAAGATCAAGAGTCAGACGTTTAACTGACTGAGCCACCCAGGAGCCCCAAAAGACTTTTCTCAATTCCTAATTTTTTAAAAAGAAAAATGACTATATAAAGCAAAAAATAATGATAATGCATAATGGTTGTTAACATATGTAAAAATAAAATAGATGTCAAAATAGAACAAAAGACAGGGGAAATGGAAATCTACTGTTGTAAGAGTCTTACATCCTGTGTGCAGTGGAACGATATAAATTCAAGGTAGGCTTTGACAATTTAAGAATGTATATGGCAATTCCTAGAACAACCATTTTAAAAGTGATATGGATTTTTAAAAAATTAGTAGATGAGAAAAAAATAGAATACAAAATTCTCTCAAAATGCAAAGAAGGCAGGAAAAAAGGAAAAAAAAATTTTTTAAATAATGAAAGGGGAAACCAGATGTCAGAGAGCAAAACAGTAGTTTTCAATCCAACCAAATCAATAATTACATTAAATGTAAATGAACTAACACCCCAATTTAAAGGCAGAAATTGACAATAAAAAGCCAAGGCCCAGCTATATCCACACACTTTAAGTGTGAATACACAGAAAGATTAAGAGTAAAAAAGATGGAAAAAAAGATACACCATGGAAACAGTAATTAAAAGAAAGCCAAGGTGGGTATACTAATATCAAACGAAATGAATTCAAGACAAGGAATACTACTAGATGTAAGGAGAGACATTTCATATGATAGGTGTCAAATAAGAAGACAGAACAACCCCAAATGTGTATGCATCTAATACCAACCTCAAAACCAGCCACTTGGTTTGTCACTTGGTTTGTGTCTGTCTCTCCCTGGGCCTATAAATCCCATGTGGGCAGGGGCCATGTCAGCCTCTTTGACCTTCTTAACCTAAGTCCTGGGCACAATGGCTGACATACAGGAAGGTCCTTGATAATTGGTTATTGGAAAAATGAGTGAATAAATGAATGAATGAAGAAATAAAAGAAGGGGGGGGTTGGAGAGAGGGAGGAAAAGAGGGAAGGAGAGAGGGAGGGAGAAAAAGAAACAAAAAGGAGAGAGACACAGGAAACATCAATGTCCCACCCTCACTGGAAGGGCTAAGGCAGTGTCATAAAGAACGTGAAGTCAACATACAAATCCTCCGCTCTCTCTTTCCATCCCAAAGTTTCCAGGTAACCCCTGCAGCCCCTTAATAGCTCCTCTTCCTGCCCTGCTGCCTGAGGCCCTGACCTAAGCAAGACCCTGAGGACTGTGGATCTGAGTTGAAATCCTCTGCAGCTCCCCCTCTCCCCCACAGGGACATTCTCTCTGACTTGTGTCCTACACTAAACCAGACCTTTGTCTGCGGGAGCACAGTCTCAGCTCCCCGAGGAAGGAATTGACAGTCATCATCGATCGAGACTCTCTCCCTAATTGGCTGCCCCCCACCCCATCTTCACAATGGGCCATTTCCCAGACAATAGACATCATCACTGCCTTTGTGCAAGCCCAAGCATCCTGAAATTGAGTCTCCAATCTCCTCGCAGACATGCACAGGAAATGGAAAATCCATACCGGTCCCTGCTGACACTGTGGCTGTGGATTCCAAAGCACACAGGGCATCTGCTCCCTGGGATACAGAGGGGACCTGAGACTGCCTGGGCAGGGGGAGGTCTAACTCCCATGGCCAGCCTTCCAGGGTAGAATCAGAAACTTCCTGAGGACTGAGGATCTCCATAACCCTACTTGTATCACCCACCCACTCATGGTAGGGCAGGGCCTGATCACCTGGGTCACCCCTGGAAAACCTGGGGTCCCTGGAGTCCTAGGGTCCTGTTTACAAAGAAGGCTTCCGAGCTTCCTGGAAGAACAAAGGATTCAGGGAACTAGCGATCCTTAGAAAAGATGGTAGAAAACAGATGTTCCCACACCGCAGGAAAAAGCTGTCCTGAGGTAGAAGATGCCCTTCCTTCCCTTTCTTCAAAGAGCAGCCTGCAGATGCTTCTGAGTCATGCGCCTGAAAACGTCACTTCTCCTGCCTGAAACTCTGACCATTGGTACCCAGCTGTGTGAAACATAATCCTAAATATTTTGAGACTGTCGGGGGAAATTGGATTAGGAACTGAGGATTAGACGATACAAAGGATTTTTTTTTTTTGCTAATTGTTAAGCGTGATAACACCTTGTTGTTAGGTAAGAAAACATCTATATTTTTTAGAAGTATATCCCACAGGGCTATAATGACACAGTACCTGAGATTTGCTTTCAAATACTTCAGTACGGAGAAACGGAAAGAGAAAGAGAACTGTCATAATGCAGAATCCAGGTTCAGCAAGATGAGATCTAGGATTGATTAATGATGTCTGCCTCAGGCAGGGGAAACGCAGCGCGGGTGGGAAGTGCAGAGGACAGGCTACTGCATGTATCTGCCATCCTGGCTGGCCCCTTGTCTTCCAGACAAATGTCTACTTTGCCTTTCAGGCTTGCTTCAAAGAATACCTTAG
This sequence comes from Panthera tigris, assembly GCF_018350195.1. Taxonomy (NCBI): domain Eukaryota; kingdom Metazoa; phylum Chordata; class Mammalia; order Carnivora; family Felidae; genus Panthera; species Panthera tigris. The sequence continues at coordinate 28,485,275 of NC_056667.1, forward strand.
TTACATATTGATTAACTAGGAGTTAATATGTTCTTAAACAATCCAGTCTTGTTTATTTAATCCATTTCTGCTCTAGGACAAGCCAAAAAGGAGAACCATCAAGGCCTTGGCCTAAAAATTGCTATTAGTAATTGAATTTTAGATGGAAGTATTGATTTTATATTTCAACTTTTTTTAATGTTTATTTATTTTGAGAGAGAGAGACGAGAGAGAGAGAGAGACAGAGAGAGAGAGAGAACACACGAGAGCAGGGGCGGGGCAGAGAGAGAGCAGGAGAGAGAATCCCAAGCAGATCACGACCTGAGCCCAAATCAAGAGTCAGACTTTTAACCAACTGAGCCACCCAGGCGCCCCTGATTTCATATTTTAGACTCAACTGAACGATTTCCCCTTTCCTTACTTTCCAGCAGGAGGTGATAGCACACACAACATCTCCGTCAGCAGCACAGCAACCCCATGAGCTAAGAGTCTATCACCTCCCTACTTGAGATCCAAGTTGAAATCTTTCACACAAGGTCATACAGAGGGTAAGCAGTTGAGTCAGGCTCTCCGACATCAAAGGCAGTGCGCAACGGTCGCACTCTCTTACCTCCCACCGGATGCCTGGACGAGGCACTTGTAAATGTTTCAGCCACAGCAATGAGCCAGGAACTTGTGGGCTGGAGGGCCAGAGAGAAAAGAGGAGGTCAGCTTCCCAAGGACAGCTGCTTGAGAACCCGTAACCCCCCAGGGGGAATCTCAGCTCAAGGCAAGAGAGAGGAAGAAGAAACACCATCTGTGCGGGGCTCCATCTGGGAGGCTCCCCCGGAGGAACCTCTCCCATCCAGCCACCAGAGAGGAGCTCCCCGTTTGTGATGCTTCCACGTGGCTGGGGCCACTTCCCTGAGAACTCAGCCCACTTTGGGGCCAGCATTCTGTTCGTCAGCAAAATGATGGGAAAACTGGGGGATCCAATCAGTGAAACTGGGGATACAAATTGGCAACCCCCATTAATAGAATCCGAATCTGGTGCCATCCTTAGTTCAGGGCGTTTGTTTCATGATACTAATTTGAATCAAAATTTTTGTATGAGTTTGGTGATGTCTGCGTGATTTAAATTTTAATTAGTAACTGTCTTACCTGGTGTGCTATGGGAGGGTATGCCAACAACACAAAATGCAAAATTCCAATATAGGCATTAAACTTACAGTTCATACGGGGCGCCTGGGTGGTTCAGTCGGTTAGGTGTCCGACTTTGGCTCAGGTCATGATCTCGCAGGCCGTGAGTTCGAGCCCCGCGTTGAGCTCTGTGCTGGCAGCTCAGAGCCTGGAGCCTGCCTTCTATTCTGTGTCTCCCTCTCTCTCTCTGCCCTCCCCCCTGCTTGTGCCCTGTCTCTCTTTCTCAAAAATAAATAAAACATTTAAAAAAAGGAGAGTGTTAACACCATTGTGAAGAGTAGTTTCATCCCTCACTGCCTCCAAACTGCATTTCAGAAAAGAATGTGTTGCCTTACAGTTGTGGAGCCAAAAGTCCCATCAAAGGATTTTTCTTAAATTAGGACATAAACTGCCCTCAGAGTTATACACAAATATCCCCTTGGTGAAATAGGAAGTTGCTAGCTTTTAAAACAGCTCCTTTTCCTACCACTTCTAATCATCAATTTTGGGGTCCACCTTTCTACTTTGGAGGTTATCTCCAAACACAGCAGCTGGGAAGGGCCTGTGGTTCTTCAACCACTCTCCCCCTTTGTGGTCGGTCCTTTCACCCCTAAAATCTCCCCAAGAGAGACATCCTATATTTACGCTCCAGAAATGGCTCTTTCCAGGATGCTACCCTGCTGGGTCGGGGGTCCCTGGAGGAAGGAACTGTTTTGGATGAGGCTGCTGGTACAAACTAAAAAAAAGGCTTGCTAAGAGAAGAAACAACATGAACAGTCACACTGCCTGTGACAATGCGATACCGATTGGGCCACCTGAAAGAAGGGAGGCAGGGCAGAACTCTAAAACGTTTCAAACACTTGGCCCTGATGTGTCTTCACCTACACTTCTCCAAGTAGGGCACGTTTCCCCTTCCCGCAGGGATATGCAGCCATGTGCTGGAGGGCCCACGAAGCCGCACAACACCGCACACTGTGGCATTCGGATTTAACTGAAAAATGGCTCGGGGGAGGGGGCGGCGTAGACGTTCGGAAACTTTGCACTCTTACCCGTCTTTGCCACGGGCAAAGCCAGCACCCTCCTGCTTTTCCCTGTTGTGCGATTTCGTGTTTTTTTCATGAAAGCATGGGGGTGTTTTTTTCATTTTTAATCAAAGTAACACGCAAAGTTACGGCTGTGTTTTTTAAAGCAAAGTTACAGCTTTAAAATCAAAGCATACAAAGAACTTCTCATGAAAAATCATAATGCCGTGCCCTATCCCACTCCATTCTCTAGCCTGGCTCCCTGGAGGTAACAATTTATAACTCTTTATAACTCTCACGGTTGCTTTTTTTTTTTTTTTTTCCTACTAGCTACCTCCATATTTCTAAATAATATTATTTAAACTGCTATTTATTGATCCATACATTCCAGACATTCTCTATTGATTTTGAATTATGATGGATGTGGGTTTGACTCTTTCATTTCCCCAATCTGCATTGCCCCATACAGCTAGTTCACTATTTGTAGTTAAATCGTTTGTGCCGTAAGAAACACATTTACTGTTCGGTGGCCACGTTACATCGATTCCCTTTCCTCTTTTAACTGCGCTCTGATTTCCATCTGGGAATCAATCCACCGCTCCGCTACATAGTCGCCACCCTCTCTGGGTGACCACGCCCTCTCTAGCTACAGGGAGGCTCCAATTGGCTGAACCCCGTCCCCCAAGCTATAGTGATTGGTCAAAAAAAGGTCTGTAACCCAATATCAGCCAATGAGAGGCTTCCTGGAGGAAACTGGGGCAAAATTTCCTCGCTCTTTTGTAGAGGCCCCTAGAGAAATGTTTTCCTCCTAATAGACCTGAAGGAGGAAGCGCAAAGCCCCTAGAAGGTGCTGGAATCCGCCCTGGAACCACGCGGAAAAGCCATCTTACTTTGAATAAAGATACTGCAGATGGCAGAGGAGGGGTGAATATTAAACGTTTTCGAGAGTGCCTGGATCAAGCCTCATCTGCAGTTTCAACTGCCTTCAAAGTTGTCAGTCATGTGAGCTAACTACTATAAATCCCTTTATGGTTTAAGCCACTTTGAGTTATTTGCAAAGGGAAGATTCCTCACCAACATAAGGATTTACTTCATTATGCTGTGCAGCAAATTATTTATAGTTTCACCGCAGAGCTGAGCAGTATACGAGTAGACCTCTTTGCATGTACAGGTTTTTTGGTGGTTTTTGAAAGTTAATTATTATTTTTACTTGGAAAATTTCCCATAAGCATATCCTTAATTCTTTCCACATACTCGTCTCTAACCCCTTCTTCCGCTCCTGGCTGGGGTCCGTCTCAGCCGTCAGCCTACACCTTCTCTTCCCTGATTGTCTGAATTCCAGTAACTTCCCCTCTTTTGGACGACGCAGGATTTGCTGGAACATTTTCTCAATGCTTTCTGTGACAGAGTTTCAAGTAGGCTAATTGCCTTGGGTGCGTTGGGGGGCGGGGGGTGGCAAGGAGGAGGTGAAGATTCTTAATTCTGCCCTCACAATGGATCAGTAGCCTGGCAGCGTGCGAAGTTCCCAGTTGAAAATTATATTCCGTAAGATTTTTGGTGCCACCGTTCTGTTGCTTTCTGGTGTTACAGAGAAGTCTGATGCCATTCTGATTCTGGTCCTTTGTGTGTGACCTGTTTTGCATTATTTTGCTTGGGGGAAGCTTTTAAGGGATCTCCTAATCCCAGGTTCTAAAACCTTTCTATGATGTGTCCTGACACGGGTCTTTTTTCTCTTATTCTTATGTTTCCCCTTTGTCATGTGAGCCTTTCCAATCAGGAGCCTGACATTTTTCAATTTGGAAATTTTGTCCTTAGATTCTTTCTTCTGTGTCTTTCATTCTCCTCTCTTCTTTCTTTCTTTCTGGGGCCTTCTTAGTCAGGTGTGGAATTTCTAGGGTATATTCCCTAAGTGTCTCCCCACCATTCTCTTATTGTTCAACCCTTTATCTTTTCCGTCCTGCTTTATGTCCTATTTCCTTGACTTTGTCTTCCACTGATTTTTTTAAATGTGAACTATCGTTTTTATTTCCATGAGATCTTTACAGTATCTCATTGTGTTTTGTTAAGTGTTTATTTATTTTGAGAGAGGACAGAGAGAGAGAGAGAGAGAGAGAGAGGCAGAGAGACAGAGGGGGAGAGAGAGAATCCCAAGCAGGCTCCACACTGTCAGCACAGAGCCTGACATGGGGCTCGATCCCACAGACCGCGAGATCATGACCTGAGCTGAAATCAAGAGTCGGGTGCTTAACTGACTGAGCCACCCAGGCACCTTACTGTTATATAGGTGAAATACTTTCTTGTTGCTCTCTGAAAATATTTATTAGAATTGGGGAACCACACTAAGAAACATCTCTTTCTCATTGTCCCACTATCCTGTCCAGAGCTAAGGAATCTGGGTGACAACATCACCATTGCCTGAGCTAACTGTGTCACTCTACTAAGTATGTAACTGTGCCAGCAACGTGAACCGTGAAATGGTGATTCCCCCTGGGAGCTTGGTCATTAGTGTGCAATTCACTTTGCCGGATCTGCCTCAGAAAGGCACCGAGCAGGACTCACCCTCACTGAGTTAGAGAAATAGACGATCTGTTTTCCACATTAAGCAAGAGCCCAGCGGTACATCACACAGTCACCAAACATGCTGCAAAAAAGGAGCAGGAGAGAGATGAGGAACAGAGGGCAGAGGCAGAAAGGAGGATGATAGAAGAGAGACAAAAATGGTGGCAAAAAATTAAGTATCCTGACAAAGCAAACAAAAGTCAGGCAAAGACTTCATCAAAAAACCTGACTCAAGAAGTAAAAACAAATGTCCCATCGATGGACCCTTAAGAATGGCTAAAATGGTAAATTTTGTGTTGTGTATATTGTATCACAATTTTTTTTGAAATCATCTTGGAATTGGGGCCCCTGGTGGCTCAGTCGGGTGAACGTCCGACTTTGGCTCAGGTCACGATCTCACGGTCTGTGAGTTGGAGCCCCACGTCGGGCTCTGTACTGACAGCTCAGAGCCTGGAACCTGCTTCGGATTCTGTGTCTCCCTCACTCTCTGCCCCTCCCCTGCTCATGCTCTGTCTCTCTCTGTCTCTCAAAAATAAATAAACATTAAAAAATTTTTTAAAATCCCCTTGGAATGAAAGAGCGCCCATACCGGGGGAGACGGAGAGAAGATGAGGGATGAAACTGTAGTTTGTAGGATGGCTGAGATTTGGGATCAAAAGTGGCAGCCAAGCTAGAAAAAAAAAATGCCCTTATAGGCTGAACCATAAAAGACCGCATTTTAATGTGTTCAAAAAGGCATGTTTGAACCACCAATTGGGAGACAGGGTTACGTGGGTTCTTTACCTTACAGTCGTGCAACTGAACAGATGTTGATGTTTCGGGCATTTTATTGGTCTTTGTTCACTATGTTTATAACGACGCTGCCTGGGAGACATTAAATGCAAATTTCTTGATGGTGAAATAACTGTTTAAGAAAATTTCAACAACATAATATGAGTTCCTGGGCAAACCATGGTATTGACTGTAGAAAGTGAACAGATGGAGGTACAATTCTGACAGGCAGAACTGCCAGAGCCACAGGGGCGGGCTCAGGCACCCTCCGAATGAGCCGGAAGCATTGCCTCAGTTGTCCAAACGCTTCACCTCAAAGGATCTGCCTCTCCACTGCCTCAGTGTTCTCAGTGGGGGAGTAAGATGGGTTAATTCTGTAACAAGGGCTGGTTTGAATACTCATCTTGTGGAAAGCGCCTTAAAGAGTTTGCTCTGCCTCATGAATGTGCACCGGTTTTACAAGGAGAGAGGCTGGCCAGTGTTTCTGAGACATCAAAACCCAGTGTGAAAACGTTGATGAGCAGAATGAATTTGTTGTTCATCTTAATGATAAAGTGACTCGCAAAAGCAGCTTATTTAGCAAAGTTTCCTTGTTCAAGGTTGAACACACTCCATCAAAATCGTTAAGGCCAAACCGTGGAGGTACACTATTCATAACCGTGCCAAGTCTTGGTCTTAATTATGGGGACACCTCGAACTGCAGGCAGACTGGCTCTTGAATTTGCTGACATAGCCTTAGAACAAAATAATCAAATTGCCCAACATTTGCAAAAAAAAGCTTGATCTTTTTTTTTTTATTTCTTAGGTAATTTTCTTAGTAAGTGAGAGTGGACTTCTGCTTCTAGAAAGATAGTGTAGATGTACTTTTCCCTATTCTTCCTGCTAAGTATAGCTAAAACCATGGACATTATATTCAAAACAAACATAAGGCTCTGAAAGGTAGCAAAAAGAAGACAGACTGGCTAGGGATTTCAGAAACCAAGGAATGAGTCAAATGAGCTCCCTGGATCTTTTTATTTATTTATTTATTTATTTATTGCCTTATATACCCCATTGAGTGCTGGAGAAGCCAGCAACCTGGAAATGTCAATGGGTGCAGACAAAAGAAAAACCTTGGGTCAAGTCTGCTTTCTGTAGACAAAGGACCAAGAAAAGGGCATCTTAGCAAGCAGAAAACTTCTCGATAATAAGTGCATTTCTCCAGCTAAACATCTAAGAAAATCTTTGGCCCCATCCCCACCCCTACCATCAAAGACTAAATGGGGGAGTCCAGACTCCATCATCAGGCTAAAATGAGGTGCTCAACCCTCTCCCATCCCCCTCCAGGTGGTGTCAAAAAAGACCAAATGGAGAACTGGGACCTTCACACCCACCGAGTAATAATGAGGCTTCTCTCTGCTGTGTCAGTAGAGATAACATGGGCAGCCTGGACTTCTACCCACACACAGCTGTGTCAAAGTCCCCTCCCTTAGGGTGCCTGGAAGCTGGGTGGCTCAGTTGATCGGGCCTACGACTCTTGGTTTCTGCTCAGGTCATGTTCTCATGGTTCATGAGATCGAGCCCCAGGTTGAGCTCGGCACTGATAGCACAGAGCCTGCTTGGGATTCTCTCTCTCCCTCACTCTCTGCCCCCCACCCCACTCCCTCTCAAAATAAATAAATAGACATTTTTTAACAGTCCCCCCCACTTCCTGCTGAAGTTTCAGAGGAGGCCTAGTGAGGAGTGGAGACTTTTCACCACCACCCAGAGTTAATGAGGCCTCTCCACCACCAGCACCACCACCATCCCCATCATGTTAAAGGAGACCATGTGGAGAGCAAAAACAAGGCACTTCTGCCTTTTCCAGACAGAGTGGCATCAGTAGAAGACTGCATCCCCGTCCCCACACTGTGATAACAAGTAGCCTTCCCCCACCATGGTTGAATGGGAAAACTGGACTTCCATCCCCCACCTGACAGTAACAATACAACATTCCCCCTTTCCACCCCCAAGCTATGTCTGATGGGTCCTGCTAAAATAGCTGAGGGAAAGAATATACAGAATAGCTGAGTGAAATAATATATACAGTCTCATAACAGTATACCCCAAATGTCCCAATTTCTCTCATCATACCAAGAACCAGGAAAACCTCAACTGGAATGAGAAAGATAATCAACACATGCCAACACTGAGATGATACAGATGTTAAGATTATGTGACAAGAATTTGATAGCAGCCATCATAAAAATGATTTACCAAAAAATTACAATCACATTTGAAACAAATTTTATATATATGTATAAAAGAATCTCTACAAAGAAATAGAACATATAAAGAAGACCTAAATGGAGATTTTAGCACTGAAACATATAATAACTACACATTTTAAATTCAATGGATTGGCTCCATAGTGAAATGGAGAGGGCAGAGGAAAGCCGGTGAGCTTGCAGAATAGAAATAAAGAGATCTTAACAATAGAGAAAAGTGAAAAACAAATGACCAGAAACTCAGGAGACTGTGGAGCTTTAATGTAAGGCCTAACTTTCATGTTATCAGAGTTCAAGAAGGAGAGGAAAAAGAAGGTGGGCTGAAAAAAATATTCAAACAAATAATGGCTGAAAATTTCTGGAATGTGGCAAAAGACACAAACCAATGAATTTAAGAAGCTGCAACCCCAAATAGGATAAACCCAAAGAAGTCCACACCAAGATACACTATAGACAAATTTCTGTAAAGACAAAAAAAAAAAAAATCTTGAAAGCAGAGAAAAACAATACTCTACTGTGAATGACAGTAATTTCTCATCAGAAACCATGGATGCCAGAAAGAAGTGGCACATTTTTCAAGTGCTGAAAAGAGCTGACTAAAACCTATATCTAGCAAAAATATCCTTCAGAAATGAAACTAATCAAGATATTATGAGGTGAAAGAAAACCAAGAGAATTTGTAGCCAACAGATGTACCCTAAAATAATGGCTAAGGGAATTTAAGAAGATAGGACAATAAGGGAATACAGAAAGGAGGTGATAAAATTAGGCAACTTAGAACATCAGGAAAGAAGAAAGAACAATGGGAAGAATAAAAATATGGGCAAAAAAGATAAACTTCTCTTGAGTTTTCTAAATTATGTTTGATAGTGAAGCAAAAATTATCACACTGACATGGTTCTCAGTATATGCAGAGGAAGTATTTAAGACAATTACATGATAAATGGGGAAAGTGAAGGGATACAAAAGGAAATAGGTTTCTTAAACATTACTCAAACTGACAAATGTTGACACGAGCAGACTGTGATGAGGGTATGTATTATAGTATAATGCCTACAGCAAATACTTAAAAATGTCTATACTAAGAGATTCACTCAAAATATCACAGAAAATTCAAAATGAATTCTTTAATATGTAATCCACATGTAATCATTAATCCACAGAAAGGCAAGAAAAATAAAGCAAGGAGATTAAAAACAAAACAAAAAAACGAGAAAACAAACGAAAAAGTAGACTTAATCCTTAACATAGTGATAATTACTTTAAATGTAAATTATCTAAATACCTTAAACAAAAGATGGAGATTTGGCAGAATGAATTTTTTTAAATGACCCAACTATATGATGGCAACAGGAAATTCACTTCAAAAATCACAATATGGCAGGTTGAAAGTGAAAGAATGGAAAAAGACACAGCAGGCAAACATTAATCAAAAGAAAGCAGGAATGGCTACATTATTATCAGATAAAGTGCACTCACAACATATAAAATATAAACATTAATTATAATTATATTATATATATAAATATATATATATATAATTATATATATTATATATATATATAATTATATTATTTGTTATAATTATAAACAAAAATATAGACATTATATAATGATAAAAGAATCAGTCCACCAAGGAAACATAAGACTCCTAAATGCACAGCACCGGACAAAAAAGCTGCAAAATATGTGCAGAAATATATAAAAGGAATTATGTACTACAGTCAAGTGGAGTTTATTCCAGGAATGCAAAACTCATTCACTATTTGAAAATCAGTCAATGTAATTTGCCATATTAACAGGCTAAAGAAATGAATACAATAGTCTTTAACAAATGATGTCAGAGCAATTGAATATCCACAGGAGAGAAAAAAATTAACCTTGACCAAAAGTGAACACCTTATATAAAAAATAACTCTCATGTATCATAGACTGAAATCTAAAACATGAAGCTATAAAAACTTTAAGGAGAAAATATTCTAGACTTAGGGCTTGGTGAAGAACATCAAAGGGTCAATCCATAAAAGAAAAAAAAATCAATAAATTCGACTTCATTGAGATTATAAAATTTGCTCTGAAAAGAATCATGCTAAAAGGATAAAAACAATAAGCTACAGATGGGGAGAAAATATTTGCAAACCACGTATCTGATAAAGAGCGAATATCTAGGATAAAGAACTATTAAATTCAACTCTATATTACCTACCACCCATTAGAATGGCTACTACATTAAAAAAAAAAACCAAAAAAATAAAATGAAAAATAAACAAAATAACAAGTGTTGGCAACGATGTGGAAAAATTGGAACCCTTGTGCACTGTTGGTGGGGATGTAAAATGGTGTTTTCCACTGTGGAAAACAGTATAACGCTGACTCAAAAGCATTTCAAATTGGGGGTGGCTCAGTCAGTTGAGCGTCCGACTTTGGCTCAGGTCATGATCTTGAGGTTTGTGGGTTCAAACCCCACATCAGGCTCTGTGCTGATAGCTAGGAGCCTGGAGTCTGCTTCGGATTCAGTGTCTCCCTCTCACTCTCTGCCCCTCCCCTGCTCACACCCTGTCTCTCCACCTCTCAGAAAATGAATAAAAATATTAAAAATTTTAAAAAAACACTAAAAATAGAATTGTCATATGATCCAGTAATTCCATTTCTGGATATATATCCAAAGAATTAAAAGCAGTGTCTCAAAGAGATTTTTGTAAATCCCTGCTCATTACAGCATTATTTACAATAGCCAACAGGTCAAAGGAATCCAAGTGATCATTAATGAATGAATAGATAAGAAAAATGTGTGTTCATAGAATGGAATATTATTCAGCCATAAAAAGGAAAGAAATTCAACATGGATGAACCTTGAGGACATTATGCTAAATAAAATAAGCCAGTCACAAAAAGGCAAATACCATCTGATTCCATTCCGTTCCATTCCACGTAAGTTATCTAGGACAGTCTAATTAATAGAGACAGAAAGTAGGATGCTGGCTGCCAAGGACAGAGGAGGGGAAAGATGGGAGTTGTTTAACAGACATAGAGTTTCAGTCTTGCAAGATGAAAAAGTTGTGGAGATTGGCTCTACAGTAATGTAAATATACTTCACACTATGGAACCGTCCACTTAGAAAGGGTTAAAATAAGGGGTACCTGGGTGGCTCAGTCGGTTAAGAGTCCAACTCTTGATTTCAGCTCAGGTCGCGCTCACACAATTCATGGGATCAAGCCCCTCATTGGGCTCTGCACTGGCAGCATAGAGCCCACTTGGGATTCTCTGTCTCTTCCTCTCTCTCTCTGCCCCCTCCCCTGCTCTCTCTCTCTCTCTAAGTCTCTCTCAAAAATAAATAAATAAACATTTAAAAAATGGTTAAAATGAGACATTTTATGTTATGTGTATCCTACCGTAATTTCTTAAAACTTAGCAGTATAGAAGCAATCCAATTAGAAACTGGGCAAAAGGCACAAGGAGACATTTCCTCAAAGAAAACACAAGGTGATAAATAAGTACGTGAACGTCCACATCACTAGCCATGGGGGGAGCAGATTAAAATCACGACAAAATGCCACTACATACCTATTACAACACTGACAGCTTTAAAAGGTGACAATATAAAATGCAAAGATGCAGATTTCTTAGACGTGGCTGGTGGGAATGTTAAGATGTTACAGCAATGTGGAAAATAATTTGGAAGTTTCTTTAGAAACTTAACATACACCCGTACAATCCAGCGTTTGTACTTGTGGGCACGTATCCCAAAGAAATGAAACACGTGTACGCAATTGTTCACAGCCGCCAACTGGAAACAACCAAAATGTCCTACCATCGTCGAGCGGTTACGCACGCTGTGGGACACACATACCGTAAACTACCACGCAGCACTAACAAGGAATAAATGACTGATAACACGCAGCAACTTGAATGGATCTCGAGGACGTTACCTAAGCGCAAAAGCCAATCTCAAAAGTCTCCTACGCATTCCATTTATTTTTTTTTAATGTTTATTTATTTTTGAGAGAGACAGATCGTGGGTGTGTCCACTGAAGGCTAGCATGAGGGAGATCTTTGCGGTGACGGAACAGTTCTGTATCTTGATTGTGGTGGTGGTTACACAAAGCTACACATGTGACAAAAATTGCATAGAACCGAAGACACGCTTCCTATCAATGTCAATATCCTGACTTTGATATATTTTGATATATTTACTTAAGGCGTAACCTGTGGGCTAAGGGTCCATGAGACCTCTCCCTACTATCTTTGTAACTTCCTGTGAATCGAAGTCTATTCAAAATTAACAGGTTTTTTAAAAAGTAAATGAGGCTGATAGTAGATCTGAGATCTTTTCAGGCTGCTCTACGAACCTAACTGCCCTCTTTGCAAGGTCCACCTCTGGAAGTTTCTGTGTGCGGTAACCTAAAAGTCTTGCCCAGGCCCCCTCTTTGGCAAAACTCAAGGCATCTTTCTTCAGCGCGCATGCTGACAGATAGCTCATAAAGCGAGAAAAAGCGTAAACTCTTGCATTTGTGCCCCTGTATCTAGGCAAGCCTGGGTGCACATTGTGAGACCAAGGCAGAGAAAATGAATCCACTAAATCCTTAAACTGATGGGCGGTGATTCATTTTCTGTGATATCCATTGGTGACACCACGCATACCTCTGATACCATTGTGGTCCTCTGCCTACACTCCTGATTGAAGGAGATGCTAAATTTCAGCTCCAGGTTATTTAAAATAAATGTGTAAATTTTTTTTTCCCAACCAAGTTCACAGGGTCCCTGAATTCTTACCCCAGGTAAGAGTACTCTTTTAACTGCATTGCTGCGAGTTTTGATTTGTTCCTGTTTTCATTTCTGTTCAATTCAAAACATTTTCCTATTTCCATTGTGATTTCCTCTTTGACCCGAGGGTTATTTAGAAGACTAGTGCTTTGCATCCCCTTCAAACCGCAGCATATCCCTTGCAAATGTGTTTTAGAGGTGAAGTTCTGCAGAACTTGGAGGTAATGGAGCCCCCACCCCCACCCCCCTGCAAAGCCGACTCAAAAGTGAGCTGGCAGGTTGTCGGAGACATTGCTGCTGCAGCCAGGGCAGACTGTTTAATGTACAGATTTTATTGCTTTAAAATTCATCATTTTTTTAAAGAGCAATAACACAGGCTCAAGCTTCAAAGACGCAGTAGGTGCCTGGCAGGGAACCTGGGACTTGGGCAAAGACTGTCAGGCTTTGGGAGGGGGTGTCCTTCGTGCTCCTGCCTGGCTGGACTTTGTCCTTCTGCTCTCCCTCAAGGTGAGGGGAGCCCCTGGGAGCGACCAGGAACGGGATTGGAATCTTCTAGCTGAGTAGGATCTGTGACAAGTCCTCGCTGAGCTGCCCCACATCAGCTAAGATCAAAGAGACACCCTGGGCAGGTGGGAGGGTGGGCAAAGGAGGGGATTCGGGCAGAGAAGACCGGTGTGCCCACGGAAATAGTTCACAAGGGTGTGGGGCTAACTCTCAACACACCAGGTTGGGGGTATTTGTCCTCAGTTTAGAAACGCAGGGTGTCCTAATCAAGCTTCAGTTGGACTATGCAAGATCGGTAAGGGCTGGAGGTTAAAGAAAAAGATTCAGTGGGATTTATTCCATTGCTTGATACTGTGTGACAGTGAGCACACACTTCAACTTCCCGGCCCTCAGGTGCCCTGTGTGCACAGGGCAGGTGGCCGCAGGGCTCCCTGCAGACCCCTCCAGTCTCAAATGGCGGTGACATGAACTGGCCAGTAAGTAGCATGGCCCCTCGGAGCCTTGTCCTGCTCATATATGCAGGCAAGACGATAATGCCTGTCTGTGCCCAGGACCGTTGTCATGAGCAGATGATACTGGGCCCAGGAAGGTGACCCTGACCCTGGCCTGTTTTGCAAGCCACCCCAGCCCCCGAGGTAAGAGCAAGCTCATGGTAGCAGCGAGAAGCTGGTATGTTTCTGGCTCGTCCCTTCACCCACATAAGGGGGGCGCCACCTCCGCCCCACTCCCGCCTCCCACAAGCCTCTGGGACCTCCCAGGAGCATGTCGCCGACTCTCAGGCCACTGCGTGTCTCTGCTACTTTATGACTCATTGAAAGGATGCTCCCGTACTGCCAGGCCCACACACGACAAGGGCGCCCCCTCCGCCCTCCCAGGGCAATGCGTTCCTCTGCAGGCGTCTGCCGTTCGCTTGGAGGGTGCCAGTGTCCAGGGGTACCTGTGCTGCTCACGGCGGGGGCGGGGGGTGCAGACTCCCCTCACCGAGGAGGCCGGGACTCCAGGCAGGCAAATGAGGGGTGCGACATTTAAGTTGCTGCTTGCTCCTTCAGCTCTCGGGGCGACGGTCTCCTTCAGTTAGAGTCGCCAGGTGCCTCGCCTGGGCGCGATGATGCCAGCCTGTCCACTGCAGCCCGAACAGTCGGCCCACGCGGCCCATGCCCTGAATGCTCAGTGTGTCACAGCGACCGTGGGCACAGTGGGGAGCCCAAGAACCAGAACTGCTTCTTCGGGCACACAGGCAGGCCCCGAAGCCGTGTTTGGAATAATGCCAGGCTGCGCCCCCCAGCCCTAGCTCACAGGGTTCCGGGGAGACACCTGAGCCCGCAGAACCAGTCAGAGCTCTCTCTCTCTCGGGAATTTGGACCGAGGTCGGTTCCTGCCGGTGGCTGCGGATGAACCCCGGGTCGGGGAGGGGTCCCCTTACACTCTGGGCGTGAGGAAGCAGAGGGAGGTCACGCACGTGCAGAGAGATGAGAAGGGAAGAGAAATGAGAACTGGGAGAGCTCCTGACTCTCACCCTTCCGGGAGACACCCCATGTCACTCAACACGGTTCCTTTTCTGCTTAAGCCAGCCTCCGTGGGCTTCTGGTACTCAACGCCTAAGACAGCAGAGAAATAGAGGGTCTCTCTGATGGCAGCCTCCCTGCCCCAGAACTCAAGCCGGGCCCAGGGGCTGCGCTGGGGACCCCTCCAAGGGAACCCCCCCCCCACCTGGCTCAGATCTCCCCTCCCAGATGGTTTATTACCTTGAACTGACTGTACTGTCTTCCTCTCTTCTCTTAAGGTGAGTGTTTCCAGGAGGTTCTTGGGCCTTTGTGTTCGTAGACCACCCCCCCAAATCTCCTTCCTTTCTCTCTGGCTTTCTTGCTTCTTTCTGATTACAGTCGTCAAATGGGGCTGAATCTCTGGGTGGGGACCACGCGTAGGCAGCAGCCGGGGTCCAGCTACGGTGCTCCTGAGTTTAAACGTGTCCTCTGCGTGGCCGCCCCCATTAGGATTCCAGGCACAGAGCAGACCGCCGCTCCCCCTTGATGAAATTACCCACTTAAGCAGATGCGTGTCTGCCCGGTGGCATGCTGATGGGATGCCACAGCGGGCCCATAACCCTGCTCCAAGGGCCCGGCCAGGCGAGACACCAGCACCAACTGTACCCTCAGACCGAGGCAGGCCTGAGCCCAGGCTCCCCACACCCAGGCCAGAGGCGAAAAGAAAAACCGAATCCAAAGCAGGACAGAGGGGAAGAGGGAGGGAGCAGAGGCTTTTGGCCTCTTGGCTGCCCCCAGCCCCTCACCACCCACTCCCTAGGTCAGCAGCCCTTTCCTGTGTGGGGCTAGCAATACAGAGAGGACCCGCTACCCAAGTATCACGATTCTCCCGCCACGGGCCACAAATCCCCCCAAAACTGGGGCACTCAGGGCAGGACCCATTTCACAGAGGGCTGATTCTGCGACTTGGCTAGGCTCAGTGGGGCGGTTCTGCTCATGTGATGTCAGCGGGGGACGCAGTCATCCGGGGACTTGGCTGAGCTGGAACTTGCAGGGTGTCTTGAAGAGAGCGGCTGGAAGGCTTGGGCCCTTCTCCACGTGGTGTCTCCAGCACGGTTGCCAGCTCAGACCCCAAACGGTACGAAAGAGGAACCGTGGAGGCTTCCTGAGGCTGAGGCCAGGACGCGGCACAGTGCCCCCTGTCTGCGTTCTTTCTGTAACTTGGGTCACAGGCCAGCCCAGACTCCGTGGGAGGGGCGTGAAAACAGGAGGCAGGGTCTGTTAAGGGTCACGTTTGGAGTTTGCTGCCCCAGCAAAAAGGGAGAGACTTACATCTGACATCTAAAGAGACAGGACTTGCACAGATGTTCAAATGTGGATGCCATGCCATCACACACACACACACACACACACACACACCAGCATCCGATAGCTCTGTACCTCCTTATTCATTGTCTCGCCTGCAGGCCTTCAGTTAAGACAGAGATGACACCCACGTATGATCAGATTGAAAGGCGGAGGAGCAAACGTATTTGGTAACAGACTCAAGATTCAGAGGCTCCTCTGGGTTGCATGGCTAACCAGATAGACTCCAGCTGGGATGGGTGTAGAAAGGCCGTATCATTTATCTGCAAAATGGGTCACATTTAAGAGCCAAAAGGACACCAAGTAAAAATGGGATGCTGGGACATGGCCACCCTATTAGGTATAAAGCCCTAGATATGGGTTGCAAATATATTTCACAAGCACAGGGGAGGCTGGATATAACAACACCCACGTCTGTGACATCCGTTCAGGTACATGTTCTGGTCACGGGCTCCTCTCCGTTTAGTGAAAACATGTCCCATCTTTTCTGCCAACTGTCAAAACATATGAAATCTGAGAAAATCTGCACGTAGGTCCTTGCCAGAGAATACAACCTCGAGCTCTCTGCCGCCCCTTATCAAAAGCGTGGCCATGAGGCATTGGCGTCTGGCCTGGAAATGACTCACCACAATGTGTTACTTACAAAGACCAGGAACGGAAGCTTTCGGATTTCAGGATCAGAAAAAGTTGGAGCTCTCCTAAGCAACCTGGTTTACTTAGAACTTAAGGGAACTGTACAATTTTAAACAGTTTTGCTTCCCCTTTTTGCCTTGGCTGCTGGGAAACTCAGAGCTGAATTCACCGCCCATGTCTAGCAGCTGTACAGGATCACATGATACATATTTCTGGGTATTTTATGATATGTATGTCACCTGCCTCACTCAAGGTATCATGAGCATTATAGTCAATGCCCCAGCAGTCATCCCAGGCCGTGTGGTTGGTCAAAGAAGTAGTGACTGAAAGTCTGCTTGGCGGCAGGGGGGATCTGGAAAAAGTTTCTTGTCTCCTAAGAAGAGGAGGTCTTCCTTCTTCATTAGGGCATCACGATGTCTGGATATGATCCCTAGAAGTGCTCCCAGCCTGAGGATAAACCGTGCGTGTGTGTGTGTGTGTGTGCGCGCGCATGCACACACACACACGCACACACATGATACCAGGACAGAGACAGAAGGAATGTGGGTCCCTGGGTCACCCTCGCTGGACTTCCAGGGATATAAGATAAACGGGCTCATCGTTTACTACTTGTAGCCAAAGCCAGCCTGACACACACTGGTTCTATTGTTCATTTCCCTCGTTTTACCTTTGAACTGGTCTCTTAGCTCATTTTCTATCATTCTACGTTGTATTTTTGCAGGCGATCGCAAAGGACCTGGGCGTCTCTTACAGATGAGTCGGTGACTTGGCACAACTCCTGGGCGAGTTACTGTGGCTGGCAGCTGCCCAAATAGAGCTGGAATCATCACTCAATGGACAAGCATTTGTTGAGCGCCCACCATTTGCAGGCCTATTCTAGGCGCTGAGGCCATAGCAGTGAACAAACTAGACACGTTCTCTCCTCTAGGGCAGGGGCGTAGATAAGAAATGTGTATGGGGCCCCTGGGTGGCTCAGTCGGTTAAGCGTCCCACTTCGGCTCGGGTCATGATCTCACGGTTCGTGAGTTCGAACCCCGCATGGGTCTCCATGCTGACACTGAGGAGACTGCTTGGGATTCTCTCTGTCTCTTCTGTCTCTCTCTGCCCATCCCCACTCGTGCTTTTCTCTCTCTCAAAATAAATAAATAAATTTTAAAAAGGAAAGAAGGAGACAGCTATGAGACTCGGAGAAAGGACATTCTCGGTGGCGGGAACAGCAAGTGCAAAGGCCCTCCGGTGCGACTACTTTAATAGATTGGAACTGTATTTTTCAAACGACGGGCTAAAACCTAGTGGTGGGTTGCAAAATTGGTTTAGTGGGTCAAGATCAGTGTTTTTCAAATGAAATAAAATAGAACAGAACAGAATAAGAATACCAGTGTGCATTGCACTTAGTAAGGATTATTACCTGGTTTTGTAACACTGGTTTCAGTGGTATACAGGAGTGGTTAATGGGACGGAACATAAAATGAATTGCCTACTGTGAATCGTGGCTTGAAAAAAAGAGAAAGAAGGGGCGGCTGGATGGCTCAGTCGGTTGAGTGACTGACTCTTGATTTAAGCTCAGATCATGATCCCAGAGTCGTGGAATCAAGCCCCACGTTGGATTCTGCACTGAGTGTGGAGCCTGCTTAAGATTCTCTCTTGCTCGGGGCACCCAGGTGGCTCAGAGGGTTAAGCACCGGGCTTCGACTGAGGGCGTGATCTCGCAGTTCGTGGGTTCCAGTCCCGCGTCGGGCTCTGTGCTGACTGCTCAGAGCCTGGAGCCTGCTTCGGATTCTGTGTCTCCCTCTCTCTCCGCCCCTCCCCTGCTAGTGCTCTCTCTCTCTCTCTCTCTCTCAAAAATAATAAAAACATTTAAAAAATTCTCTCCCTCTGCCCCTCTTCCCTACTCTCTCTCTCTCTCTCTCTCTCTCAAATAAAAATTTAAAAAAAGAAAAAGAAACCCACTGTGAGAGGAGGGCAGGAGAAGAGAACCAGCATCTGGAGCTAGAATTAGTGAGTGAAGGAGCAAGGCAAGGAACGGAGTTCTGGAGGAGAAAAAGATCCAGCCCGAAAGGAGGGGTCTGGGCATCAGGAGGAAAGGTGGGTGAGAGTGAAGCCAGAGCAGAGAGGGAACATGGCAGCAGAGGCCCCCGAGAGGAGGGGAGACATGGGGGGAGAGATGGCCATGAGGTCATTAATGAGCCTAAAGAAAGCGATTACCCTGGAGTGATGGGGCCAGAGCCTGACTGGAGATGAGGAAGCAGAGCATGGGAGGTGAGGGATCGGAGCGTGCAATTACACAAACCCTTTCAAGAAGTTTTGACGCGAGAGAGCAAAGCAAAGGAGGTGGTAGCTGGATGAGGCGTGGTGCCCCTGAGAGGCAGTCACTGACCCCTCCCCTGGCTTGGTCCCAGGCAGGCCACCTCCGGACCATGCACCTTTTGGTTCCAGACCCCACATCCCAATGGGACATCGAGAAACTGGGGAGAATCCTCTAACAACTCTTTCTTCCAAACTGTGTCATCCCTCCAAGGATATGGGATGGGTGAGTTTTAGGACGGAATAAGGAAGAAAGACGGTGTTGGAAGGGTGAGCCACGTTTGCTTTAGGGCCGGGTGAGAGCCCAGGACCATGCTATACTAGCCAAGTCGCATGATGTCTCTAAGCGTCGAACCTTCTCAGTATTAATGGGACCATAAGGCCCGTTCTGCAAGCAGAGATCACAAAAGGGACTCCACAGCGGGTGACACGTACGTAAGGGCATGATCACCTTCTTCCAACTGTATGGGTGCCATCGTTGGGGCCGTGGACACCAGGGGCAAGTACCTGGCACAAAAGATACCCCCAGAGCCAAGAGCAGGACTAAGCAGGCAGCCAGACCAGCCCACCGACCCCCACCATGGATCTGTCGATCCCTTGTGGGGATCTGTCCACAAGGATCTGTCCACCCTTCTCCGCAACTAGACCAGGCGGGCAGCTCATGGTCAGTGCCTCTTCCTGGACATACATCCACAGCAACTGCAGAATAAAGCCTAGCTTCTCAGCCTAGCATCTAAGCTCTTCCCAGGTCGGCTCCCAGTGGCTTGTACAAGGAGGGGACAGTCATCTCGGGGTGGGCTGGAGGTGAGGATTAAGTGAGATAAGGTGGGTAACACATGTGGCCCGGTGGTAGGTGGCATAGTAAGTGCTCGATAAATGCATTGCCGTCACGGGTGTCTCCGGTGCTTCTCCTGCAACTACCCGCTTCATCCACCCTCTTCTCCTCCTCAAGCAGCGTTCTCACCCTCACCAAAGTCTGCCATGCCCTGTGCCTTTGTTCCTGCTTGGTCCCCTCTGGACGAGAGAAAAACTGTGGACTCAGACACGGGGTGGGGGGGGGGGTGGGGGTGGGGTGGGGAACAGAATTCTGAGCATCGCTCAGGGCCAGAGAAAACCACTCAGGAAGAGCCAGGCTCTGCAAAGACCTCAAGGAGCCTCAATGGGAGAAAATGATTTAATTATCAGAGTGTCACCAAACAAATTGTGCGCCTCATTTTGGGGTACTTCATGCTTATGGTAATTAACATCACAAAGATTTTTCTTGTCTCTTCTGTTTATATTTAGTTTAGCCGTGCACAATAGAGCTAAAATTATTTCAACTAATTTTAGGCATTCTTACTACATTGCCCCTGTGCTTCTTCCCCAGCACTGATACCCAAATGCAATCTTTAACTTCAGAGACAGCCAAACGCAGGACAAATTGGAATCAATGCTGCCTTTGTCTTCGCTAATAAGTGGCTGCAGAACTGCTAATTGGCCCATCTCAATAGGGAAGAGACAATGGTGGCGAGGGCTGGGGGATTAATTATAGGGCCGCCTTCTGCGAGGCCTGGCTTCCGCTGCTCCTGGCTTACGGTGCCACAAGAGTGGGCCTCCCCACCCATCTTTAGAAACAACAAGCTTTCCAGCTGGAATTCTGCTGCACTGGGGATTCAGACCACACACCAGCACCCACAAAGGTCAAGGGAAAGAAAGGGGTGGAGTGAGCGAGTGGCCACCCACGAAGGGGGGAATGAGGGGACGCTTACTGGAATGGGGAAGGTGTGTGTGCCTTCCAAAGGAGAAAACTGAGGCCCAGGAAAGTGAGGGACACGCCCAGGTATGATAGGTGAGCTCCTCGAAGGAGGCACAGTGCCCCTACGGAAGCAGCCAACCCAAGAGAAAGAACTCCTTTGAGCCTGGATTTCAACTCAACTGTGCCTGATTTCAAAGCCCAAGAGCTTGGCACCGTATTCCAAATCTTTCCTCCATCCTTCGTCTGCGTCCTTGAAAACTCACTCCATTGTCTTTGGGGTAAAGGAATTGCTTCCTAACTGTCCCCGTTAAATGCAAATACCTCAGCCGAGCGAGTTAGCCCAGATTTGTGGTTTAAATTAGGCACCTGACACCAGGAGAGCAGGTTCTTCAGGGATTGAGTTTTGATAAAAAGGAGAAAATGTGAAGAGGCAGTGGGCCCAGATGGAACCCAGTGCTCATCTTGGGAATGGGGTGGAGCAGCACAAAGGAAGCATCTGGAAGCAAGACGCCAAAGGGGCCGCACCAAAGGCAAACCGGGCCAAGCCCAAGGACCCAAAACCAAATGTGGCATTCCCACGCCACAAGCCACCCTCCCTTCCGGATTCCACATCTCCGTTCCTCCACCGGGAAGCCTGCAGTGGGTCCCCGACACCTTCCTGTCCTTGCCCTGCCACCAGTCTTACTGTTCTACCTCCAAAGCGTGCCCTGTCCCGCAGTCCTTCCGGTCCCCACCGTCTTGTGCTTGGTTGGGCGCTGCCCCGTGTCAAAGGAAAGCTGTTCCGGACACTTGCCAAAAAGGCAAGACGGATTTTATTCCAGTAGAGGGCTGAGCTCAACTCCAAATACGGCAGGTGCAATCGGGGATTTATAGCCAAAGGGCAGGGTGAGACCATGGCGGGGGGGGGGGGGGGGGGGGGGTGGAAAATTACTAAGAGGAATTCGCTTAGGTATGGAAGGTAGGGGGATTCTTGCTAGAGTGGCTTGGCAGGATTCTTGGGGAAAACTAGGCTCAGAGATGAAAGACCGCAAATCAAGGTCAAGGCCAGTCAAGGGGAGGGCTTGGAAGAGCCTGAACGAAGCTGGTCAGGGTGGGAGTCCCTGTGACCCCTCTCCCAGTCCTCTGTCTCCAGGCTCACTCCTCCAACCCACCCTCCATCCACAGCCTGAATTGTCTTCCTAAACCCAGTTCCAGGCAGTCATTCTCCTGCTCAAAAGCCTCCACTGACCCCCATTATCCTCGGGATCACATACAAACGCCTAGTATGATGGGACACACAATGTCAGTCAGTTATACCCAGAGGGTCCTGGAAAACCCGACCCAGAAAGAAGAGTACTCTTTGGTGTTCGTTCCTGATTCCACTCGGGTCCTGGGCTCGGAAGGGTTAAACACACCAGACACAACTTTCCCCAGCTAGTATCTCACTCTGCTTCAGCAGAAGTCTTGTTTCCAAAATTCCTTGGGCTGTATCTCCTTGGTTTTCACACCTCCTTAAGTAGCAGGTAAAGCTTCCTCCCCATTTCACAGATGAGGGCCCGAGGGGTTAAGTGACTTCCTCAGGTCACACAGCTAAGAGCTAGGTTCAGCCAGCATCTCAACCCAGTCCTTTGAGCAACACAACAGTAATTGCCCCCTTCTCTCTCTCTAGAGAGAGGAGCTCCAGCTTCTCTCTAAGCTCCAGGAGAAGAGGTACCGTGGCGGTCCCCACTTAGCAGCGCCTGATACATAGAACTCTCGGTGGGAAAGGCGATGAACTCACTACCATTTACTGAGAACTTGCTTTATACTGGTCCTGTGCTGAGCATGTTAAAAGGCCACTCCTGGCCTTACACTATCATGAAACCCATTTCACGGGTGTAGAAACTGAGGTCCCGGTGGTTAAATAACTCACTCAAGTGGCATGGTTAATAAAGTGGCCGGGCAGGGCTTTCCTCCCGCATCGACTGCAAAGCCCATGGTTTTAATCTGCTTAATAACTGCGTATGAATAAGTGAGTGAATGAACGAAGGAACCCGGTGCTTGAGCTCGTTCCAGCTTGCTGTGCCGTCATTCAAATAACCACCTCCCCACTCTGCTCTACACCCTGACCCCTGGGCTCGTGTGAATGTAGACGTTTTGCAAGCAAAAGAGAATTCCCAAATATTAATGCTTATAGCTAATGTTCTTGGGTAAAGGTAATTTCAATGTTTTAAGATATTAATGTTCTTTTGACTGCTCTCCTTTCTAAGCACTTCTGAGTAAACACATCTATCTGGTGCCGATTGATTCTTGCAATCGGGCTATTATAACCTAAACTAGGACATTCTGAGTCACATATTCAAGGGGAGAAACGGTTCAGGGTATGTATGTGTGAGTGTGTGTTAATATGTTTTTTTTTTTTAAGTTTCCTTTTGTGCTCAACTCGAAAGAAAGATTTGAAATTCAAATAATGAGGTATTCGTAGCGAATTTGCTTTCCTTATGCCCAGGGTAAAAATAAAATAAAATGCTAGACCTTTTTCCTCCTCCGTTATACCGTGCTGACTTTTCTTTCTCATTATGTTTACCTCCCAAATTTGAATGAGAGGAAAATTTAAAGGAATTACCACAATTCTTCAGTGCATTTGCAAATCAATTAAGAGGAGCCAAATTATGCTCCGGCTTTTTTTTTTTTTTTTTTTCCAGGGAGCCAGTCTTCCCCCAGCTCATAGGAACGCTGCAGCCCACAGCTGCCTGGCGAACAAAGTGCAGCTGTCACATCTAGAAGCAGGCTTGGCATTTCAGCGCTCACCTCCAGTGGCCAATGCCACCCGCTGAACCAACCTCTTGCCGGCAGCTGCACTTAACCTGCCAGGAGCCGAGTCTCCCGCAGGGTGTTAATGGTGCTGGAAAAGCACACACTGGCTTCGGAGTCAGAGACCTGGCTGTTCGGTCCCCACTCTGCTGCCTCCCGGCTCTGTGACCTTGGGCAAATCACTTCACCTCTCTGAGCGTCCCTTTCTTTGGCTGCAGGGCAAACAACGATGCCTCTCCCAAGGTTGTCCTGAGACTGTGGTCTGGAGGAGTGTGCCTCCCACCAGCGGGCACACCCGGGGGGGGGGGGGTGCCAGTAGGGTTTCTTTTCTTTTGTCAGAGCCCAGAGGGAAGGTGGGTGAGACCATCTAGTTGTTATCCCAGGTCCCCGAGAGTGTTTTTTGTCTCCTGTCCCCGGGTCCTACAGGAAAGGAGGATCCAGCACGACCTGGAAGTCAAAATGCCACTTCCTCCAAGAAGCCCTTCCAGATTGCAGCTATATCATCCTCACTCTTCTTAATTCCCTCTGAAGGATGAGGATTTTGTTCTCTCCCTTGGACTATTTCTCCCCTCTCCACAGTGAAGCAGTTCCCCAAAGGCGGGGACAAAAGGTGATGCCCCTTTGCAATTTCTATTTCAACCAAACAAAATTTGTTAGGGTTTCAGTTGACTTTCTTGCTACCGCGCCTTCACTCACGCTATCTCTTCCATCCGAAGCATCCCTAGCTCCGCTTTAATTTTGTTATTTAAAGATGTCTTTATGTTTATTTATGTTTTAAGGAGAGAGAGAGATGGAGCATGAGTAGGGGAGGGGCAGAGAGAGAGGGAGACACAGAATCGGAAGCAGGCTCCAGGTCCCGAGCTGTCAGCACAGAGCCCAACGCGGGGCTCGAACCCACAAACTGTGAGATCACGACCTGAGCCGAAGTCGGACGCTTAACCGACTGAGCCCAGGCGCCCCCTAACTCCACTTTAAATTTTTTTTTTAACGTTTTACTTATTTTTGAGACAGAGAGAGACAGAGCATGAACGGGGGAAGGGCAGAGAGAGAGGGAGACACAGAATCGGAAGCAGGCTCCAGGCTCTGAGCCATCAGCGCAGAGCCCGATGCAGGGCTCGAACTCACAGACCGCGAGATCGTGACCTGAGCCGAGGTCGGACGCCCAACCGACTGAGCCACCCAGGTGCCCCCCCTAACTCCACTTTAAAAGGAATCTGCTCGTATGCCTGGACCAACTATGGGTTTGCCCCTGCCGGTTCGGGTGTGGCGAAAATGGCCTGCTTTTTGTTTCTCTTTGGCTCCACTTAACCCAGAGCCGAGGTTGAGGGTCAGCTCATCCCTGAGCAGCCCGGAGCAGCCGACTCCCCAGGCCCCAGCGTGGGCTCCCCGGAGGAGGCCTGAGCCGGGCGGTGCGCTAACTCCCCCAACACTGCCGTTCTGTCTTGGAGGAGGACGTGGGTTTTGGACTCCGATGTGGACGGTGAGGTCCGCACAGTGTGACGCAGCAGAGAAGGGGGTGAGCCCCGTGGGTGAAGGTTTGGGGGGAGCAGCAGAGGCCTGAGGAGGGGTAACGACGGAAGCCCAAGCACCAAGACAGGGCCAGGCACCCATGGTCTAGTTCTGGGCCCCAGGGCGAGGCCAGCTAGGGAGACAGGGAGGGTTAGAGCGGGAAAGACAGGGTGCTGCAGGCCACGAAGCTGGCCGTCCCTTCTCTGTGCCTCCGCTTCCCACCTGTAGATTCGATGATTTCGGAAGGCGGCCATGCTCACCACTACACCCCCAGCGCAAAGATGAGCCGATTTTGAGCAGCCGGCTTCCCGGGATCCTTACGACGCTAACATTCTGGAATCCTAGAGGGTGGGCACAGCACGGAAAGGGTGTGGCTCTCAGGACCAAGACACCTCCCTCCAGTCTTCTGCCCAAGTAGCCACCTGACCTCGACAGCATCGTTAGGGTTAGGCCCGCAGGGGCTGGACGGGAAGGGGGATCCCGGTCCCACCCGCTTTGTTTCCATTCAGCACACGTGTGCCAGATGCTGCGCTGGGGGCTTTGCACACAGTCCTTAGCAAGGAAAGGAGACAGCTAAGTTCTGATGGGCTCTGCCTGGCCCAGGAGCGCCCAGCCACAGCCCCCCTTCTCTTCACAGAGGCTCGGGCCAATGGCAAAGAAAGCAGGTGAGTGGGGGGAGGGGACGGGACTGGCCCACCAGGCCCGCTTCTCAGAATATGTGCCATCTTCCCCACCCCGGGGCCCAGGGAGCACCGCCCAGCTCCTGCCTGCCAGCCTCCTGCCCCAGGGCATCAGAAGTCCGGTCCCCAGGCCCCAGCAAAGGCGGGCCCAGCTCCGCAGGGACGCCCCGGCCAGGTGTGCAGTACTGTGCTAAAGCAGCCTGCCAGCCCCAACAGATGGCAGAGAGCAGAGTCACCATCCATCACCGCCGTAAGTGGCCAGCCCCCCTCCCGGTGCCCCAGACAAATGGCTCCACTCCTCCTTCCCTCCCCCAGTCCCTCCATCTACCACCCCTGCCAGGCAGCCGGGTGGAGCCATTTACTCAGTGAGCCCTGCGTGCAGAATAAGGAGGGAACAGAGCTGAGCGACACACGGAGAGGCATCCATCATCACCAAGAGCCAGCAGCTAGCTCCGCACGGTGATGCAGAAGGTGCCAGCTCATGTGTGTGTGTGTGTGTGTGTGTGTGTGTACCAAGCATCATCTCATCTGCCCAGTGGACCTCAGTGGGCCTCATCTTCACAAGGAAGGATGTGGTCTTGCCTCTCACTGATGGCCCATCTGCTTGCCTGCGCCCTGGCTCTGGTTCAGGGGAGTAGGGATGATCCGACGGCTCAAGGCTCTGGGACGGGCTGGACTTCAGCTTCCATTTGTCCCCATATTAGCCCATGTGGCAAGATACAGGTCGGACCAAGTGTCGACCAAACAGTGGGTCATGTGCCAGGCCTCTTGGCAGGTCCTGTAAGGGAGAGCCTGGGTCAGGCCACCTATCAGCCACCTGTCAGGACGCGAGCCCCGACTCGGCATCCAGAAATTAAAGCCATTGAACTGAGTACGGAACTTGGGTCTCCATCCAAGGGCCCTGCCCCGAGGGAAAGGGAAGCACGGGTGGGACGTGGTACCAGATCCTAGCTCTCCCACTTCCCGACAAGGAATCCTGGGTTGTTGCAACTTGAGACTTGAAACTTCTAAAGCTTCAGTTAACAAACTGAACGATGCCTGCCTCCAGGGGCTTTGGGTCCCCAGGCACTTAGCAGAGGGCCTAAAAAGAAGAAAGCACTGGACCCACAGCATTGAGGAGCCCTAGGGCACTAAGGGACGGCCAGGTAAGCACTTGGCAGGAGAGAGTGGTCAGGGCAGCAGCGGGTAAAAGGGGGGTTTTGGTAACCCCTGGTGACGGAACAGGTAGGAGACCATGGGGGGGGGGGGCAGGCGGGGACAATTGAGCCGCCGAAAGAACTTGCTAAAGATGCTCGGACTGGCCCTCTCCTCTTTGTAACGTTCCTGAGTGGCACACATAGGACATTTTGAAGCACCTGGGTCGACTCTGAATGACCCTAGACAAGACAGGAAGCTCATTCATTTGAATGGCACATCCCAGGCTCGCCACGGATGGTCTAGCACCAAGACAGCCCTTTATTTGAGATCAATCTAACATCCTGCCCCTACTCTCAGGTACCAGAGTCTTGGGTACAAAAGATGGAGGCTCTTGAATCGGCACAAGTTCTTGTGAACACGAGCTGTCAAAGTCCTACCCACCCTTCATGGCACCAGATGTCCCCTTCACACATGCCTCCTTCCTAGTGCCTCTCATTGGATCCCATTCCCGTTCTCTCTCTTCCCAAAGAGTCGTGCCTTCCACCTAGGCTGGGACTAGGTCTGATTCATCTCTCCCTCACCTCCCCAGGGAGTAGCAAAATGCCTAGCGCAAATAGGGAATGTGTGAATGAATGAATGAATGAATGAATTCTTTCAGTGCAGTTTTAGCTGTGCGCAAGCTCCACATGAGCCAAGAGAGTCATATGGCTGCTTACAAATGCGTGACCTCAGTTAGGCTGCATCAATAGAGGTATAGTGACCAGAGCAATGGAGGGGAGAGTGCTTCTCTGTTCTATGCTACTCAGAAAGAATGCCCAGAAGAGGGAGATGAGAATGGAGGTAGAGTCTTTTTTTTTTTTTTTTAATGTTTATTTATTTTTGAGAGAGAGACAGAGCACCAGTGGGGGAGGGGCAGAGAGAGAGGGAGACGCAGAATCCCAAGCAGGCTCCAGGCTCTGAGCCATCAGCACAGAGCCCGATGCAGAACTCGAACCCATGAACCACAGGATCATGACCTGAGCCGAAGTCCGAGGCTTAACCAACGGAGCCCCCAGGCGCCCGGAGGTAGAGTCTTAAAAAAAAAGTGCCCTGAAAGTATTCAAGAGAACCAGAAAAAGGAGCTTCAGAGCTATCTGTAAATGCCTGATGGGCTGACCCTTCTTCATCTGCCCCACATTGTCCCAGCCAGTGGGAGTGTCAGACTTCCCGACATCCCCAAGGGAAGGACAGAAGCAGCAGGTGGAGTCTCCGGGTTCAGCTGGTGGCTTCTGGACTGGAGCGTTATCCTGACCCGCATGTAGGCAGCTTGGCGTTGCTGGGTCAAGAGAATTGGCAAGTCTCCCTAAACAAATACATTTAAATTCCAAATATAACTTCACTTCAACTTCATATCCCAAACTTATGTGTTTACTTCAGGGAGGAAGTGCTGTTTTGTGGTTTCCAGGACAATGCAGTTCATAATTTTTTCACACCTTTCAGAGCAGGTGACAGCTTGCTTACAAAACCTAATTCATTGCCACGCAGGGCTCCGAGCTGCACTTTAATACATGCACCAATAACACATCACAATGAGGTTAGAGACAGACACTCCCTCCCTCCACCCCAAAGAGGCATTTTCTGGATCCAGCCAGCCAAGAAGAGAGCCACGCCAAGGAGACACCTTGAGTGAGGCCTCCCAAAACTAGCAATAAGAGAGGGCTCCCCCTGTAATTTCCTCTAGGACCAAGCACCACCCCCTCACCCCCTCCCCAACTTAATTGCAGGAGGAATTGTTATGCTAATTAGCATTATTCACAGAGTTAACAGAGCACAGGGTCTAAATTTAGATTCCCTGCTGCAGAGGGGCTCCAAGTTCGCTGGGGGTGGGGGGTGGGGGGTAGCTGACAAGGATGATGGTGGGGAAGGCAGGCCCCTGGGGTGTGGATGCTCAGGGGGGCTGCAGGAGAGTGGGGGGGGGTGGGGGGCGCCGACCAGGAGCCCCTTGCCCCATCTTCAGGCCTACCAGGATCTTGAACTCCCAGTGGAAAGCTTTTGGCCCTTGGCAGGGAGGACTTTTTTTTTTTTTTTTTTTTTTTTTTTGCCAACGGCAAAATCCTTTGCCAACGGAATATTGAGCAGAAGAAAAGGGAAACCCATGTGTGCGGAGCGCCCGCTGCGTGCCAGGCCAGCTTCCCAGATACAGTGTGGCCGAGCAGCCCTGGCTCGCATCCAGGCCTGACTGTGACTTACAGGCTGGGTGGCCTCAGGAAAGTTACTTTGCCTTTCTGGGCCCCAGTGTCCTCCTCCTTTGGAGGGATCCTAATACCCGCTTTACAGGGCTGCTGGAAGGGAGAAAGGGCCAATGATGAGAGAAGCACCAGAAACAGGTCCTGGCCTGCAGCAAAAGGTACCTGCTCCTGGGATGATGGTGATAAAGGAGAAGGAGAATTTGGAAGCAAACCACCACCCTGGGAGGAAGGAGCTATTTTGTTTTGAAAGAGAGAGAGAGGGAGGGAGGGAGGGAGAGAGAGAGAGTGCACGCAAGCTGGGGAGAAGCAGAGGGAGAAGGAGAGAGAGAATCCCAAGCAGGCTCCATGCTGTCAGCACAGAGCCCGACGGTCTCGAACTCCAGTACCGTGGGATCACGACCTGAGCCGAAATCAAGAGTCAGACACTTAACTGACTGATCCACCCAGGCATCCCGGGGAAGGACCTATTAGTCTTGTTTGATGCATAAGGAAATTAAAGCTCAGAGAGGTTGCGGGGCGGGGTGGGGGCACTGCCCAGGGTCAGAAGATGTCCCAGAGCCCTGATCCCTGCTGAAGGGAAGACCATCTCAGCCCAACTCTGGCCCACCCTCCTGTGACAGCCCCCACCTCATTGCCTCATGAGAATGAAAGTCCAAGATGGATCCAACAAAGAGGAGGCAAAGCTAGGCTGGGGAGGTCCCGCCTCCTACCTCTCTCTCTATCCCTGACATCATAGGGAAGAGCAGAGGTGGCCCCGCGACTGGTACCCCTGGGCCCTCACGTGAAATGGGGACCGCAGCAGTGCCCGCTTTATGGGGCTGTTGCAAGGATTCGGTGAGTTACTCTATGTGAAACACTCAGAACAGAGCCGGGCACATATTAGGAGCCAATCACTATGCAATCCTGGGAGTCTGGAGGCCAACCCTGCCTAGGACCCTTGCCTTAAGATCCTACCTTGAGCTTCCCAAGACAGTTTTCACTGTCAGCTCCCAGTGAGTGGGACTTTGATGAAATGCCTGAGACTGGGGAGCGTGGGACCTTCCTTCCCTCTGAGAAGAAAGAAAAAAGGTCTTAGATCTGAAGTTCTACCCCGCCCCGTCCCTGTAAGTCTGCAGGCTCCCAACACACCCTGGGCCCCCTGAGGCTTGCCCCCTCCAGGCATGGAGTCTGCGTGAAGGCTTTGGATCCCACAGCAGTCAGGAGACACGAGTTCAAGCCCTGGCTCAGACCCCCACTAGCTACGGGCCTCAAAGCAAGTCTCTGGGCCTCGTGGAGCCTCAACATCTTCATCTTTAAAATTAAAAGTTAAAATCCCTCCAAAGCAGGTTGGCTGCACAGATGAAAGAAGACAGGGTGACGTTGCTGATGAAACCGGCAAGTTCCCGGCAAACGGGAGGGATGCATCGTTAGTGTCCCCGCGAGTGTGGTCCCAGGTGCGCAGCGGCAGGTAAGAGCCCTCTGGCAGGTGCAGCTGCGTGAGGATGAATGGGGGGGGGGGCTGCATTCTCGGGCCTCCCCCACCACAGCTATGGCTCCTCTGTCGTTGACCACCCTTCTTTAGTCCCGTGAACGCTATAGCATCCTGGTGTACACCCCCATCCCTCCGCCTCCCACTCTGCGGGGCTCTGGCCCCCCAGCAGGCCCTCGGGTACCACCTCAGGCTCTCAGAAGCCATCTCTGGCTCCGTGCTGTCCCCCACACCGCAGACTCGTCTATCCAGCTCCCTCTCGGACCCCCTGTCCGGGGTGCCCTGCTGGCATTTCCAATCCAGCGGGGCTCCGAGCTGAGCTCACCAGCCCCGCCCCCTCGAGTCCCTTCCCCATCTTCAGTCACCGATGTTCACATGTCCCCAGCAGCCAAAGCCAGAAGCTGGGAGTCCTCCTGGATTCTTCCCTGCCTCCTGCGTGCCCCCACCAATCAAGTCCTCCCACCTCCACCTCCGAAATGGTCCTTCAATCTGGCCACTGCTCCCCAGCCCGGGTCCAGTCCTGCTCATGTCACTCGGACTAAGGTGCAGCTTCCAACCCATTCTCCCGGCACCTGCTTCGTCTCCTTTAAGCCACACTGCGGTCAGCAAGGCCCTCCTAAACAGGGTATCTGCCATGGCCCTCCCCTGCTTAAACAACCCCCAAGGCTTCCTATAGCCACGGGCCTCCGTCCATACTCCTGGGCAGGCCCTACAAGGCCCCATCATCTGAACGCCAAGGTCTGGTACATTCTGTCCTTGAGCTGTAGGAGGGCTTGGGGGAGGAGGTGAGTCACACAAGGGTTGGATATTTGACTTAGGCCTGCTGAGCTCTGTCTGCGTGCCGGGCTCCGTGCAAAGCGCTCGTGAGGGTCGCTTCCTCACTGAACCTTTACCACAAGCCTCTGAGGTGGGCGCTATGGTTATGTGGTGGACAGAACAACAGCCCCCCAGTGATGCCCACATTCTAACCCCTGGAACCGTGCATATGGCAAAGGAGACTTTGCAAGTGTGATTAAATTAAGGATCCTGAGTCGGCGAGGTTATCCTGGCTTATCTGGCTGGGCCTCATAAGAGAGGGAGGCGGGAGGGCCTGAGACAGAGAAGGGGATGTGGTGACAGAAGGTGATACTGACTGGAGTGATGTGCCATGAAGCTGGAGGAAAGGGTCATGAGCCAAGGAATAAACGTGGCCTCTGGAAAGGCAAGGGTTCTCCCTGGAGCCTCCAGCAAGCACGTGGCCCGAGACCCCTTCATTTAACTCCGGAAGACCATTTTGAACTTCCGACCTCCAAAATTGTATGATGTGTGTTGTTTTAAGCCTCAGAGTTGGTGGTGATTTGTTACAGCCGTCACAGGAAACTAATACACGTTATCTCCTTCTTTTTTAAGTTTATTTTTTATTTATTTTGAGAGAGACAGACAGAGACAGAGAATTCCAAGCAGAGCCCGGCGTGGGGCTCAGACTCATGAACTGTGAGATCATGACCTGAGCCGAGATCGAGAGTCAGACGGTTCACCGACTGAGCCACCCAGGCGCCCCTGCACGTTACCTCCTTTTTACAGATGGGGGAACTGAGACACAGAGAACTTCAGAAGCTGCCTGGTGTTTGCTAGTGAGGAAGGGGCAGTCTGGATTCGAGCTCAAGCCCCTGGCACCAGAGTCCTGGGTTGGGAATCTAGTGCAAAGGAAGGTAGAGAAACCTGGATCTGTCTGAAAATCTTGGAATGAGTTCCCTGTCATCAGAGGTGTTCAAAAGAGGCTGAACAATTATTTGCTGAAGTGTTCTAATAGAAATTTCTCTAGCAGGTGTATGTTTGCTCATACATGCAGTGGTTTTCAAATCACACAGGAGAGAGCTCCCTGGAATCCTTCATTAATATAATGCCAATTGAAGAGAAACTTCCCTAGATGGAGGGGGTGGAGGGGCCCTGCCTTCTAGGTTGCCCCTCCCCGCAGACCCTGTGGTACCTCTGCAGCACTAGGGTTCCATGGAACAGTGTTTTACAAACACTGGTCCAGAGGCCCTCTGAAGTTCCTCCAGATCTGAGGTCCCAGGCACCTGGGGATTCCTCTGGAGACACACGACAGGGGACACGTGGTATTGCGCTGAGCCCCTGCAGTGGGGGCAGAAGCAGGGAAGGTTTAAAAGCTTCTAACAATTTTTAGTTACTTAATTTTCCTAGAGCTTTGTCAGGTCCCCATAACTTAGGGTTTATTTGCTTTCTCTTGAATGTCACGTATAATTCTTGTCGAAATGTTTATTTGCCTAATGCAACTTTTAGTGCCTGGGTAATTTATTCCCCCTGTTTGCCAGCCAGGAGGAAGGAAGGCTACTTTTAGCCTCTGGCTCAATTGTGGAAAGTAATATAGCAGAGCCCCCAGTCTTTCAGCTCTGTGACACGATGGGGTGTCTTCAAAGCCACATACCTTTCGCTGCGAAAAGCAAGGCCCACTCCTCTTCAAGGCCTCCTGCCCCTCCCACATGGTCTACGCGCTCAGTTCTGCCCAGAAATGGGAGTTTTGTTTTCTGAAAAAAAAAAAAAAAAAAAAAAAAGCAGCCGATGAGGAGGTGAATTGTAGCATCATACGCCCTCGGGGGAGGCAAGAATCAATTCTATGGATACAATGTTGTTACCAAATTGAATCAATTCCAGGAGTTCTGAGGAAATTCGATTCAACCAGCACTAATTGAGCACCTACTATGTGCCGGGCCATCTGCCGGGCTGGGGACTCGGCAATAAATAAGCCTGCGTGCCTGCCCTCCGGGGGCTGTTGGCCAATTGGGAGACAGGTGTATAAACCAATAACTGCAGTGTAATCCGGGCTGTAAAAGGGCAGCAGACAGAGTGCTGGACAATGTGGGGAGAAGGATCCACACCGGCCCAGGAGCCGACAGAGTTTACAGGGCAGCGTGGGGCACAGTCTCGCATTGTCCCTAGGGGAAGAAGGGAAGGCATCGCAGACATAGGAGCGTGTTATTAGGAAAAGCGGATTGGTCTGGAGTGTCCTGTGAGGAGCAGTGGGGACGTGGGCTGGAGAGGTGGAGGCCAGGCCATGTTAGGCTTCGGATGTTGTCCAAGGATTTTGCTGTCACTCGTAGGCAATGGACAGCCATCGACAGTTTGCGTTAGAACGGTATTGTGGCCACAGTGCCAGAGTGAACCGGGATAACACTGACGCCAGATGTGTTGACCTCGGGGGCCCGGAGGGGGGGATGAGGCTTTGCAAGAATGCAAGAGAGAGGTGGTGAGCTAATCCAAGGCAGTGTGGATGGAAAGGGGAGGAAAGAGCATGCATCTGAGAGATTTGGCATCCATTCGATGTGGGAGTGAGGGACAGAAAGCGGTCGCGGATGCCATTCCTGGACTTGGAGCACTGACAGAGACCAGGTCTGTGGGCAAGAGGAGGCCGACTCTGGACACGTCAGGTCTGAGCAGACTGATGACGCCCCATGGAGGAGAATGACCCGGTGGCTGTTGGAAACGAAGGTCTGAGAAGGGCCTATGTGTGCCTGGCTTGCTGGCCAGAGAGGACTGGGGCAGGCTGCACAGACCCGGGGGCCCTGGGCAGGGCTGGGGCGGCTGTTTTCTGCACCCCAGGTGGCACTGGCTTCTCCACACCCCGCCAGAGGCAGCACACCTGGGGCAAGAACTTCCTGAGGCTTCGAGGTCCCTTCAGAAGTGGGGGAGGGAGTCACAGTGGGGGGCCCCGGGCCTCCAAAAGGACAGGAGAGAAATGAGGGTACATAAAGAGATGGTGGGCTCCCAGAAATCTAGAGCAGGGTTGCACTGGAGGGCGACTTACGAGGGGACCCAAAAGGACCCCTAATCTCCTCCAGACCCAAGTGTCCCAAAGCCTTAAGGGGTGGGCTGTGATCAGTGTATAGGAGTCCCAGGAGTAGAGAGTCAAGGCCACCCTCCCAGGGTATAGCAGGGACTGCCAGCTTCCAGAAACTTCTGGAAGTCTCACTGGGGTCATCTGGGCACGGTCAGGGATGTGCATGCTCGAGACAGGAATGGGAGTTTAGGAAGGTTTCTGACCCTGACTCATTGGCGTGACGTCCCACAGGGAAGAGTGGCTTCGTGGCCGGCAGTGTAGACCTCAGAATCAAGCTAAACCTGAGTTCAGATCCTGCCTCTGCTACTGACAGAGGTGACCCAGAAAAAACCGCTTAACCATTCTATGCTTGCTTCCTCTTTTTTTTTTTTTTTTTAGTGATTTCCTCCCAGTTTTACTGGGATGTAACTAACATATAATAGTGTATGAAATATGCAGCATAAGGATGTGACTTACATTTATTGTTACATGACGACCACTGTTAAGTTCGGTTAAGATCCATCATCTCATACCGTTTCTTAATCTAAATAGAGAAATACTAATAACAGTGCCCACCTCATATAAGTGTTAGAAAAATAAAATGAGGTGGGCACAGTACCTGGTATTTAATAAGTACTCACTAAGCAGGTGCCTCTTTTTTTTTTTTTTTGACATTCTCACCTTTATTATTACCTTTCTATCTCATAAAACAAACCCCGAAAGCCAGAGTGTGTGACATGTGCAGCCGTGTCCAGAGAAGACCCGAATCTGGCAGAATCCATTGTGTGTTCTAATCCTGGGAAGAAACATCTCTGCTGTAAAGTAATTCATGAGGCCCAAGCAGGCATGAAGCCACTCCAGGCTCTGGCCGCCTCCCTGTGGTGCACACAGGCAGAGCCAAGGTCACACCCTCAAACCATGGTGGTCCCACTGTGGGAACCAGCCATCCGAAGACCACACCTCCAGCTCATTCTATTGTAAGGTCAGCTCTAGCCTGAAGCAAAGAGCCTCCTTCCCTCCCGGGGAGACTTACGGCCAGTGAGGGTCTGCTCCCTGGGGCTCCTCCACAGGAATTGGCTCTGACTAGGGACACACAGACTCCCCAAGGGGGATTGGCAGAGGAACCCCCTTCCGGTGGCCCAAGGCTGTAGGCTCCCATTTCCTGGGCACCCGGTAAGAGTCGTCCCAGTGAATGCAGCAGCCGACTCTCCACATTTGTGCCAAGGAAGAGAAACCCTCAGATAACAAAGAACCCGAAAGTCATTGCTAATCACATTTGCATAATATGATTTTTTTTTCAGCAGATTTACCTTCCTAATTACGCTTGTCTCTAGCCGATATTAAAGTGATTTTGCATTCCCCGAGCAACGGTGATGAGTGAGGCCACTCCAGAGGCGGGTGAGGAGCTGGGCTAAGTCATCCTGGAAGCTGGGGTTTTGCCACAAAGTGGATAATTCCCAGGTGAGGAATTAATAAGGCCCACCCACATTCCTGTTGGGGAGAAAAAGTAACAGACTTTGCCCCTATGGAGACCACACATGAATTCAGGCAAGTTTTCCGAGACGAACGCTCAAGAAAACGAAGCCAGAGCTTAGAAGGCTCATCGGCCAATCTACACAGCCACCAAGGTCAGCTTTATCCGGGCCCAGGCACATGGCACTCCACTGCCTCTCATTGGTCTTCCAAGGTGGCTCTGCCTGAGGCCAGACCTGGATTCCTATCTCCAACAGGACTGGCCCAGTTGGGAACCAGTCACCAGCCACCCCCTTCCTGGGAGGTGAGGAGCACGGATTGCGGAGGAAGGGCCTGGGTTCACATCCCGGCGCCTTCTCTTAAGGGCTGTATGACAAGCTGTGTTTCAGTTTCCCGCTCTGTAAATGGGTGTGGTTTTAGCACCTACCTCATAAGGCTGCTTTCAGGATTGAATTTATGCATGTGAAGCACTTGGAACCATATAGAAATACCAGCACCAAATTCTGCTACCACTGCCTCTACTATTATTATTGGGATTGTTGTTCTTGTCTCATTTCCATGTCCTAGAGGAAGGATCCTGGAGGGGAAAGGGCATACCCGTGCTCTTGGACTCAAGTCCTCGCTTTAGCCTCATGGAGGCCCCTTCAGCTAGTGCAGGACGGTCAGGTTCAGGGTCATCAGTATGCTATTCTTTTCTCTGCCTTCCTTCCCCCCCACCCCGCCCCCCACCTGAGCCCAGCATGTGGTCACTGCAGGTTTCTCTTTCTGACTCATTAGTCCTGAAGTTGTTCTGAAATCCACACTCAGGACTGGTTCTAATTCTAGGGCAAGGGCAGGCTTCCTTACCATTTCCACCTCCAGAAGCCCCACCATCTTTTCTGTGCCCGCCCCTCACTTTAAGGTCACAGTGAAGGAACTCTTGTGCTATAAACCTGGAGTCAGGGGGATCTGGGTTCGAACTCAGGCTGAATCACTTTGTAATCGTGGAACCTCAAACAAATCACTTAACCTCTGAGTTTAGATTTCTTTGCCTTTAGGATGGGTTCTTGATACTCGCCCTCTGTAAGTTTCTGTGAAGATTGAATGAGACAATGTACATCTGTTTGTTAAAGTAATGATAACCGCTGTAACACATATGTCCTGAGATTCAGCAGCTTATCATAATAGAAGTGCATTTCTCATTTATATAATAATTGAATAAGATTGTTTCTGTTTATGGGGCGCCTGGGTGGCTCAGTCGGTTAAGTGTCCGACTTGGCTCGGGCCATGATCTCACGGTTTGTGGGTTTGAGCCCCACGTTGGGCTCTGTGCTGACAGCTCAGAGCCTGGAGCCTGCTTCAGATTCTGTGTCTCCCTCTCTCTCTGCCCCTCCTCAGCTTGCGCTCTCTCTCTCTCTCTCTCAAAAATAAACACTTAAAAAAAAAAGATTGTTTCTGTTTAGTTGGTGTCTTTCCTTCACCTGGTGATCTGGGCACCCGTGCTGCTTCTAGGTAATGTCTTTGCCCTCTCCTAGAGGCAGGAAGCCCTCTGCATCCAGCCAATGGACAGGAGAGAGAAGTGGAGAAGGCAGAGCTGACGCTCATCCACCTGGGCCCAGAAAGAACACACATGATCTCCCCTCACATTCCATTAATGAGACCAAGCTAGGACCCCATCTAGAGGTAAGAAGGGTTAGAAATAGAAATGGTTCCTGGCTGGGTAGCACTTCCCAGTGACAGCTCTCCAGTATGGGAGGGGAAGGCGGCACAAGCCTACAGCCAAGGCTGCTCAAGTCTACAAGCACTTACAGAAGTATCTTGGGCGCGGAGCAAGTGCTCCAACGGCTACTTCTGCTGCCACCAGGACCACCTCACCACCACTATCGTTATTTATGAATGGCCGCCCTGTGAAATTGAGATGACAATACCAATCTTAATGGGTTTTGACGAGCATTGAATATAGATGCGAGCACACGAATGCTACTGCCTGTCTCTTCCTCCTCCCACGTCTAAGTCCCCAACTGCCCCTACAATAACTTCCTAGGGTGCTTCTCCGAGGCTGAGCTCCTGCTGGGAGCTACCCGTGGGGCTCAGTCCCTCCTAAACTGGAAGCCAGCTCTTCCCACCGGCTCTACCTGCACCCCAAGGTTGTCTAGGGGACTTGTCCTTCTCCCTCACCATCCTAGGAACCACTAGAGATGTTCCCCGGGTCAGGTTCACCCAATCTATTCATGGTCAGAACAGAATGCTCTCTGCCTGCTTCTCTCTGGGGCTAAAAGATGGACTCTCAAACTAAGAAAAAAAAAGGGATTTCATGCAATACCTCCCGTTCCCCCATGACTATTTCTTTTCTGATACAAATGCTGTTTCAGGTGGTTGTTTTCCAAGTCCCCTCTTACCAGCCCACTCATTCAGGTTCCGTTAATTCCCACGCCCTCCCACTTTCCTCTGGACTGTTTACTATGGGAAGGATTTTATTTGCAGGAGCAGATCTCCCGGAAGTTTTGAGTCACCCATTCAAACATGGCTCTTCCCGAAGCACCTGGTTGGCTCAGTTGGAGGAGTATGCAACTCTTGATCTCAGGGTCGTGAGTTCAAGCCCCACGTTGGGTGTAGAGATTAAGCAAATAAAATCTTTTTTTAAAAAAATAAATAAGTAAATAAATAAACATGGCTCTTCTTAAAACCAGGTTGTTAGAGGGCAGAGTGGGCTTCCCAGACAGACGGTGGGGCTGTTCATGTGACCTTATATTTTTTTCACTTTACAAAAGGGAAAAGGAAGAGGCTCATGTTGGAGACACAGACACAAAGGGTCTTCTGGGAGGAAGGTCGGAGGAGAAATCCAAAGAAAAGGATGGATAAGGCCAGACAGGATTCATCAAATGTGCATTCCACCTCACTCTCTTCCTCCAGAATGATGCAGTGGATTTGAATTCTCGTTCTGCTTCCCTGGCCATGTGGTTTTCAACAAGCATTCAACTTCCCTGAACTTCAGTTTCTTTATCTATAAAATAGGTCCCAATGCCCACTTCACAGAATTATGGAGACAAACTTTCTTTCTTTCTTTCTTTCTTTCTTTTTTTTTTTTGCTTATTTATTTTGAGAGAGAGAGAAAAAGCACCAGTAGAGGGGGGGGGGGGGAGGCAGAGAGAGGGCAAGAGAGAGAATCCCAAGCAGGTTCCATACTGCCAGTGCAGAGCCCGACTCGGGGCTCGAACCCACAAGTCGTGAGATCACGACCTGAGCCAAAGTCGGACGCTCAGCTGACTGAGCCACCCAGGCGCCCACAAACTTAATATATGCAAGGCACCCACTTCAGGGCAGGATGCTTAGTAAGGTGGCCAAGAAATGGTGATTCCCTCTGCATTCCTCCCTCCAAAGGAAACACAAATTAAACTTTCTGAGCCTGAGGTTAACTGGTATTTTTCTAATAAAAAACACTTTCTCTGAGGACAAAAAGTGGCACCCTGATAGTATATCTTTAAGTAACAGAACCTTTGCAATGTTGCTGAGGCTGTGTCAGGGCCATGAGGCACAAAAAGAGCGGCCACAGAAGAAAAACATCTTGTACAAACTTCATATTTAGTTGTCAATATTGGATATTTTATCTGCAAAGCAACAATTTTATACAATTCCATCTAAATCAGATTGTAACAATAATAAATGCTTATATAGTACTTACTACATAGTCAGCCTTAATCCGAGCATTTTAGGACTCATTAAATCCTTACAAGAACTCTGGAGGGTGGGTAGTACAATAAGTTCATTTTATAGCTGAAAAAGCTCAACACAGAGAGGTTACATGACTTGTCTGAGGTCACACAGCCAGTGAGTGGCAGAGCTGGGATTCGAACCCGGGAGTCTAGCCCCAGAGGCCGTGATTTCAGCCTCTACATTTTCCTGCCTCTGATATGAATAATTGAAAAGCCTCCTGAGGAAGGTCGCCTATATCCATTCCGCTCTCAGATGAACAGCAGGAAAGGAAGCTGCAAGGCTGGGTCAGCAGGGATGCCAGGGGGGAAGAGAGAGCAGCTCTCACCCAGCAGTCAGCCTGCAGTCCTTAGCCCGCCCCCAGGAAGGGTGAGGCTGCTCCCTCCAGAAATACCAGGCAGGTACTGGTGGGCACCCGGCCCCACCCTCTTTCTTGAGCATTTCATTTCCCTGTCCTTTGTGGCATGACTCTCATAAAACTATTCATTTCTTAATTCTGACGGCAGAAAGGAATTTAATCAAGTTGCTTGAATATGACGACAGCCTCCCGCTAAGCCAGCTGCCTCCCGAGGGTCATTGGGAGACAACGCCCTGTTAATATTTAGCTCCAACAGCAAACATTATGGCTTTCAATTTAGAAGATTATGCTTCTGGTTAGTTATGTATCATATGTGCGCGCGCGCTCTCGCTGGGTGGCTCATCTCATCAGCGCGGGAGCATTTTGCCAGGGTTATAAAAAATGCCATTTTCTCTGCGAGCCCTTTCCACTCAGTGATCCAGTGAAGTAACGTCGAGATCAAAACCATGTTCTGAAAAATAATTGATCTATTCAGCAGCTCACAGGCCTGCATTCCAACTGCCCAAAAGAGCCATTTTCAGGAGAAGCCAGGGGCCAAGGTGGGAGGGGGGCTGCAGTCCTCCGCCGCCCTGGTCTGCGGAGCTTGAACCTCAGAGGGAAGCTTGGAGCTGTCCGTGGTGCTGAACCCAAGCTGTCCCAGAATTGCCAGCGAGTGGAAAATGAATACTGGCTAGAGGGACTGACTGGCTGATTGTCTGGGGAGCTGTGCCTATTCTAGGGTCTTGGATCATTACATTTTCCTTCTTTCCAGAGCTCCCAATCCCCTCTCTAAATCTGGACCCAATACTCAAGTGCCTTCTCTTGTGCTTGCTCTCTCTGGTGGCTGCCTTCGTCCTGAGGAGCTCATTCCTTCTAGTTCATTTCATGATTTTTCTCTCCTTTTCTTTTTTGTTTGGACTCTCGCTTAGGATGACACAGAGCCTCTGGTGGGTCTGAGAAGCTTAATGTTCTAGAAATACAGACCCATCTCCGTTCCCTTTAATCAAGCTTCCTCTCCCTGAAATTCTCTGTCTCATTATCATCTCCAGCCCCACCTGGCTCCTTCCCCTTCTTGTCTATGTCTCTTTCCTTCTCTCCCCTCCCGCTTTCTCTACCTCTCCTTCCTTCTTGACCCTCTCAATCTCTCTTTCTCTCCCTCCATCCTCCCTCTCTTCTCTAAACCTCTCTATATATATCCGCCCCCAGTCAGAAATCCCTCTTTTTCCCCCTTTCTGCCCTCCCTCTTCTGTCTCTTTCACTGTCTCTCCCAGTCTTTCCATCTCTTTGTCTCTCTCCATTACACGTTCTCTTTTTCCCTCTCTTTTCTTCTCTCCCTATTTTTCCTTCCTCTCTATTTCCCTCCCTCACTCTTCCAAGATTCCCCTTCTCTCCCTGCTCTGTCCCTTTCTCTCTCTTTGCCTGCGTCTCTCTTTCCTTGCCACCCCTCTCCATCTCTCCTTCTGTCTCTCCCCATTTCTTCATGTGTCATATATCTCCCTCTCTCTTCCTCTCACTCACTCCCTGCTACCTTCCTCCCTCTCTCTATCTCCCTTCCCCCTCCCATCCTGTCTTTCTCTGCACACAGATCTCTCTAGGAGCCCCCAGCTGCCTGGTGAATTCATTTCAGCAGCCATTATGGATCAGCACCTGCCCTGATACTTGGTGGGGAAGATGAGTTTGAGATAAGATGGGCTGTTTCAATCTCAGCACATCTGTAATTGCATTACCATTAAATTGCACCATTTTCCAAAGGTGAGAGCCCAGGGCCCTTGTGCTGAGAATCTTCTGTAAATCCACTGCTAAGTTCTGCATGATGTGGAAGCCCCAGGCAGAGGGGAGAGGAGACCTAGTTTGATTTGACCACCATATTAATCCCTCCTTGTCTTCAGGATCTCTTGTTTTCCGTTTTATTTCAAAGGTAAAAC
Organism: Panthera tigris; assembly: GCF_018350195.1. Classification (NCBI taxonomy): domain Eukaryota; kingdom Metazoa; phylum Chordata; class Mammalia; order Carnivora; family Felidae; genus Panthera; species Panthera tigris. The sequence goes on from NC_056667.1 coordinate 28,526,835, forward strand.
CTTTGAAACCCTGGAAACCATTATTTCCAACCTTCTCATCTCACAGATAAAGAAACTGAAGCTTAAAGAAAGGGAATTGCCCAAGGTCACACAGGCATGAGCCACTGAGTCTGCAGATGCCCCTCACCCTGCAGCCTTCATGCAAGTTAGGACTATAGCAGGAAAAGGTGGGCAAAGGGCAAAAACAGGATCCAGACTTTTCAGGTTACAGGAGGGATGACCTTGATCAAATATGCAAGGATCTGTCATATCTAGTGGGAAGGATACAAAAATGGTACATGGGTCAGAGGATAGCCTGGCCAGGGATACAGGGAACAGGATTCAGCCCCAAGGAGAGGACAGAGCTGGCGAAACCTGGATGGGGATTGGGCGCATTCATGCTCCAGACAGATGGGGCCAGTATCAGGGCAGGACTCTGATTCCAGCTGGGAGACACAACCCGGAGGACCTGGGAGACACAACCAGGAAAGCAATGCAGAAGGTGGCACGTAAACCAAGGCACATAAATACAGGGGCTGGGAATGGGGCCCTCCCAGCTTGTGCCTGTAGAGGGAGAAGCCTTGATGCAGGGGAAGCAGGATGCATATGCTAGCCGGGCAGTGGATTCAAGTGGAGTCAGTTTGACTCAGAAGGGGAGTCAAACACACGCTATGGGCTGGACATCAAGAAGGGCTCCGGATAAAAGGCTACGAGAGAAAAGCAGATGAACGTAGGGAAGGGTCAGTACTGGCACAGAGCACCAAGCAGAAGAGTGCCAGGAGGCCAGGGAGGGTGTCACCTGGCACAGGGGTCCATTTCCTTAGGCTCTGCTCTGCTTGGTCGGCGCCCTGGCTCCTGCTTTTTAGGGAAAACAGATGCAGAATCATACACAGTCCAGGCTTGTTCTGTACTAAGGGATCACTCCCAGTGCCCACCTTCTGCTGTCCAGCCTGAGGACGTCTGGTAGGGTCTGGGAGCCCAGTGTTGCCCACTCCCTAGCCCCCTGCACCGATGGCAGCAGGATCTGAAACAGGCAGGCTGGGCAGATACAAGTCCCAGGCACATCATTCCCAGCTCCAGGGCTGGGAGGCCAGCGAGCAAACAAACAGCCAGCAAATGTGTCCCCATGCCCCAGGGTCAGCTTGCCACAGTGGCTACACCTGCTTTGGCAAAGCAGTCACTTTGAAGCCCAGCCTGATGCACAGAGTGTGCAGCACTCAGGGACAAAATTGGGGGGTTTAATGATGTGAAATAGCTCCGCGTGTAATCTGGGTGAGCTACAAGGGCTGCTGAGAGACTCTAAAAGCTTCCCAGGCTGGCCTGCCTCTGAGGCTGGCCCATTATGTTGTTTGCTGCCTTGTGATCAGGATGAAGCCAGCCCCTGCCAGCCCCAGTTCCATGCACACTGCTCCTGTCCCCCAACTCCAGGCACCCATGGGGCCCCCACCACGGGTCATCGGGCACAAGGTTGGCTGCCCCAGCAATTCTTAGATAAATCAATTAGGATAAATGAGCTTGGTGATGTATGATGCCCTTGCTCCACTGCGTGCCTTGTGAACTATTAGTTCTCCGGAGAAGATTAATTACGGGACTTCCATGCTAATGCTCTTTTAATGGAATCTGTTATTTAAGCTTAAGAGCAGGTATCGAATGTATGGGAGTTAGATACCTGTTATGCGCATCCCAAATCAGAAGCGATGGATGAAGCTAACCTCACAGGGACCTGTTGAAACACAAGGAGAGCCAATAATCACTCTGAACCTTGCAGAAGGTTGCACCAAGTCCTGGAATGTTTTCCTGGAATTGATTGCATGTATTTGTGGAATTAACTTTTCACCCTACTTGGACAGGAACTCTTATATTGGTAGACATGGCATGGAAAAATAGAAGGGCCGTTAAAGAGAAGAGGCTGGGTGAGCTTAAATAAGCCATGGAGTGGGATGTAGACAGAAAAAAAAAACATATTTGGTTTAGGGTCATATTAACAGAGATATAACACCATGAGTAAAGGAGGTTTTGGTCTTGCCCTATACAGTCCAGTTCAGCAGATGGAATCATGTGTCTCAAGTGACATTGACTAGTGACATGAAGTGGACAAAGGCTACAATGAGAGATCTGAAAATTAAATCCTGTGAAGGCTGCAGGGAGCTCCTGAGAGATTAAGATGGGAGGAGGCAGTGGTTCTCAGCACTGGCTGCTTCTTCGAATCACATGGGGGAACCTTTAGAAAATACCAATGCCCAGATCTCCTCCCCAGATATTCTGATTCAGTTGGTCGGAGGGGGATCCAGGCATTGGTATTTTTTAAAATCTCCTCAGCTGATTATTTTTTTAAAATGTTTTATGTTTATTTACTTTTGAGAGACAGAGACGCAGAGCGCGAGCAGGGGAGAGGCAGAGAGAGAGGGGGGCACAGAACCCGAAGCAGGCTCCAGGCTCTGAGCTGTCAGCACAGAGGCGCCCCTCCTCAGCTGATCCTAATGTACAGCCAAGTTTGAGAACCACTGCTCTAAAGGATGTCACGGGTAGGAGGGACGGCATTTACCGTCCACGGCTCCAGAGAACAGAGCACGTGTGAATGGATGGAAGTCTTTGTCCTGATGTGTCGGCATCCGGTGGCGGTGGGCTCGCTGAGGAGGAGAATAAAGTGGACCAAGGTCGAACTCCTCTAAAGAGGGTGTTAGCAATTGACACACAGCAGGTAGGACAGAACAACCAGAGGGGCCGCAAGGAGGCAGAAATAATTTGCCACCAATCACACACTTGTCTCCCGAACCTCTGTAAAGAACCACACGGAGATGTCAACCTGGGGGTCCCATGGGAGTTAGAGGTGGTGTGACAGGTTTCTCTGGGCGGAAGCAACACTCCAGAGCTATATGGAAGGGTCAGAACATTATGGGGCAAAGGCAGCCTTGACCTAGTACATTCAGGACTCCAGCCAGTTGCCAGGGGAGCAAAGGCAGCGTGGTCCTGCCCCCACCCAGGACTGAAGCCAGAAATAGCAGGCACTCTGGGGGCCGTGGGGAGCCATGCCAGGCCAGGCCCTCCTTTGTCCCCAGAAGGGAGGAGACAGAACCCGGTACGTTTGGGAGCCCCGAGAAGTCGAGGCAGGGGATGATACAGGATGCTGGGGGTGGGGGGGCGGGTATAGGGCAAAGGCTGGAGCAGGAACTCGGGGCTGTGTGGTGCTCGTTTCTCCAAGCCGGAGATCTGATGAGGCCTCAGTTTCATCCGCCAAATGGGAATGGTGACCTCTGAGCTGTCCCCTTGTCGTGGGGTGAGGGGATGTAAGAGGTTTAGGAATATTACAGACCCCAAATGGGGTAAAGTCACCTTGTGCCCTGAGATGAAGCATGGTCCCCTAACACCTCCCCCATACCACACAAATATGCACACGTACACACAGACACAGACATACGAACATGCTCATTTACACACAACCTACAAGCTCTGCCATGCTTATTTCCCTGCTGTCATTCCCAAGACTTTGGTAAAATCTTGTTTAAATATTCCAGCCCAAGCTCAACCAGGCCAAAGTCTTTCTGTGCTGGGGCCAGAATAGCAAATCAGGAGTGGGGGGCCCCTTAAGGCGCACAGAAGGCGCACGATAAATATTTGGTGAAGGAAAGAATAAATGAGTGTATGAATGACCTTGCACTGTAATTGCAATCTTAACAATTCACACACATAGAACACTTTACAGGGAGCAATGAGCTTTAATACATTTTGTCTCAAATAATCCTGTGACAGATATTTATTATTCCCGCTTTACAGATGAGGCATCCGAAGCTCAGAGAGTTTAAGTCACTTTCCCAAAGATACACAGCTAGTAAATGGAAGGGGAAGCTATAGAACAGAGACGTAAGTGAGGCTTGCACTTGTCAAGAATTGTTTAGGGCCCCAGTGTCTGGAAGCTCCCCTAAGCTCCCCCTTCACCAACTCCCTTCCCTTTCTATCCCATTACCCTTCTTTTCTCCAGAGCACTTCTAACTACCGGACTGTAGTTACTAGTATATTCCTTTGTTACAATCTCTCTCCCGCCAGTAAGTAAGCTCAGGAGGGCGGGACTGTCCCTTCTGTTCACCACCACATGACCAGTGCCTAGCCCACAAACGTCCCACTGAGAAGCAATTCGCGTCTGGCCGAGGGACTGCTGTGGTGGGGCCTGATGGGGGGCTGGGAGGGTGGGGATATTCCTGGTGACACAGCTGACTCTCCTGTGCCCTCCTTTGCAAAGGTTCAGTAAACAAATGTGATGCTGGTTACAAATTATTTCTGCCATCTTTCACACAATGGAGTTAACAGCTGGCTGAGCTACAATATATCAATTGTATAAATTTCGAGGGCATTTTCATGTTTCAATCTCCTTATGTATTTCAAGCTGACCAAACTTGTTCAGATTGCCATTAACTGCAATCCCATCACCTGGCTCACTGGGCAGGAAGGCAGTGGCTTGGGTTTAACTCCTCAAGGGCCATGGAGGGGAGAGGGGAGAGGGGAGAGAAGAGAGGGGAGAGGGGAGAGGGGAGAGGTCTGGGGCTATCCAGGCAGAGAGAAGGGGCTGCTGTTAAAAGTTACTCAGCTGCTTTAATCTATAGACCTCATTCCTCATTTTCCTCCGGGGCCTCTGACCACCTTTCATCCAAATCTATATCTGGTCAGATCCTTCTCCCTTGGGACCTTAAAGCCATTTCCTGCTACATTTCCACCCAAACCAACGGCTGATAGAACCATTGGCTGACAGAGAAGGAGAGATGTTGAGAAAGTGGGAGCTCTGTTTGGAAAAACTATAATCCAATGGAAGTAGGAGAGAAGGGGAACATTCAGAGCATTTTAGACCTGGCACAAAAACGTACTCATCACTCTATTCCTAGTACCTGGCACAGAGGCTGGCACATCGCTGAGACTAAACAATGCTTCCTGAATAAATGGATGAACGAACATAACATAAAGACCATGCATGGGCTTAGAACCAGAGAACCAAATCCTGGTTCCACCGTGTTGTGATCTTGGACCAATCACCTGAGTGGTGGTTCCCTCATCTTTAACGAGCAGAGCACTCAGAGTGGGAAGGTGTCACATGACCCCCCCCCCCCCGATTTCCCAGAGGGAGAGAAAATCCTGTATCTGTCAGCAACACGCCAGCACTGCCAAAAGGACATAAAGGAACTACAGAAATTGTGAAACAGAAGTCACAGTTCTATTTATTTTGTAATAATGCAAACTTCACAATTTGTAACTTCCAGATTAAATATGTGTGTGTGTGTGTGTATGTGTGTATATGTATGTGTGTGTATATACATAACCCTTCCGCTGCTATATCTCAGAAATCTGTAAACCTCAAACATTGTAGTCCCACCACCGCCAAGGTCTATGAGATAGACGATGCTAGTGGGGTGTTTGTGACTGTAGCCCAGCCAGGGGTGGGTGCTCCCTTCCCTGCAAACAAGGAGGGGACATTCAAGGAAGTACAGTTCACAGCTGACTGGGGGAAACCTTCCTGGAGCACTGGGGTGAGCCCAGGGATACACAGGATTTGACTGCGTGGAGATGGGGTGGGTTGTTGGGCTCTGTCCTATCTCAGCCTCAGCCCAGAACGGCTTTGAGAACAACAACAACAACAAAATAACAATAATCACTGTATTGAGCAGATCCTGTGTGCCAGGTGCCACGCTGATTACATATGTGCAGACTCTCATTTACTCTTTATGACGTTCCCACAAAATAGATATTATTGTATTCTGAGATGGATCCCAATGATCCCCATCTCCTGGTAGTCACATAATAACACCTTGTGTAACAATCCCTTCACCTTGAGTGTGGGCTGGTGAGTTGCTTCTCATGATTAATAACAGAATAGGGCAAAGGTGACGGCCTTGTGCTTCTGGGACTGGGTTATAAAAGACTGTGACTTCATTTGCCCTCTCTCTCTCTGGCAATTCGTGACGAAGCAAGCTGGAAAGGCCCACGTGGCAAGAAACTGAGGGCAGCCTGCAGCCAACCACCAGTGGGGAACTGAGACCCTCAGTCTGACAGCCCTGGAGGAATCGAACGCTGCCAGCATCCTGCGCATGGGTTAGGAAGTGGGCCCTTCCCCAGCACAGCCTTCAGATGAAACTACAGCCCCTGACATTGACGCGAAACTGCAGCCCATTGACTGCAACAGACCCCAAGCAGAGGACTCAGCTAAGCCATTCCTGGATACCTGACCCCCAAATCTGCAAGACAATAAATATATATGGTTTTCAGCTACTAAATTGGGGGGGCGGGGAGTGGTATTTGTTATGCAGCAATAGACAACTAATAACATTATTATTCCCATTGTATGGAAGAGGAAACCAAGGCTCAGAGAAATCACTAAGCTTGCCTGGGCCGCCCAGGGAGTAAGTAGAGGAGTCCAGATGAGAACCAAAATTTATCTGACCTTGAAGTCTGCATTCTTGCCCACCACACACTCCTGCCTCCTCTCTGGGGCCGGATACCCCAGAAGCTAATTGGCCTTCCCGTCACACATCCTGAGGCTCTATCATCAGCCCCTTGATGCACCTGTTCATGGCTCCCCTGCTCAGAGATTTGGCTTTATTGGGTTTTGAGGCTTCTGTCACTTCTTGGTGAGAGGCAGTTGATGTACATGGATCCATGACTTCTGGTGCCACCTTACATGTACACACCAACCTTGTGCCCTGCCTGGAGAAGGTGATGGGTGTACAAGAGACAGTGGCAAGGACGGGAGGGAGGGAGGCGGTGGCAAGGAGGCGGGAGGGCCAATGGTCACATCCTTTGTAAAGCACCCCTAGGGCTTCCCTCAGCACCCCCAAGCAGCATTCCTGAGCATTCCCTTGTGCCCACTCCACCCACCTTCTGGCTCTAAACAGCTTTGCCATAAGCAGCTTTGTCGCACACATTTTTGCCATATTTTCACTGCATAACTAATTGGCCATAAGGCAATTTTGCCATCCCGGGTAACACCACAAAAAAATAAGAGGGGTGTTCCTTAAAAAGGACAGGATGACACATGAAAAGTGAATACCAAAGTAAAAAAAAAAAAAACTATTGCAAAACGCAAAGTATTTGAATACATTTAAAATACGTGCAAATCAAAAAAATAAAAAATAAAAAATAAAATAAAATACGTACAAATCCATAGCAATGCAGTGAGAATAGCTGGTTTTATTTGGTGGATGAACCTTCACACTTGTCTTCGGAGCCTTTGGGTCGGAGTATTGCACATGTCTCTTTGCCTGTGGGTTCATCGTTCTGTGCAGCGTCACACGCCTTCGATTCTCCCTAAAATTTCTTCCTTCCTAAGAGAAAAATCCGTTTCCAAAAACTAGGATGCGTGTTTGCAAATGAGGTTCGCATTGCAACGTGAAAGCCTTCTGCGCCATTGTTTGTTCTTGGGATATTGTCGCACGTCCCTTGATAGACGTTCCAAAGCTGTCTGGCAGATGTGAGTTCAAACTCTGCACCACAATCCAGACGATCATGAGGGCTGAGATCTCTGTGGTATAAACATGGGGGGACTGGGTCCGCGGAGAAATGAAAACAAACTGTCAAATCAAACCGTCAACCAGTTATCTTCTCATCCTTTTAGGGCAAAATTGCCTTACACACAATTACTTACGGGGCAAAAAAACGCTAGCAGCAGGGACACTGAAGGCGGAAGTGCTGGACACGCCCCCTTCCTGACCCCACCCTCGCCAGCAGTCGCTCAGGGACCCGCAAAGCCATCTGGGTCCCCAAGGCTACCTCACCCACGCCAGATTGCCGAAGGTCTGAGCGAGCCAGGACCGCATCTGCCCTGCTCACGGCTCTTCTCCGGAGCCCAGCACAGGCCTCGCCAGAGCAGGTGGACTCACTGACATCCCAAGCGGTCCAGAACCCAGGGAGCTGGCGTCAGCCGGATGTGGTTCCGATCCCTGCTCTGTGTGACCCTGCGCCACCTCTTCAGCCTCAGTCTTCTCATCTGCAGAACGGAACCAGCGACAAAAATAACGAAGCTCGTAATCTAGTACCTGGCACTGTTCAACGCTTCACAGGTGTTACCCATTAACACGCTTACCATGATTATTTCCTTAGTTGCAAAGTCGGCAGAGCTCTGTATCGCGCAGAACTATTCGTTGGTGTAAACCATGCCGTTGGCATAGACCACGAAGAAAGAAACATGCTCGCCCTCATAACCCACCCCCCGCCCCCGATCAGCACGCGCTTCCGGCTTCTAAGACTGTATCTTAGAATCAATGAAATGCACAGTGTCCACGTCACAGAGCTGTTGTGGGATGGAATGGGGTAATAGCACGGTGCTCGATAAATGTTTATGGAACAGGCGAAGGCCAGGCTCCCATCCAGTGCTCTTTCCACTCTGCAGCCGCTGTCCACTCTGCTCTCGCTGCAGCACCCACAGCGCAGCAGGACTGACCGGCAGGGAGGTGGCCTCCGTGAGCCCACCTACTGCACAATCTCTCGGCTCTAAGACCCCGTCTTTCCTGCAGCCGAGGGCAGCCGGCCCTGACTGCCCTGAGAGTCCTCCTGTTCTGCAGCTGTGGCCACAGGCAGCAGCCTGGGAGCCAGCCTGCAGCCCTGTGGGACAGCACTCAGCACTCCCGAGATGGCCCCCTCTGCGCCTCAGTTTCCCTCTACGCAGCATGGGGCTGATGACTCCTGCTTCTTGAAAGCTGCTATGAGAAGCCCTCAAGACAATGTCTGTGATGCTCTCACCTTGCTCAGATGCCAGGAGCTTGTCCCACCAGAATGAAGTCCCCTAGACCTCTCTGCTGCCCACTTGAGCTCCATCCAAGCCTGAGAAAGTTCAGCAACTTGTCCCACCCTATCAGGTCAGTCAACCTCCCAAAGCTAGGGTCTACTGGGGCTCAGGGCCCAGAAAGGGGACTTTGGGCAGAGCCCCTCCCTAAAGGCCACCTGAGGCTAGGATCGCACAGGCCCCTCTTGATGCTTCCTTAGGAAGTTCTTCCCAACATCTGCCTTCTGTCCCTTCAGCAGCAGGAGCCCAGACTGCAGGCTGAGCAAGCCTAGTAAAAAAAGCAGCTGGATCATCCTCCAGGCCTCAGACATCAGGGTCAGGGGTGGGGGTGGGGGGGGGACAGGGAGTGATGGGGGGAGGGGATAGATCATGGCAGCCCAGCCTCGAGTTTATAGCTATGCATCCCTCGGGCAGGACAGGCATTCATAAAACTCAATAACGTGTCCAATTTTCAGAAATATGAGTTCAGGCTTCTCTGTGTCTTTCTCCCAACCACCTCTGTCTAGGAGTGCCTGTCCCTCCCCTGCCACCTCCGGCCAGGACTGAGATCACCTGGTACAGGGGCCATGGAGGCAGAGTGAGCCCAGGCACCCCCACCCCCAGCCCAGAAATTCTGGCTCACCTAGGACCAGCCTGCCGCAGCTGCTTGGAAATAACAGTCCCCCTCTCTCAGTTATGATGAGCTCCTTATCTCTCTGTGCAAATTAGGAGCACTTCATGGTAATCCAGCCCGCTCCCGCCTCAGCAGACTCTCCAAAATAAAAGAGCTGAAACTGACTCATCAAACATTTAAGCTCCCCCACCGCCCCATCCCCCCAGCAGTCACGCCTATGAGGAGAGAGTGATGCTGCCTGTCCCCCTCTTCCTTGATTCTCCTCCCCAGCCTGAGCCCTTCCCCGGGATCCAGGTGTCCAAGAGTCGGTGGTCAGCCTCCCCATGGGTCATACAGGGGCCCGTCCCTGAGCCCCGCTCACACCCTACAGAATGCACCAATAATAACATCCACCATTTATGGAGACCTCAGGACCAGCCAAGCCGGGCACCGGGCCAAGTGCTTTGCGCGAGCAGCCTCAGCCAAGACTTAGGACGGCCTTGCGAGGTAGGGGTACTAGCCCCATTTTTCAGATGAAGGACAATGGCGTGTGGTGCTTTGGCCAAGGCTGCAGTGCTGGCAGGTGGTGGGAATGAACTACTACAGCTCCAACGCTACCTAAACCACCCTGCTAACTGCACCCCCGCCCACCACACGCCCCCGGGGGTCGTCAGAGCTTTGTGTTGATGCAGCTGTACACACGCACTCCCAGAACACGTCCACTACCACACTCATGTACCCAGGGCTTGACGTCAGATTTTTTTTCCCCTCAAAATGGATCCAAAAAGGAATGTGAGGTGGGCTGCAAACCAGGGGCCCAGACTATAAAGGGGAAAATCAATTTGTAATGGAGGGAGCCGTGATCTCCCCGAGGTGCCTGGGACAGCGTGCCAGCTGAGCGAGCGAGCGAGGCACCTGCCTCCAACACAAGGAGGAGCGCCCGCAGGCCTCCACTGCTCCCCGCTCGCCTGGGAGGCAGGACCCGTGCAGCCCCGGTCGTTTCCAGATTGCTGCTGCCAACAGGTACTCGCTTCCGCTTCCTGCTTCCCAGTGGGGGCTCCCTTGCAGGCACAGAATTCCAAATGCTGCAGAAATAAATATTTTAAGGCTCTGTGGCCTGAGTCACTGGAGTTTGGTGGCAGCTAAGGCTCTGCAGCTGGCCCTGCCCACGGACTTGTTTAGCACACAATTAGGATGCAAACTAACATCCCTCAAAAGCTCCCCTCCGGGCCTCTTTGCTTCTCCCTTCAAGGCCCCAGTGGATTAAGAAGATTCAGGAACAGTGGGGAGGCGTTTCTCCCACCATCCTTATTGGAACAAGTCCCCGGCTGGGTTTCCGGGCTTGGCTCAGAGCCCTGCCTGGGGTTGGCACGCTAGCCCTCAGCTGCCCCCTCCTTCTGGCTCTCTGCAAACTTGCCCCACACCACAGCACACTCAAGTCTGAAAAAGCAAACCAGACTGCATCTTTATTTAGAACCCTTCAGTGATGGCCCGTGGGCCTTAGTTTACAATCCAACCAGTGACAGTGGCCTCCAAGCCAGACTACTTGACTGGCCCCTCTTGAATCTGATCTCCTCTCCCTTCACTCACCCTTTCCAACCACTTGGGCCTTTTTTCAATTCCCCAAAACAAGCCAAACTTTTTCCTGCCTCGGGCCCTTTGCACTCTCTGTTCCACTTTTTCCTGATCTGTATATGCTGGCACCTATTTAACCTTAAATATCACCCCTTCAAAGAAGCACTCACTGGGTGCCAGGCACTGCACCAAGTACTTTGTAACAACCTAAGGGTGGGGGAACTGAGGCATGAAGCTCAGCAAAGGCCACACAGTGACAGGGTATTCTAGCTTCAGAGTCTGGGTCCTTACCCATTGTGCCACACTGTCTCTGACTAAAGTGGCTTCCTTTCCCCATCTCCCTCCTTGGCATCTTCCCTTCTATCTTTACGTAGTTATCTTATCAGTCACTCCAATTGAATGTCATCAGTTCCTGAATACAGAAGTTTCTTCTACCTTATTCTCCCCTGTTTCCCCAGAACTCATAGCAGTGCCTGGTCAGGGTAGGTGCTCAATGCATACCTATTGGATGGATGGATGGATGGATGGATGGATGGATGAGTGGATGGATGGATGGATGGATGGATGGATGGATGAGTGGGGGGATGGATGGATGGATAAATGGATGGATGAGTGGGGGGATGGATGGATGGATGAGTGGATGGATGGATGGATGGATGAGTGGATGGATGGTTGGATGGATGGATGGATGGATGGATGGATGGATGAAGGGATAGATGAGTTGATGGATGGATGGATGGATGGATGGATGGATGAGTGGGGGGATAGATGGATGGATGAGTAGATGGATGGATGGTTGGATGGATGGATGCATGGATGGATGGATGGATGGATAAATGGATGAGTGGATGGATGGATGGATGAGTGGATGGATGGATGGATGGATGGATGGATGAGTGGGGGGATGGATGGATGGTTGGATGAATGGATGGATGAGTGGGGGGATGGATGGATGGATGGATGGATGGATGGATGGATAGATGGATAGATGGATGGATGAGTGGATGGATGGATGGTTGGATGGATGGATGAAGTGTTGTGATTCATACCACCCCCTCTTGCCTGTTTTTCTGTAGCACTTTGGAGTCAAGCAAATGACACATCCAAGTAGCGCCTTGACCCCTGTGTGGCACATAGTAGGTCTTCAAGGCCTGGGGGCTAACGTGGCTCCTAGGGAAAAGATGGGTTGACATTTGTATCAGGCTCCTTAATTTAAACCTTCTCCTACTATAGCTGAGTCCAGAAATACAAGAGAGACAAAGAAGCAAGCAGTGAGTTTGTGGTTCTGGAACCATGGTGGGGTGGAGGGAAATAGGCAGGACAAAAATACAGAGGAAATGCCAAACCTGCTGGAGAGAACCGGTAGCCAGCCACCAAGGCTACTGCACAGATCTCTGAGTCAGTACATGGTCAGAAGGGAGGAAAGAGGAGGCTCCACTTATTGACTACAAACCACATTCTTCAAGACTGTTGTGTAACAGAATCGTCACTCACCAGGATAGTCCTATCATAGGAACTTGTGTGAGGCCAAAGCTCTGGTGTCCTTTGGTGACCACAAGGTAAATACGGGCCAGCAGAATGAGACAGCTGTTGAAGAAATTTAGTTAGCTTTTAAGCTATGTCAATTGGAGTATGAATTACAGATTAAAGGAGGCGATTGCTTCCCTGCACCTGCTATGGCCAGGCCTCCTTGGAGGGTTGCATGCAGTTCTCATCACACATTAGGGCAACCTTACCAACTTTAGAATGTACAAAGGAGATAGCCCCAAGCCTAGGAGAAGAGTAAACCCAGAAGGCCTTGACTTTTGTTTGTCATCCCTGAAGGCTGCCCAGAGATAGAACTCAACCTGGTGGGGGAAGGAGAATTTGAGTTCCAGGATCTGTATGGTAAAGGAATGTTGCTCTCTGGGTAGTTACATTCCTGTCCTTAGCAGTGATCATGCCAAGGCTTGTGGCCATTTGTGGGAGGTGGCAGAGAGCATGCTGGATCGCGAAGCATTAGCCTGGAGGAATGAGTCGTGTAGCTCAGAGTGTGTCCACGACACCATATCACCCAGCAGCTTGTAAGAAATGGAGAACCTCAGCACCCAGACCTGCAAAATCAGAATCTACATTTTAACAAGATCCTCCGTGGGGAGCAGGGGGTTCAATGGCTGGGAGGAGGAGTCAAGGCCTGTGGAAAACCAAATGAGTCCATTACCTGTGTGGACCAATGGGCACCGGCAAAGCACCTACCCATGGGCAGGGCTGGGCAGCGGCGGTGGAGGGTTTTCCAGTCTGGTGGAGGCAGCAGGCTCGTAACCAGGCGAGCAGTGTAAGGAGCCTTGGGTGCTGAGATGGGACCTGTGCAAGAAGCAGTGTTCAGTCCCGGGGGAGGCCTGAGATGGGGAGAGCCACCAGGAAAGGCTTTAAAATAATGGGTGACCTTGTTCAAGGTCACAGTGCAAGGACAAAACAGGAACAGAACTCCAGGTGCCTGGCTCCCTGCTCACCTGGGTGTGTGTGTGTGTGTGTGTGTGTGAGAGAGAGAGAGAGAGAGAGAGAGAGAGAGAGACAGAGAGAGAGAGAGAGAGAGAGAGAGAGACAGAGAGAGAGAGAGAGCTATGTGTGTATAGAAGACTGTCTGGGGGCGCCTGGGTGGCTCAGTTAAGCATCCCAACTTGGCTCAGGTCATGATCTCACAGTTTATGAGTTCGAGCCCTGCATCAGGCTCTGTGCTGAAAGCTCACATGACACCTGTGCTCACGTGTCTGTGAGGTGTGTGTAAGTGGGATGGGGGAAGCTCTGTATCTACGAGTGTGCCTGCACATTGGGGCATTGCCTCCAGCAGAGGTCCAGCCCTCCTGACCAGCATCCCACCATGCACGGCCCTTTGGCCAGACATAATAGTCCCTGCAGCCCTGGGTTGGGCTGGCCACTATGGCTGACCCTGGAGAAGCAGGGTCCTCTGGGGCTATCAGGTGCCCCTGGGCAGGGAGCCAGGACACCTGGGCCCCTGTTCCTGGCTTGCTGCCTCTGGCAATTCACAGGACATCTCTGTTCCCTGCCTTCCACTCCCAAGTGAAAGTGGCAGGAGATGAGACAAGGGCAGGAGCCACCTTAGATGTCTGTTCCATCCCCAGCCACCCCACTAGCTCTGCCACTGGGGAGGGCTCTCTAGCAAAACTGACCAGTCTCCAGGCCCCACTGTCTGTGCAGGACAGCACTTAGTGTCTCTGCCCTTTGGCCTCTAGCTCATAGTCCTGACCCAGCCCGGTCCTCATGTGTTTGGTCTCTGGCTCAGTTTATCCTAAATATCCCCCCTCTCGCTCCCTCACTTCACCCCACACTAGCCATCCAAGCTTGGACTTGAGACAAGAGCTCCCCAGTGTCTCTCAGATAAGCTTTACCAACAAGCCCCTCCACCCAAATAGATGCCCTGTTCTGGGGCTTTCAGCCAACGTCCAGGACAGGGGAGATGAGCTAGGAGGCACTGGGACAGCACACCTTTCTCTCTCTAGGATACGGACTCTAGATCCCAGGAGATCAGCTCCACTTCTTACCTCGGGCAACGTACTCACGCTCTCCAAGTGTCAGTTCCCTCATCTGAAAAATGGGGACATGATACCAGTGACATGCCATGACACTGTGTCCATGGGTCAGCAGAGTCTTCCTTAATGCTGCCAGGGTAGAGCATGAGCCTGAGGGTCAGGGGATGGCATGGGTCAGGAGTGGGTGAGATGGCCCCGGAAATGCCCAGTGCTGCTGGGGAGTTGGCCCTTGTGGGAACACCAACCACCAACCTCCTCCTTGTAAGGAGGAGCTGAGCAGAAATCCAGAGATGAAGCCCCAAGGAGACACAGGGCAGGAGTCTGGGACCCCACCAGCTCCTTGCTTAGAGTGTGGGGGCAGCAGGTGGCATCGAGGGGAAGAAGTGAGGAGCAAGTTCAAGGGCAGAATCTAAATGCTTCACAGCTGAGGTCCCATCAGCCTTCCCCTTCAGGTGTGGCAGGCTGCCCCAGCGGACAGCTCACAGCCCAGAGCAGCCAAACCACAGAAATGTCATTAGGAGACATTGGGGTCGGCAGCCGGCAGGGTCTGCTGCCCATGGGACCCCGGAGAGGAGAGGGTGAGCAGAGGACTTGAGTAACCTCAACAGCCCAGAAGCCAGCCCAGGTGGGGGGGCCCTCGAGGGTGGAAGCGGGAGCTTGGCAGTCAGCTCTGGACCTCACAGGGAGCGTGACACCGGGCAGGTGACTTGCCTCTTCTGAGCTGCACTGGCCCCATCTGGTAAATGGGGTCCTAGGCCAGCCTTCTGGGCCACTGCGGGGACGAAATGACATGATAAACAGCGAGAGCTTTGCAAGCTCTCCAGGGCTCGATGCACGCTAAGGCCCTGCAGACACTCCTTCAGCACCGCCTCTATTCTGTTTCCCCAGCACACGTCACAGCTTGCCAGTAAGTATTGTCGTAAGAGCAGAAGTGTTAACCTTGAAGCTAAGCAGCCCAGGTTCAGAAGTTAGGTCTATTACATCTTAGCTGTGTGACCGACCTAGGGCAAGTTGCTTGACTTCACAGTGCCTCTCTTTTCTCATCTGTAGAATGGGGAGAACAGAGCAGCACCACAGGGCTGTGGGGAGGATCAAAGGAGTTTCTAAGAGTTCGGTCGACGTGAGCTACGATCGTTCCAGCTGGAGTTGTGACCAGCATCGCCCACCTCCCCCCAGCACACACACGCGCCTACAGGTGCACACGTGCACATGCGTGTGCACACATACCCACGCACACACGAGCACTAGACAGTAGGCTCCGTAAGAGCAGGCTGCAAGCTGCTTGTTTCACCGAGAGGGTACCTTATACACAGCACTTTCCCAGTAAACACTTGTTGGCTGCAAGACAATTAAATATTTGAGGTCAGTGGCTCAGAGGGTTCAACTCTACTCTGCCCTCCTGTGCCTCCTGGGAGCTCTGGCTTCTGACGGATTGCGATTACGCTCCCACTTCCTCCTCCTCTCCCTCCACCCGCTCCCCTCCCCGCCTCCTCCAGCCTCTGCTGGGTCCTACAGGGAAGCAAGGGTGAACTTCTGCACAAAGCAGAACCTCTTCTTTCTTCTTCATAGGTGTGTGACCTTGAGCAATTTCTTTTTGTGCCCATCCGAGTCCACTTTATCATCTGCACACTGAGGGTAATAACCCCTCATTAGTCAACACACAGGCTGGAACAAAATAGGCATCACAACTGTTCCCAGGGATGTGGCTTCTTCCAAATCCCATCCCTACTGGACTTCACCTCTTTCTGACTCAGGTCTGACCACAGCCCCTCCCAAGGCCATTTCCCCACCCTTGACCCTATAAAGGTCATGATCCATGGCTTTCACACCAACTCCTGCCCCATCTGGCTGTTGCTTCCCTATAAATTGAGCCTCCCAAGCACGCTTGGGGACAAAAATGGTGGCTCTTGCCTCCTGTCTCTTCCCGGACTCCTCATCCCTCTCTCAGCATCCAAGCGGCTGGTCTAAGAACGCCCAGCTTCCAGAACTCCTCTGGGACCCATGGAGGGGTCCTGATCCCCACACACCGGCTGCTGCATGCAGCATAAGCATGGGTCCGGTACACTTATGCGCATGCGCACGGGAACACACTCGCACAGACTGGTCTATGAGCACCCAAGGCAAGGACGAATGTTCACACACATCCGTGTGGCTGTACATGCACACAGGTTTGCCAAATGTGTGCATGCACAAAGTGTGGACTGGAATGAGTTCCTACGGCCCAAGAATGGGACTGAGTGGCCCAGGGAAACCACTGTCAGGGAATGTCCCAACCCCCGCAAGAAGAATGCAGGGAAGGCAACATAGGAATTAGGGCTTCACGGTTGGAGGTGGGCCAGGCAGTGTTTGATGAGGCACAGTCAGCCCTTTTGGCCCCACAGCCCCAGGCTACTATGTTCTCAGAACATCAAGGAGGCCAAAACCACTGCCCACCCACCACCCCCAGCAGCTGCCTCTCCTGCAGCCAGTGGAGCTGCTCAGGGCTGGCTCCCTCCCAGCAACATGCTGTTGCCACCTAGAGTCCTCCCTGGGCATCTCCAGGCCCTACGGACTGGCAGCCCCTCCCCAGCTCCCTGCTGGCTCCCACAGTTTGGGGGGGAGGAGGATTTGGGAAGGGAATGGCTGAGGCTAGAAGGAGAAGAGATAAGCAGGTAAGACGGGGGTTTGGAGGGTAGTCTGGGCTGGACACTGTTAGGCTGGGGCAGGAGAGCTAGGTTTCAGCCCTAGCTGGGTCAATGGTCCTTTATGTACCCTCGGGCCCATCCCTGTCTTCCTTGGGCCTCAGTTTCCCCATCCCTAAAAGGACAAATATTCACATATGGCTATAGATACTCCCAGGTATTTCTCCGGGGAGGGGCGGGGCGGGGAGAGGTCTCTGGGGCTAGGACCTCACAGGGAGTGGGGAGGCCTTCTGATGAGTAAGAGGCCACCTGAGGCCAGGCCAGAGTGGACACCACACCTCATGCTGCCTCTGTCACCACAGCCGAGAAGCCGGTACTGCCTTGGGTTTGAATCCCAGCTCCACCATTTTCTCACGTAGGACTTGGAACAGGTGCCCAATCTTCCTTCCTGCTCACGATGGATACAGACAAAACACTTGGCATGGTCCCCTGGCCCCAGTGGGCCCCCAGTGGATGCCAGCTGTGTCTAGCTACTATTGCCTCCCCAGGAAGGCCAGAGATGGCTTCACTTGGGACCAGATAATCCACATGTGCTTCTGCTGTGCTCCATTTTACCTGAGCAGAATCTGCCCGAAGCTGAGTGAAGGGACAACTATTTCCCCGAATTGGAAGAATTTGGGTCACACGGTGGAAACCCTGGCAACCATCTCTAAAAGAATTGGGGGGGGGGGCGGTGGGAGGCGCCTGGCTGCCACATCCCAACCACCTCCAGGGTGGTCTCCTAGACAACAGGATAAGAGCACCTCCAGCCCAGACCCCTTCCCTCTCCAGGAGGCCAGCCTGGGGCTTCTCCCCAGCTGCCACCAAGGAAGGGGCAGCCCTGGGGACGAGGACTTGACCCACTGCCCCAGTCTCTCCACTCTTAGTCCCTGCGGCTCACCAAGCTCCTCCAACGCCCCGTGGAGGCCAGCCAGGACAGGCTCTCTCAGCCTAGGTGTCAGGACCCACAAGGCTGCGGCTGCCCCCGCAGCCCCTAAATCCTCACCACCGCCCTCCAGGATCTGCCATGGGCTCCCTGATTGCTAATTTAGACTTTCCTGCCATCCCACGCAGGGGAATCAGGGGAAATCAAATTACCGAGTTATTCACTCTTTTTGTACAGCTGATGGGCTGATTAGCTGTCAATCACGGCCCGCATTAACATCTGACACTGTGTGCATAACAATTACCAGTCACATTAAGGAAACCTTTCCCTTTCTCTCCAAAGGGAGAGAAGGGAGGGGAGAGACAGGGGAGAGGAGGAGGCAGAAGGAGGCACTGAAGAGAGAAGGAGGAAATTCAATCAGCATAATTAACTCAATCAGAGGAGAGCATCACTTCACCAGCTGAGCAGAGCTACCGACCCTGCCAAGGCCCCCCGGCTGACCGGCTGCTCGCAGAGCCTCCGGCCACCTTGCCCTCCAGCAGGCCCTGGGCCTCTCCCTGCAGCCCCAGCTCTGGCCGCGGCGGCCGCCCTTCAGGTCAGTCAACCAGTTGGCCCCGCCTCCAGGCACTTCTTGCGCCAATCAGGTGGGTCCGTTCCCACCTGCTTCTCTGGGATTGGCTCTGACTGAAGAAGGGGGACTATAAAACTCCAAGGACCGAGGCAGAGGTGGTAGTCCGGAGGGTGAGAGAAAGGAAGTAAACGGAGACTGCCCTTGGAAAGAGCCGAGCTTGAGCTTGTCCCGGGCCCACGGACTGATGGGCGAGGGGTTGTGTTTGCAGAGGTGCTCAGGCAGGCGGGCTTCTTGCCTTCTTGCTTTCTTACCACCAGGGACATATGTCAAGAAGGTGGCTCTCGGGGCACCTGGGTGGCTCAGTCGGTTAAGGGTCCGACTTCGGCTCATGTCACGATCTCACGGTTCGTGAGTTCGAGCCCCGCGTCAGGCTCTGTGCTGACAGCTCAGAGCCTGGAGCTTGCTTCGGATTCTGTCTCCCTCTCTCTCTGCCCCTCCCCTGCTCACGCTCTGTCTCTCTCTCTGTCTCTCAATAATAAATAAACGTTAAATTTAAAAAAAAGAAGAAGAAGAAGGTGGCTTTCAGCCTTCTTAGCGCGGCTCTGACCGGGCGAATGGGTCACAGACAGGCCAACTGATGGACCCCCACTGGTGATGATGGTTCGGGCAGAGGGAGGGCTGTCACCCCGGGGGAGGGAGAGGCTGTGAATGGAATCAGGAATGTCCAGGCAGGGGGAGGCCGTCCCCAGCTGGGGATGTCCCAGAGGGTGAGGACACGGCCACATCTCTAGGCCTCAGATTGTCCTGACCCAGTGCACTGGTTTGCTCCGGCTGCCATAACAAAGACCACGGAGTGGGGTGGCTTCACCAACAGAAATGCATTTGTTTTCTCACCATTCTGGAGGCTGCAAGTGCAAGATCAAGGTGTGGGCCGGCTGGGTTTCTCCTGAGGCCTCTCTCCTTGGCTGGCACGTGGTCCTCTTCTCGCTGTGTCCAGTCAGGGCCTTCTCTCTGCGCATTCCTGGTGTGTCCATATGTGTAATCTCCTACGGACGCCAGTCAGGTTGGATGAGGACCCACCCTAATGCCTCATTTTACTTAGTTACCTCTTTAAAGGTCTTCTGCCCTTCTGGGGCACCTGGGTGGCTCAGACGGTTGAGCCTCCGACTTCGGCTCAGGTCACGATCTCACAGTCTGTGGGTTCGAGCCCCGCGTCGGGCTCTGTGCTGACTGCTTGCTCAGAGCCTGGAGGCTGCTTCCGATTCTGTGTCTCCCTCTCTCTCTGCCCCTGCCCCGCTCACGCTTTGTCTCACTGTTTCTCAAAAATAAATAAATGTAAAAAAAAAAAATTTCTTTTTAAGTAAAAATAAATAAATAAGTAAATACAGTCCCCTTCTAAGGTACTGGGTCAGTGCTTCAACAAATGATTCGGGGTTGGAAGGGGGAGCACAGAGAGGCACGATTACAGCCTATGTAAGACCCAGAGAACTAATAGCAACATTGTTGTTTGGATTTGGCGGTGTTAACAGCCAACGCCTATAGCATTTAATTCATTCCAGACGTGGGTGGGCCTACGTCCTTGCCGTGTGTACTTCTGAAATCCTCATAGAGCCGAGAAGGTCTTACCGGGCAGGTATTGCTATCGTCCCAGCTCTACCGCTAGGAAAACTGAGGCACAGGGAGGTTAAGTAACCTGCCATGCTAGTAAACGGTAGAGCTGGGTTCAAACCCAGGCGTCTGGCTCCAGAATCCACACTCTTAGCAACTGTATTCTCTGCCTGTCTCCGAGGTCCCCGGAGGCTCGCTGGCAGTGCAGTGGTCTTTCCCGGCCCCGGGGGAGCAAGCTGTCCCCTGGCCTCGGGTCCAGCAGCCTCCATGGCCAGCTCAGGCCACCTCGAGCCCAGGCCTGGTACGCAGACATCTTCAGCCCAAAGAGCCCAGACACCACCCCCCAGCACTCAGGAGGGGCTCCACAGGGGGCACATCTGAACCTAACAGCGGCCAGCATTTGCTGAGCCCTCGATAATGTGCCAGGCCCTGTTCTAAGCTCACTGCAGATATTATGTCATTCAATTCTTGCCCCAGCCTCTGATCCAGAGTCCACTTCTAGGCTTGTCCTCCCCTTCCCAGCAAGACCTCCCAGACTGACCTCAGCTGAGCACACCCAGGGTCACTTCTGAGCCACTAGTGTTTTGAGGCATTGTACCTGATTTACTCATTCAAAGAATCGTGAGTGAGCACCTATGTGTCAGGCGCTGTCCTGGGTGTCGGGTGTGAATGGGAAAAACAATAGAAAGGATTCCTGCCTTTGTGAAGCCTGCAATCTAGTAGGTTTCGATGGAAAATGAACGGGTGTGGAACTAAAGAAATACGATAATTACAAAAAGTCACCGATGGAATAAAGAAATAAGACCAGGCAATGGTTTGGGAGTGACTGATTGCGTGCAGCTACTTTCTCTGGAGCGGGCAGGGGATGCTTCCCTGAGGAGGCGACATGTGAACTGAGATCTGAATGAAGAGCATCCAGGAACGAAGGGGAAGGACAGACGTGGTGGAGAAGACAATGAGTGCAAAGGTCCTGAGGCACATCCAAGGGACAAAATGAAGGCCAGCTTGGCCAGAGTGGAGAGAACCGGGAGACAGGTAGGAGATAATAACGAGGTCTGCACCTGAGTCTAGCTTCACATCATCACGAAGGATCAGACGACAGCTCCTCCTAATGTCTGATCCAAATCCTTCCAACTGGAATTTAAAAACCTCCCTGCCTTGCTCTGTCTTCAGTGAAGCCCAAACTAAACTTTGAGAAAACTCATCAGAGTGCTCCCTCTCTGACAATGCCACCCAAAAGGCAGGAGCCCCCCACTCTTCCCCCAGGCGTTTCCAGGTGGCATTTAAAGGGTGGCAAGGTTGGGCTGGGACCTCTACCAGCGCAAGAAAAATCTCCTTCCTGATGTTTTCAGCTGCCTCCCTCCGTAGGCTGTCAGAGCGTGACAGGGAACACTTCTCGCCAAAGGTCCCCTCGTGTTACTGCCTAAACACACTCATAAATCCTCGCCTGAACCCAGAAGCAAAGCCCTGTGTTTAAAATAAGAGAGGCAGGGGCGCCTGGGTGGCGCAGTCGGTTAAGCGTCCGACTTCAGCCAGGTCACGATCTCGTGGTCCGTGAGTTCGAGCCCCGCATCGGGCTCTGGGCTGATGGCTCGGAGCCTGGAGCCTGTTTCCGATTCTGTGTCTCCCTCTCTCTCTGCCCCTCCCCCGTTCATGCTCTGTCTCTCTCTGTCCCAAAAATAAATAAAAAACGTTGGAAAAAAAAAATTTTTTTTAAATAATAAAATAAAATAAGAGAGGCAGAGAGACCCGTGGAGAACCCTCCACCTCTCTCCATTCCGTTCCCCTCTCCTTTCCTTCCCAGCTCTCAGGTACAGAAGGTAGAAAAAACATTCTCAGGAGTCAGGACACCTGTATATTTGTGTCCACATCCCCAACTACCAGCTACGTCTTACGGGGGAGACAGATGAGTCAACAAACAGGTTCAAGCATGCTGTAATAAAGCAATGACATAGGAGCTGGGGAAGCTCATGGTTAGGTGGGGTAGGGAAGCTCCATTCATTTGTTCATTCAACAGCTATTGATTGAACACACCCTGTAGGCCAGATGTTGTGCCAGGCAGTTGGCTCATTTAGGGTCTGGTTCAGAAAACAGAAACTGGGGAAGGGGCGCCTGGGTGGCTCAGTCAGGTAAGTGTCCCACTTCAGCTCAGGTCATGATCTCACGGTTCATGAGTTCGAGCCCCGCGTCGGGCTCTGTGCTGACAGCTCAGAGCCTGGAGCCTGCATCGGATTCTGTGTCTCCCTCTCTCTCTGCCCCTCCCCTGCTCACGCTCTATCTCTCTCTCTCTCAAAAATAAATAAACATTAAGAAAATTATTTTTAAGGAAAAAGAAAACAGAAACTATTCTAGGCATTTCGCACAGTGGGAACTTAGAGCAGGAGACTGGTTACACAGGTGATGGAACAGGTGAGAAGTCAAATTAGCGTTATCCAAAAATTAGTAACAGCAGGAAGCCGCCAGCATCCCAGGAATGGGAGGACGGGGAGAGGAGATGGTTTTACGAGATCCCGGAAACAGAGTTGCCCTGCAGGGAGCCAGACGCCCAGGAAAGCTGCCCAGCAGAATCCGGAACCACAGAGGGGCGCACTGTCTGGCAGGAGATGTAGCTGCTGCCGGAGATGTTAGCCCAGGCAGAGAAGAGGTGAGAAACCGTCCGAGCTTCTCCGGGCTACCCTCCAGTCTCCTGCCAGTGCTTCTAATCCTCTAAAGCCAGACGAAAGACAGCTCGCCAGGAGTCCGGAAAACACAGCCTGGAGGAATCAGCCACCCTTCTCTCCAATGGTAAAGCAGGGGAGGTGGGTTTTAAAGCATGAATAGGAGCTTTCTGAGCAGGAAAGAGAGAAAGGGGTAGAGGACAAAAAGCAAGCTCAAAGACAGAAAAGGTGGCTTATTCAGCTACCAGCAGAATATTCTGCTCGGCTGCCAGGAAAGTTACATGAGTAGAAGCAATGAGAAACAGAGGACCACCCTGAAGGGCCTTGAAGGCTGAGCTCAGGGGATTGGATTCTGTCCTGTAAGCAGTGGGAACCCCATCGGATCTCAGTCACAGACAGCTCATTAGTAAAGAGGGACCACAGGTGGGATGAAGGGCAGTGAGGAGCCTTTGTAATGGTCCGAGAGAATGACGGTGAAGTCTGGCCTAGGGCTCTTTCCACGGAGACTGAGGGCAAAGGGTGGATTTAGAGAAGTTTAGGATGTAGAACCAACAGGCTTGGTGGTTGACTGGCTATGGAGAAGAGAGGGAGGCGGGGCACCTGGATGGCTCAGTTAGTGAAGCGTCCGACTTCAGCTCAGGCCATGATCTCACAGTTTGTGAGTTCGAGCCCTGCGTTGGGCTCTGTGCTGACAGCTCAGAGCCTGGAGCCTGCTTTGGATTTTGTGTCTCCCTCTCTCTGACCCTCTCCTGCTTGCGTTCTCTCTCTCTCTCTGTGTCAAAAATAAATAAGCATTAAAGAGAAGGAGAGAGAGAGAGAGAAGAGAGGGAGAAGGAGAAATAAAACCTGATGTTTGGGGGGGGTGTCTCCCTACCTTCTCCTTCTTATTCCTCCCACCTGCGGGGGAGACCTCCACTTATCTCCTAACATCTGATCTCTCTTTTCCCCATTATCTTAGAATCCCCAGTTTTTGGCAGGACAAAAGGCTTCCCAGAGCAAAGACTACATCTCCCAGCATCCCTTGCAGCTTGATAGGGCCATGTGACTGAGTTCCAGCTAATGCAACGGAAATGGAAGGCTCCTGTGGTGGCTCTGGGAGCCTTCCCTAAAGGCAGCTGGCATGTGTTCTTGACTCCCGCTTTTGTCTGTCTTTTTTACCCTGCTTCCCGCACAGTAGGTATGACAGGTGGAACTTTGGCCACTGTTTTAGACCAGGGAGCTAGAAAGAGCCTGGGTCCCTGAGGGCTTGATGGAGTAGACTTGGCAACAGCCTTGCATTGCCTGTGTCAGACTTGCAGGTGAAAGAAAGAAATATCTGTTCATCTGAGCCACTGTGACTTTGAGTTTGTCACAACCGAACTTAATCCTGAGTGATCCAATACTCCATCTCTCTGACACGAACTTGAATATTTCATCACGGTTCCTCCTCAACAATCCAACGATAGAGGTAATGTTAATACGCCCAGCTCCCAGATGAGAAGACTTGAGGCTGGCTGGGGTCAAGGCCCTCGTGCAAGGTCACACAAGGAGCAGGTGGGGCTGGTGAGATCCACACTCTGTGACTCCAAGTCTGAGGACGTCTGACTTCCTCGGAAGCACCTTCTTTTCCCTGCCCAGATGTTTTTCATCTTCCCTCCTGCTTCTTTCAGCCTGACACATGCTTCGAGCAATAATAATGGCCTCAATAATAAGGATAATAATAATCAGAGCGCCTAGGTCTGTTCCTTCGTAGAACCTAACAACTGCCCATTATTTCTGCCAACAAATTAGTCTTAATTGCACTCTGGCATCATTAAGCGGCATTTGGGAAAACATAGAAGGTCCCCAAAATGTCAAGAATATAATTTGATCAACAAAACATCTGAAAGAGAAAAAAATTATCAGTAGATGCTTCTAAAAACAAACAAACAAACACTGGGCTGAATTTTATCCTCCGTCCTTTTAACTCCTCTCTTTGTAAAAGACAGATTACACCTTGGTGGCTTCTGGGTTCTGCCTCACCAACAGTGCTGCCTGTGACGCTTCTAGCTGAATTTGCTCCCGGTTGTCAGCTGGAGGGAGGGGGTTATTTTGCTGAGAGAAAAAAAGGCTATTTGGGTTATTTCCCTGCTTCCACTCTTGCCCCTCTACCGTCTAATCAGCAGAGAGCAGCCAGATGTGGCTTTCAAAACCCAACTCAGATCATGACGCTCCTCTGCTCAAAAACTGTCGGTAGCTTCTCATTCTACGTAGAATAAAAAGACGGAGTCTTGTTTGTGACCTACTAGACCCTGCAGGGTCTGGTCCTTGTTCATCTCTGGCCTCACTGCCAAATCTCTGTTCTTCATTTTTGGTGCTCCTGCCATAACGCACCAGGATGCTCCTGCCTCAGGGCCTTTGCACTTGCTGCTCTCTCAGCTGGGGATATCCATGTGACCCTTTCCCTTACCTCATTCAGCTCTCTGCTAAGAGTTACCTCCTCAGGGAGGTCCCTCGTTGCTATTTACCTTCTTGCTCTGCCCTTTTCTGTTGATCACTACCTGCCGTCACAATATAAGTGGATTCACGTATTTATTTTGTCGTCTTGTTCCCCAAGTTGAATGTAAACTCCATGAGGGCAAGGACTGTGTCTGGTCCATTCAGTGCCTAGAACAATGCATGACACATGCTAGGTTCTCCAGAAATATTTGTTGGAGGAAGGGAAGGAGAGAAAGGGAAGGGAAGGGAGGGAGGAAAGGAGGAAGGAACGAGAGGAGGGAGGAGAAGGCTGGCCAGTGTCCGCAGAAGAAGGCATCAGAGAGGACAGGGAATAAATTGCTCTTGACGACCAAACAAAATGAAATTCAGGAAGAGGATTTGCAGTCGGAAAGTATTTTTGACAGTGAGAGACGGAAGTTCTTGGAGCTGGATGGGGCAGGGTGGGGTGGGGGGTAGGAGGAGATTTGCAATGAGGAAGTGGGTTCCCAGAGCCAGGGTCAGAGTGAAGGAGGCTCTCTGGTTTTCCGGGGGAGTGTGGGGAAGGCCAGGCAGAGCTGTATTCTCTTCTGCCCTCTTCCTGCCTTCCCAGGGGAGCAAATAGAACAGAAGGGATCTGGGACTTGGGGGTGGGGGTGGGGGGAGGGGGGAGGGGGTAGTTCCTTTCTCTTAACCTCCCCACTAAGTTACAGAAGAAATCTCGAGTAGTGAATCATCCCTCTTTACAATCAAGCAGTTATTTAAAATGGAAACAGGAAAAAAGACACAGAGAAAGAGAGAAAGCGGGAGATTATCCCCCGCCAGCTCTCTCCCAAATTCCCGGCAATCAGCCACTGAGATGTGTCTAATCTCACGATGAGCCGCTTTCCTGATTGAGGGAGCTAATTGCGGGGCTGACACAGCTTCCCGGGAAAGTACTTGTAGACAAAAATGCCGAGTGCTACCACCACCAACAAAAATACACCCAGCACACTCGTAATGGCTCAGGACCCAAGAGGCCCGTGCCGGCTGAGACCACACCCCACCCGGAGAAAAGAAGGGACGCTCTTGAGGCCAAAGGCACCAGGAAACCCTCTGGGGAGGAACTGGTGCAGGACAGAAACAGTGAGTCCACAGAAGTGGAGAGCCAACAAGCCTAGGAAGGAAGTAGTTAAAGGAATGCCAATTACAACAACCACAGGGCCATTTTTGTGGGTGAAATTAGAAAACCTCTGGTGGGGGAGGGGGTGCTCATGTGGCTTGGGTCTGTACAGAGAAAAACACGGGACTCTTGGAAGATTTCTTTGGTGTTCGGGGTTTATCATCAAGACACTTGATGGAACAGGTCACAAGGGAACAATCTTTGGGGCTGCTATGGGCACAGAGCGCCATTGAAATAGAAAGAAATAAGTCCACCTGCTCTCTGTGCAACTGAGTTCTAGCCACCTGCCTCTGGTTGTTTGTGTGTACCTGAATGGTACCCAGAGAGATGGCTTAACGGTCAGTCCACCCAACAAGAGCGCCCACCATAGTGTCTTTGGGTCCATGTTCTGGTCTGGTTTGGAATCTTCCCTCCATCCCAGAACTAACCCACTGTGGCAGGAGTGACTAGTCTCTTTTCACCCAGCCGGTATCAGAGTCAGAGCGACTTAGGTTTCTAGAGGTGATGTTTAAGGCAAGCGCCTCGAGGTTTCATCGCCTGCCTCACAAAATAATAATACTCGGTCTTGGCAAAGATGTGGTGAGATGCACATTCCTGGGTATTATTGGTAACGGTGGAAATTGAGACAGGCTTTCTGGAGGACAACTTGACAAAAGCCTTCAGAATATTCATTCCCTTTATCTCCTTGGAATCAGGAGTGGGACGCGACGCTTCAGCCCCTCCCCCTATGCCAGACACCCCTTTGTGCCCAATCCCTTTATGCCCAATAAAGAAGGGAAGGTCGCATCGGATTGGTCAGAGCATGAGGCATCGGTCAGTCCACGTCCATTAGCAGCGGGGCACTGAAGCCAGCATCCCTGTGGCATTCTCCCGGTGGTGCCTCCTACCCGGTGAGTTGGAGATAGGAGCATACCTGAGGCTATTGCCCCAACACTCAGACCCAAGGGGAAAGGGGTGTCTTGGCCCCACTCGAGCCTCGAGGTTAAACCACATACCCTGTGAAGGTCAATTTTAGGTGTCAACTTGGTTGATCATGGGGGGCCCGGAGGTTTCGCTAAACGCTATTTAGGGGTGCTTCTGGATGAAATTAGCATTTGAATCATGGACTCGGTTCAAATGGTTTGTCCTCCCAGTGTGGGTAGGCATCATCCAACCCACTGAGGGACTGAATAGAACAAAAGGTGGAGGAAGGAAGAATTCAGCCTTTCCTGCCTGACTGCTTGAGCTGGGACATTGATCTTCTCCGTGCATGGTGCTCCCGGTCGTCCAGCCTTTGGACTGGGACTGAATCACACTATCAGCTTTCCTGGGTCTCCAGCCTTCAGACAGCAGACTGTGCACCTTCTCAGCCTCCATAATTATGTGAGTCAAGTCCTTATAATAAATCTCTTCTTACATACATACATACCCTATTGGTTCTATTTCTCTAGAGAACCCTCATTAACAGACACCCCAACTCAGCCTTGCATTAGAGTTCAGAATTTGGGACTTTGGGTGCTCATATGGTTATGAACAAAGTGGCTCTTGATCCCAGTTCTGCCGTCGTTCCTGGTGTATTGCTGCTTTGCATCTTCAAAGGCAGGTGAGCCATGATGGAGAAGGCTAGATTCCAGAATTTCTGAACTCCTGGTAGTAATATCATTGAAATTTCATCCTAATTTCTTTCTTTTTTTTTATTGAAGGGTAACCCACACAACAGTAAAGCATATAAAGTGTATTTGTTTTCATAAAGTGTATTTGGTTTCATTGTGTAGCTTGATAGTGTTTTTCCTATTCTCTACACTCATGTAATCTCCACCAAGATCAAGATAAGGGACATTTCTAGCACCCTGGAAGCTTCTATCATACGCTGAGTTTGTATCTCCCCCCAGAAGTAATCGCCATTCTGGTTTCAATAAACATTAACTCTGGGGCACCTGGGTGGCTCAGTGGGTTGAGAGTCTGCCTCATGATTTCGACTCAGGCCCTGATCCCAAGATCATGGGATCAAGCTCTGTGTCAGGCTCTGCACTGACAGTGGAACCTGCTTAAGATTCTCTTCCTTGGGGCGCCTGGGTGGCTCACTCAGTCAAGCGTCTGACTTCGGTTCAGGTCATGATCTCACAGTTCATGGGTTCGAGCCCCACATTGGACTCTGTGCTGACAGTGCTCTTTCTCTCTCTCTCTGCTCCTCCCCCACTTGTTCTCTCTCTCTCTCTCTCAAAATGAATAAACATAAAAAAACAAGATTCTCTCCCTCAGCCCCTCCCTGACTCATGAGCGTACATGTGCACTCTCCATCTCTCTCAAAAATAAAGAATAAAAAACCAAAAAATAAATAAACATGAACTCATTTTGCCTGTTCTTGAAGTTCATATAAATGAGGCCATACAAAGAATTTTTCTGGCTTTCTTTCATTCAACATAATACCTGTGAAATCCATCCATGTGGTTGCCTGTGCCAGTAGTTTGCTCCTTTTTCTGGCTGAATAATCATCCACTGTATGAACGTAGGATGATTTGTTTATCCATTTAACTATCAGTGGTTATTTAGATTATTTCTAGTCTGGGGCTATGAGGAATAGAGCCGCCATGCATATTCTTGTATATGCCTTTTTACGGACACACACTCATTCCTCTTGAGTGTGTACCTAGAAGTGAAATTTCTGGGTCAAAGTGTAAGTGTGTCTTTAACTTGAGTAAAAACCACTTTCCAAAATGTCTATACCACGTTCAACTGCACCAGCAACGTCTGAGAGGTCCAGTTGCTTCCTCTCTTGGCCAACACTTGACAGTGTCTTTGTACTTCTATCCACTTGGTGTAGAGTGGAATCTCATTGTGGTTTTCATGTACATTTCTATGATGAGTAACAATGTTGAACAGCTTCTTGTGTGTTTACAGCTATCTGCATATCTCATTCCTGATGCGTGTCTTTAAATTGTTTGCTCATTTTTTAACTAGGTGCCTTAATTTCTAAAGGGATAGATATTGAAGGAATTATCCGAGAAGCAGACAGAATTTCATGCGTGAAGACACAGAACACAGCATCGCTTACAATATCAAAAAACAAGAAACAACCTAAATGCTTCACATAGAGAATTAGGTAAGTAAATCATGATAGAATCATGTAGTCCAATGCTAAGTAGTCATTTTAAAAGATGCATATGATAAATGCTAATAAAATGAGCGAATGCTTATAATGTAATGTTTTGATGGTGACTTTTTTCTAATGTAACCATTAAAAGAAAAACTGGAAGGAAAAACACCAAAATGTTACTGCTGGTTATTTCTCAATGTTTTACAATGAGTACATATTACTTTTATAATCAGAAACACAATAAACATTTAAAAAAAAAAACTGCTAAGGCTATTAAGTCTGGCTGAAATGGAGTATTATGAACAAACCATTGCCTGCACAGAAACTATTCCTGTGACTTTCACCATCTTCAGGCACAATTTTCTAAGCCTGAATACCTTACAAACACTTTCTCAAGAGAAAATTGTTTTGTTTATTCCACATGCTGTAAAGGTACCTTTGTGCTGTGTTCCGATTAGGTCTCTATCAAAGGATGCCAGTGTATTGCTCCAATTTGAAAAGACCTAAATGGGACTCAGTAATAGAGCATTTAGAAACATGTAGGCCCATCTGCAAATGGACACAATCTAGATCCTAAGCAAAGGAGAGAAAAGCCACAAGGTTCATGAGGGCAGGGAACTCTATGCCTGTCCTCCTCACTCTTGTGTCCCGGTGCCCGGCATAAGACTTGGGCTCCATAAATATTTGTGGGATGAACGAGTGAACGAATTTAACTATAAAGTACTGATTTTCCCTTTCAAACCAACCAGACCTGCGTATCCAAAAGAGTGTTTCACCCACAAAGACCTCCCCTTGGGAGGCTATAAATAGTTCTTACAATAGCACTCCCATGGCAGAAAACATTAGACATTTCTTTTATAGAATTGCTTCCAGAGACTATAATATATTCCTCTGAATAGTCTCAGGGTGGCAAATCAGGAAGAGTAGAAGGAAGGCCTCCCGGAAGGGGGCTTTGGAGGTGAGGCAGGATTCAGGGCCATCTTTTTCTCTTGGGCGCTGAGGATACCCCAGACCAGGCAAGACCGTGCAGGAAGTTTAATCCAAGCACAATGGACCAGCATCATCGTCTCCTCCAGGCTTCTGCACACCCCCTTTCACCATATTAACCCTCCTAAAGCTCATTCTCAGCCTGTCGCTTGCCTGCTTCCAAAGCTTTGATGGCTTCAGAATAGAGGCCAAGCCTCTCAGGTCTTTATTACGGTTCCCCAGGCTCTGACTCCATCTGTTCCAGGCTTGTCTGCCACGACTCCCTGGTGTGTTCTTCCCCAGGGGAAGAGGGCTACATCCTGAGACTCTCTGTGGTCCCCGCCCATCCTGTCTGGGCTCCGAGAAACACCGTGATGGTGAAAGGCATGGCCACCCAGGAGGAAGTTCATCTGTAGCTCCATTGCACTAGAGATTGGGCAGGGAAGAGTTGGAACAGCATTCGCATCATGCCGTGAAGCTCTGGGCCAGTGGTTCTCAACCCTGCCACGCATTAGAATCATCCGGGAAGCTGTGACAGAGAGGCCAGCTGGCCACCAAGTTTATGATTCCCTCCTAGTGTGGCTAGGAAGTGGCCTCCCTGCCAAGGACGAGATTTCCAATTTCCCTTGCGTAGAGCTGGGACCACTGACTGAGCTGTTGCCAACGGAACGTGGGTGGAAGTCATGTACATCACGTCTATAGCTGGTGCATAAAAATCTTCCCGGGCAGCCCTCCACCTGCTGACTAGATGTTGAAGTCCACGTGACCCTGGAAGCCATGACTAGATGTTGAAGTCCACGTGACCCTGGAAGCCACGAGTTGACGATGACAGAGCCTCCACCAATGGGGACCCGAGTGACTGTGTGGAACATAATAACCACCAGGCAGGATGAACTTTACAGAAGCAAGAAATCCTTCTCCCACATTAGGCCGTTAAGGTTTTAAAGGTTTGTTGGGGTGCCTGGGTGGCTCAGCTGGTTGAGCGACCGACTTCGGCTCAGGTCATGATCTCACAGTTTGTGAGTTCGAGCCCCACGTTGGGCTCTGTGCTGACAGCTCAGAGCCTGGAGACTGCTTCGGATTCTGTGTCTGCCCCTCCCCTGCTCATGCTCTGTGTATGTGTGTCTCTCTCTCAATAATAAATAAACGTTAAAAAAAAAAAAAGATTTTTAAAGGTTTGTTAGAGCCACGAAGGCTACCTTAATAGAGGACTTTTTGAGAAATGGCATGCCTAAGCCCTAGCCCCAGATTCTGACTTAGTTGCCTGGGGTGGAGCCAGGCTCTGGTTTGTTTTTGAAGCTCCCCAGGTGGCTCTAACGTCAGGGCTGAGAACCAAGCTCTAGGTGCTCAGAAGCATTCATAGGTCTTCGTACAGTTCATTTAACAACTCATGGACCCCACTCTGTGCCAGGCACTCAGCTACTCACTGCAAATTTTGTCCCTAAAAGCTGGTAGAGACTCATGACCATGGCCCCAAGTCCTGCTGCCTTAGACTTGAAGGCAAATAGAGATCTCCCTCAGCCAGTGCCTGTTTGGGGGCCTGGCAGGCCTCTGTCCCCACTACACATCCCAAGACCCTGCCTGCCACCTGAACCAGAGGATAGAGGGCAGAGTGTGGATTTTCCTGCAACTGGAGAAATGTTGAAGAGTTTCCTCCGGGCAGCCCACGGTGCTACCTCAAACACACCAGTGCCTAATACGGTCACACCAAACATCGGCTGAGCCCTCCTCTGGGACAGCCAGTCCCTGGCCTGGCATCAGGGACACAGAGATGGTTAAGATGTGGCCCCAGCCCTCGAAAGCTCACAGCCCGGTTGCAGCCATAGACCATGGTATCAGGGTTGGAACAAAGGGGTCATCCAAAGCCATCCTGGTTTCCCTTACCCCAGAGGCAACTGGCTTGGGAGACAGAGCACTGAACTCAGAGGCAGGAGCCCTGGGCCCTAAAGCTGCCGCTGCCACGTCCCCCAGACAACGTCAACCCCGACTGGCAAGAGCCAGAATAGGTGTTGAACAGGGCACTGCAGGATCCCAGAAGAGGGGACCAGGGAAGACCTGACAGAGGGGTTGACGTTTGAGTTTGGTCTCAAAGGGGACCAAGAGTCAGTTGGACAGGCAAGAGAGACAGGCAACACAGGCAGAAGTCACAGAGGCCAGAGAGCACAAGAAAGCTCTCAGAAGTAAGTTCTACCTGGCGGGAGACAAGGGAGCAAGGGGGTCGGGGCAGGAGATAAAGCTGCAGAGAGAGCTGGGATGGTTTGTACAGAGCCACAAAACTGAGGCTCAGGGGTTTGGATGGCAACCTGGCTCTCAGAAGCCCTACGGGGCTTTGAGCAAGTCAAGACATAGGTTCACGGTTTACAAAGGGGGCTTGAAATGGGGGGTGTACCAAACAGAAGGAGAGAGGGGGTAGGTGGGAGCCCAGCTGAGGGGCTATCAGTCATCCAGAGAGAGGTGATCAGGGTGGCGGCCACGGTGATGGAGGAAAGGGGTCACCCGCAGGATCCCCAGGGCTCCCTCGCCCAAGAGGCAGGAGCGTCACTTGGAGAGAATACTGAATTTGGAGGCTACACCTGCTGTGTCCTTGGTCCAAGATACCCTTCTCCCATCTCTTTATCCCTACCCTTTGGTTCTGTCCAAACACCACTTCCTCAGAGAGGCTGTCCCAGCCCATCACACCAGCGGGGGTGGTGCCTCGGTTTCTCCCCATCACACCCCCTCTGTGATTTCCTCTGTTGCAATCTCATGCTGTGTGACTTCGTTCGTTTGTTCGTGTGTCTATGGAAGCCCACGAGGACAGTCATCTCTGCTGTCCTGTTCACGGCGAGTCCCTAGCTCCGAGCACAGTGCCTGGCACCGAGCAGGTGCTCTGGTAGATTACGTCACCCGCCTCCGCGCCTCGCTTCTTCCTGCACTTGTGCCCTTTGCCGTGAACTTTGCGGTGCCCTCTCTCTGTGGGTGGGATGTATTTCCCCACCTCTTAATTTGAGTTTGGCAATGTGACTTGCTTCAGCCAGTAGAGCAAGGTGCGAGGGGGCGTCTGCCAGCTCCAAGCTTAGGTCTCAAGAGACCTCGTGTGCCTCCGCTTCCCTTCCTACAGCCCGGCCACCACACCGGCAAGGATGTGCCAGGCTCGCAGACTGGTCTCGAGACGGGGGAGGAGAGACTCGTGAGACAGAGCCACCCCCAGCCAATTTCAGCCCAGATCAGCTGACCCACAGATCTAGGAACACAAATGACTGGGGGTGTAAGCCCCTGAGGTCTAGGAGTGGTTTGCTACCGAGCAC
This sequence comes from Panthera tigris, assembly GCF_018350195.1. Taxonomy (NCBI): domain Eukaryota; kingdom Metazoa; phylum Chordata; class Mammalia; order Carnivora; family Felidae; genus Panthera; species Panthera tigris. The sequence goes on from NC_056667.1 coordinate 28,560,578, forward strand.
TTTTTCCCTGCCTGTAAAATAAAGGGGCTTCCCGGGGCTGGTTTAAACATCTCCCTCCGAGGTCTCTGGCCTTTTTTTAACTATGGCAGCTCCCAGCTTCTCAGTTCTGCCCTATCCCCACTCCTCACACACGCTACTGCCTTGCCTCAGTCCTCATGAATAACCATGCGGCATCCACTTTCCCAGGGTCAAGTTCATGGCTCCTGAGAGCCCCTCTTTACTGCCGCTGCCTCTTCTCCAGCTGCTGCACCAAGGCCCTGGGTTCTGATGTGCAAATCAGAGAGCCGCAGGCAGCCCCGGGAAGAAGAATCCGTCCTTGCCAGGACAGCCCTCCCCATGGCTCAGGTGAGCCTGAGGAGGGTGGCTGGGCTGGACTGGGGACTATGAGGGGACCATCTGAGCTGGTTGTGAGATGGGAGAGACTAAGTCAGGGAACCTTGGGCCCGGAGGAAACCTGAGAGCCTGCCTGGAACCAACCTTCATCCAGCAGATGGGGAAACTGAGGCACGATGCATCTAACAGGGAAAGCGAGGCACGAGGAAGTAGACTTGCCCAAGTCAATGATCAGCAGCTGAGTCAGGAACCAGATTTCCTGACTCCCGGCCCAGCGCTCTCCTTCCCCTGCCCCCTGCCGGTCGTAGGCAGGGCAGAGCACAGGTAAAGGTCCGGAGGCTGGGATTCGTTTACTCCCCTGCTGACTCATTCAGCACCATGTCTGGTCCACCCCCAGGCCGGGGACTCCTGCCATGTGCTGGGGGGTGAGGGTGGGGGTGGAGTGGGCATCTCTTAGATGTCAGCGTCCTGTGTTGAGGAGATTATGCCAGGATCTGGTGCTGGGTGAGCAACTGGGGTCCGGCCATGAGCTGGCTGAGCGCCTACTATGTGCAGGCTCTACGCCAGGTGCTGCCTACTCAGTGGCAAATAGCCCAAGGACTCTGCCGCCTCCGCCCCCCGCCAGCCACTCTGCGTCCCTCTGTCTCTCTCTGGATGTTCTGTCTTCCCGTTGCTCTCAATGGGCTTCTGCCCACTTGTTCTCCTTCTCTGGCTTTCTTCTCTCCTCTGCTTCTGAAGCTTTCTGTGTCCCCGTGCCTCTGTCCCCGCCTCCTGTGTGGGTCTCACCCCTCTCCCCCCGGGTCTCCGGCTGAATCTCTTTTCTCTCCGGGCTCATTAGGTCCTTCTCTCTCTTGCTCATGTTTTCCATTTTCTTCCTTCTCCGTCTCCGTGTCTCTGTGACTAGCATTCTCTGTGTCTCTGTCCCTCTCTCCTGGCCTGTCTCCCCTTTCCCCGTCCCCTGCACCTCCACCCCCAGGGGGTTCGGTTTTCCCGTCAGCTACAATTACAAGTCCATTTGGTAAAGTAGCCCAGCTCCTTCTCCGTGATGGGGAACAAGAGGCCGTATGTTTGCACTGACTGGAAATACTGAATTCCTTCTCAGCAAAGAAAGACAAGCACCCTCTCGGTTTATAAATATTAATTACGGGCACCCGGTAATGAGAGAACAGGGTGGCTGTTGGCTGTGATCTCTGATTGTTTGACTAATCCTAGAGACAGTTTAAACAAGACAGTTATTACCTGACGGGAAGAGGAATGAGGAACAAGCCTTGTTCATGAGGACCAGCTTGGCAAAAAAACCGGCAAGGGACACAGGCTCACCGAGGACTCCTAGAGAGCGACCTTGGGCAAAGCCCCTCCCCCTTTCTGGGCCTCAGTTTCCCCTCTCCCGCTTGGATGCCCTTCTAGCTCTGACCTATATGATATGGAGGTGACACTTTGCCAGAGGGCCAGGCAGACCATTTTGGAGTATCGCCAAGCAGGGATCAGGGACCAACAGAGGGAAGGCCCAGCTCAGAGGAGAGGGGCCCCGGGGGTCACACGCGGCAGCATCTGGTTCCTCTGGGTCCTCGGGTGATTCACGAGGCTGTGAGTCAACTCCCCGCCACCGCCCAGGGAAAGATCCTGGCCTGAGGCCAAATCTTGAGCAGGAAGTGAGGTGTGTCCCATGTTGCAAGTGGGACTTTCCAGCTCTACCCCCCGGCTGGGTAGGCCTTCCAGGTACCTCGGTTTTACTTTCTGCAAAATGGGAGTGAAGAAGCATACATTTATGCCGCCCTTCCTGATCCCAGAGTTAAAAGTCGATCTAAATCGAATCTGAGACATCCCAGACTGGCCTTGTCTGCCAGAGGCCATTTCAACAATTGCCCTCTCTCCAAGCTCACGTCTCAATTCAATAGTTATTGACATGATGTGCAAAAGCAGAGAAGTGATTCCCAGCGCACAGCCAGGACGAAGGTTTAGCGGAAGAAAAGGAGCCGCGTCTAGAGCAGGGAGCGTGCCCCTGCGAGGTCCCTGGTCAAGGTCCCCACAGTGAGGCAAAGTGCGCTAGTCCTTCTAGAATATTCATTTTCTAAAACCCCTTCTCCTCTGGGGAGGATTTTACACCTGTAGCACAGTAAACCATGGATCATCTTCTTAGAACACAGGTCAGCCTACAAGAGCACCCGGGTGAAGTGTGTGCTCCCCGTGGGGCAGAAGCAGAACCCGAGCTAGGAGGCATCCTGATCGCTGGCCCAAGGCCACGCTCATGATGTCACGGTCCGTGAGTCTGAGACCCAAGTCTGCTGTCAGCGCAGAGCCTGCTTGGGACTCTCTCTCTTTCTCTCTGTCTCAAAATAAATAAATAAACATTTAAAAAAAATTGTCTTCCCATGCTCTGTCTCACTCTCCCAAAAATAAATAAATGTTAAAAAAAATTTTAAATAATATTTTATTTATTTTTTAATTTTGTTAACTTTTTTAAAATTTATTTATTTTTGAGACAGGGAGAGACAGAGCATGAACAGGGGAGGGTCAGAGAGAGGCAGACACAGAATCTGAAACAGGCTCCAGGCTCCGAGCTGTCCGCACAGAGCCCGACGCGGGGCTCGAACTCACGGACCGAGAGATCCTAACCTGAGCCGAAGTCGGACGCTTAACCGACTGAGCCACCCAGGCGCCCCTAAATAATACATTTTAAAATAACGTGTACCCGGATTCAAATCTGAGCTCCAACACCTTGGGCAAATTAGCCTCTCTGGGCCCCGGTGTTCTAACCTGTAAAATGGGGATAGCATTGGGAAGGACTTCACTTTCAGCCAGTAAGTGTTGTGTCAGTGTTGGCTAGACATCCCTTTTGCCAGAGCTGCTGAAGACACCAAACCACATTTCACACGAAGGCAAACGAGGACGGAACGTCAGGTTGCTCTTGGTATCATGTTAGATGCGCTCCGCTACCTTGGTTAAGGAGGTTGGAGAGGGGGGTCTGACCTAACCCTGGCCCTCCTGAAGCCAGCAGCAGGCGGAGCGGCCACCCCAGCCCCGGGTCTGTGGAAAGATGCTGCAGGCCGCTCCCGGTTGACCTTGGACAAAGTGGCCCTGCTTTGCCCTGGGCTCTGCGTTTCGCAGCTCCTGCCCGATCCCGCAGGACTGGGAGGGGCCGGGGGAGACAGTGACCGGCTTGAAAAAAAAAAAAAAAACAAACAGTGTTCAAGCGCCCCCACTGCACCCCGCAGGCTCTGGCCCAACTAAGTGCTTTCTGAGAACCCTTTCAACTCCAAGTACAGACGCTGCGCAGAGCGGGTCCTCCGGGAGCCACGGGCTGGGCTGGCGCAGGAATCAGAGCTGCACAGGGCTGTCAGTAGAAAGGGGCTGAGTGTCTTCCCCCTCTTCCTGCGCTTTCTCTCCAAGCAGCCTGAGAGTCTCCCCAGCCTTAAATCTTTCATGAGGCCTCAGGGCACATCAGCCCTTCGTGGGGCCTCCTGAGCTGTTGCAGCTGGCTCCAGGGCGGAGACACCAGCCCATTTTCAGGCCGGGCTGCTCGAGGCCCCCGGCCCTCCTGCCTCGGGGATTCCTGACACCACTGGGGAGTCTGCAGCACCAGTGAAATGTGTTTGCACCTCCCCCACGTCTGTGTCCCCCCCCACCCCGGCCTCCCTCCTTCCCCCCCTCCCGCCACCCCTCCTCCCTGCCATGCCAGACTTCTGCCTGCAGCCCAAGCCCTCACGGCTCCCTCTAAAGATTTCCAGGAAAATCCTCCTGCAGATTCAGAAGGAACTCAGCACCGGTCACTCACATTTCCTGCCTGAATCCATCCGTGTGCACAATTCACTGAACTGATATCCATTCCATTAACTAACTTTTTCATCTTCGGCCAGCATCGTGACCCCTTGGAGCCTCGGTTCCTTCATCTGTAAAATGAGGGAAACAATGGTTCGTACCTCCGAGGGTGAAGAGCAATGATATTGTGCACAAAGTGTTTAGTCAAGTGCCTGGCACATAGAGGGGATGAAGCGTGAGCAGAAGCTGTTACCATGTATATTTCTTATTCACCGAGTACGTGCTGCGTACCAAGTCCTGGAGCCACACAGGGGAAGCCAAATCAGCATGCCTATTCTCGAAGAGCTCACTAGGACATGGACGTGAAAGGTAAACAAAAATCCCAATATGGTGGGATATGTTAGCCTAATAGAAAAATGTACCGGTTACATTACAGGGAGGCATAAAAAAGAAACACCTTGAGAGAGGGATGTGGGCATGCACGAATGGGTTCTCGAAGTCTGACTAGGAGCTCACCAGGCAGTCAAGGGAGGATACACATTGTAGGCAGATGGCAGAGAATCTGCAAAGACTCGAAGGTAAACAGGGCCTTGGAGAATGAGAGGCCCGGAGACAAGACAGAACGGGCCGTTGGAGGCCAGGTTCCTGAAGGCCCCAAGGCCACCAGAGAGCCTGGACTCAACCCTGCCGGCACCGAGGTCATGGTGTACAAAGGGTCTAAAGCAGGAGAGTAACATGATCTCAGTCAAGTCTTAAGCTACGCGCCCGTTCAAAGCTGCAGCGTTTACGTAACTTTTCTTTTTCTTCTCGAGCATGTAGCCAGCCTAGAAATTTTAGAGCAAGCATTTTCCCTTATTTCTATTCAACCTGAAAGCGGCAGTCGAATCCAGCTTGCGTGGTATTGAAATGCAGGTCGCCTGTGCAACAGTGTTGCTAAAATTACCAAAACTAACCACAGCCAGGGAAGGGCCATTATCGGAAACAGATTTTATTACCATGGAAACCAGCAGATAATGCCAAGTCCGGTCATTTTTATTCTCCGAAAAGAGAGAGAGACGAGGAGAGAGAAAGAGAGAAAGCAGCAGGAGAGAGAGAAAGGGATTGAAAGGGAGTGAGACGCAGAGAGAGGCAGGGAGAGCCACGGGGTCCGGCCCAGGCTTTCTGGCCACACATGCCCACGTCAGCCGTCCGCGTTCTCGGCTAACGTTCGCGGAGCGCACACTGGGTGCCGCAGCCGGGCAGGAGCAACCAGAGAGGGGTTTTGCAGCGTGACTTCCACTAGCGATGCAAAATGCGGGCGGAGGTATAAATATGGCCAGAAAGAGCTGCCCCAGAGAGATCTCAAGGCAACCCGGATGGTCTAGCACTGGACGGCGGGGGGGTGGGCAGAAGCCCTGACTTGGAGTTAAGGCTCTGGCCAGAGTAGCTCGTGACCTTGGGCAAGGTCATGGAAATTCTCAGAGCCTCTGTTTCTTCAGGGGTTCCTTAGAGGAGCCTCCTGGGATGGGCATGAGGCTCTGGTGTGCACGGCCGCCAAGGCATTTCATAACCGCAGAGGGCTATGGGCAAGGGGCGGGGTGGGGGTGGGGGGCCTCCAGGCCCCAGGATTCCTGTGTCTGTGCCTCTGTGTTGTTCCTTGACTTGGAGAGCTGCTTCCTCCCGTCACACGACTCCCTGGCCCACTGCAGCTGGGGGATCCAGCCCATGTAGCCCCAAACAGAGGGGCAGCAGGAGAGTCGGGGACCAGGGAGGGTTTCTCAGTGGGGCTGATACGAGGCACCCGCTGGCTCGGTCCAGGAGAACGGGAAAAGCAAAGACAGAGGGGGGGGGGTTATCGGTGGGCGAGACAAAATGAGGTATGCCGGGAGACCCCAGGGGAGGGAGGCCCTGTAAAAACTCTGGGATCCCGGAGAAGGAGTGAGTAGGAGGTTTTAGCCGCCAAAGCATGTAGTCCAGGGGGAGGGCGGTCGAAAGGAAGCCGCAGGACACGCAAAAAGGTCCATGACAGCACTCTCACTACCCAAATGTCACCAGATGAAGTGTCCATCCCCTGGGAGCTTGTTCGAAATGCAGGCTCTGGGGGCACCCTGGTGGCTCGGTCGGTTCAGCGCCCGACTTCGGCTCAGGTCGTGACCTCACAGCTGGTGAGTTGGAGTCCCCCCCGCATCGGGGCACCTGCTTGGGATTCTCTGCTTCCTTCTCTCTCTCTGCCCCTCCCCCACTTGTACTGTCTCCCTCAAAATAAATAAATAAGCTTAAAAAAAAAAAAAGAAACGCAGACTTTCCCCCGGGGCCTCCTGGCACTTCGTCTCTACATTCCACTTGGAGAGACGCTGAGTCTAAGTCACTTCTCTCCTCTGAGCCTCAGTGTCTCCATCTATGAAATGGGGATAAGAACACCCGCCCGCACACACAGGGCTATTGGGAGGATTCGAGACAAAACAAAACAAAACAATGAAAAGCACCCTCTGCCTGGAAGACACTGCTTTCGTGTTATGTAGTTATTGCTAATATATACACGGGGAGACCAACCTCCCGGGGTAACAAGGCACTTCCATAACAAAACGACTTGATTAGACTGTTCTCGCAAACACGCTGCTCCCCGGCTAACGCCTTCCTGCCGGCGTGCCGCGCCTCGTCTTGCGGCTGCATATTAAATCTTCATCCTATCAGCACTTGGCTGAATTTGTAGAAACAAAATGGAAGAGGGAACTCAGGCATGAATTAGCAGTTTAAGACAGGAATGAGATTACGATAAAATCCCCACTCTCTCCATCCATCAAAATGTAATAAGAATAGAAAACTAATGTGAAAATATCAACATGACCTATTGCTTCCAGCCTGTCATCACCATCCTTTACGAGCGAGCCTCCCAAGACGCGAGCCTCTCGTTTCGCTGGAAACATCGCGCTTTCGGCAGGAGACACAAACCGTGTCCGGAGCAGGCTGCACGCTTGGGCGGCGTCTCCGGGGGAAGCAGGGAAGGGACTGAGTGTGACAAGGTTCCCTGGCTTCCCGAGTCGTGGAGCATGAGGACGAGTCGAGGTGGCTGGGGACAAGGGGTGTCTTGTCCTGTTTCTGATGCCGTCTCTGGGTGGGGAGGCCCCAGCCCTAGCCAAGGATCATGGCTTCTATCCTAGAAGATGTCCAGGGAAGGACATTTCCTAAGTTCTGAATGTCCCCCTTTGCAGCAGCAATGGTGGCCTCCAGAAGCAGCCTCACACCCTCACTGCTGGTGATCTGTCTCCCTGTGCGGGCACCACAGGATACAGACCCAGTTCCTGGGGGTGGGGGGGTGCAGTGTCGGGGGTGGGGGGGGCGGGCAATGGTATTATCATTTGTCCCTATAGCACCAGATGAGGGACAGGCTCAGAGAAGCAAAGGGACTTGTTCAAGGATGCACAGCAAGTGAGGGTTAGACTCCTGGTCCTTGTCCAGTGCTCTCTGCATTGCCAGCTAATGTGCCAGGACTGAGCTTGGACCAGAGATATACGAAGCAGGGGCTCACAGCCTTGTTCCCATCCTGAGCTTTGTCTCCCTCCAACCGCCTCCCCCTCCTCTCTGCTCTGGCCACCCTGGCTTCCTATGACTCTCTAAGAGCCCGGAATTGTTTCCCAATCAGAGACTTTGGACACTTTATTCTTTCACACTGGAATGTTTTTCCCATCACCGTTCACTGAGACAACTCCCCGTCCTTCAGGGCTTGTCCAAATGAACACCTCCTCAAGGAAGCCCTCCCAGATACACCTTCTCCCAACACTCTCTCCTCTGCTTCAGGGCCCTTGGTTAGCTCCCTGTCCTATCCGCCTATGCCGCGTCCCCGTAGTACATCTCTCCATAATAATTTTATCACTTTTGTTGTATTTAATGCGTATTACCTTCACGGGCTAGCAAAGCTCGAAAGGTCTGAGACCACTCTCCCTTGTCTGCTCTTACAGTCGCCAGCACCTAGCAGTTACCTTGCGTTTATTCACCCACGCATTCAAAACTTTTTTACTGAGCACAGACTCTGGCCAGGCACTGACAGTATGCCAGCTCCTCACTCTAGTGGAGGCACACATAAGATAAACGAACACATATCACGTGGTGGGGAGCGAGAAAAGAAGACCAGAGCAGGTGTGCTAGGTTTAGACGTGACCTTCCGGAATCCCCTGGCGGAAGGTGATGTTTGAGCGGCGCCGGGAACAGCCACACCAACACTGTGCCTCAGGGGCAGTAACTACAGATGCCCTGAGGCTGGTCGGTGCTCTGCATATTCCCGGACATGGGAGGGAGGGGTCAGGGGAAGAGGAAAGGGAAACGGAGAGCTCTTTGTCAGTCCGTTGGGTGTCTTAACTCTTGGTTTCGGCTCAGGTCACGATCCCACGGTTCGTGAGATGGAGCCGTGCGTCAGGCTCCGCACTGACAGCTCGGAGCCTGCTTGGGATTCTCTCTCTCTCTCTTTCTCCCTCTCTCTCTGCCCCTCCCCCACCCATACGCCTGTATGCGCTCACTCGCTCTCAGAATAAATAAATGAACTTTTTTTTACAAATAAAAATAAGGTAAAAAAAAATCTTGACTAATGCAGAGACTCACAGGCCAGAGGTGGCTGGGTAAGGGAGTGGAGAGGAGGAAGCAGATGGGGAGACAAGGGAGGTGCCGGCTGGGATGCACCAGGACACTGGGGTCTCCGCACAGAACAAAGAGGACTCGGGGCTTTCCTCCCCAGGCGCTTAGGAGAATGGCAGCCTCATTAATGGGACGTACAGGCTCCCCAGAGTGTAGACTTTTCCTCCTTAACATCTTGTCTGGTAGGTGCCGGCTGCTGGAGCTCTGCAGAGAGCTCGGGGCTGGAGACAGATCAGTCGCCGTTTGTGTGCCTGCAGGGGACCGGCTCATTGTGGGCTGGTTAGTACACCTGTCACGTTACTGGCAGGTTAGTACACCTGTCTCCATGTTACAGATGAGGAAACAGAGGCTCAGAGAAGTTATGGGGGCTTGCCCCAAACCGTGCAATTAGGGATAAAGACGTGGGAGCCGCCCAGGAGAAACAAAGCCCTTCGACCCTAGGTGTCGTTATGAACTGGGACTGGAGGTGAAGAGACAGGGTCCAGCCCTAGCTGTGCCACTCACTCTCCACGTGACCTTCAAGGAGGTCCCCTCCCTCTCGGTGCTCACCTTCCCCACCTGGGAAATGTGCAGGTTGGGTCTGATGATCTCCCTGATTCCTTATGACACTTATTCCTCTTATTTGGACTTCAGGGGACCAGGTTAGGCAGAAAGAGTCTGCCAGCCGGGTTGGGCTGGTGTATATACAGTACCTCCTCTTGGGAAGAAACCAGAAGAGGGAAGAGCTGTGGGCTTGCCGTGGTCTGTCACGGGTCCCGGAGCCCATCCTCAGAGGGCTCCCGGTGTGGAGGGGGCCGAGCACATTGGAGCCACAGCAGACAACTCTGCTGGGAGAGACTGGGAAGCCAAGCCAAGCTCCTGCCCACGACCGCTCACAGCATATGTTCTGCATTTCACCCACCATTTGCAAAGAGCTGCCACCATCTTCAAAGTCTCTTCCTGCTCCAAGAACATTTGGCTCCTGCCTTTTCTGATCCAGCTTCTGCCCTTTACCCTGTCCCCTTCCACTGCCACCAGCGCCTGGGGACAATATTTTCCTGCAAGTCTGGGAGATTCAGGTAGAAGCGAACGGAGTCACTTCCACCTGATGGGTTCCATATTGGGAAGCGTGCGTGTGACCCAGCTCCCGGGGGGTACACGGGGCAAAGGTCCAGCAGTACTGAGAGGGATGCATCCGGGAGGGCACCGGGAGTGATGAGCGTAAGGGCTGCGGGAGCGCGCACTGAGGAACATAAGCCATGGCCACGGCGGGCTTTGCTGAGAAATGCAGACACTGCCAGAGTCTGGTCTCCACGTGGAGCTGCCATGATTTGCTAATGTGGAAGAATGTCCCCAGCCGGGTCCACTGTTCTGTGAGGTCGGGTTTTAGCGAGCGCATCGCTGTGTCAGAAGGTGCGGGGTGGGGGGGGGGGTATGACTGAGTGACAGCACCCAACACTGTGAGGGCTGCTCCCAGCACTGCTCCCGGGACCTGCCCAGGACATCGGGGACCACAGATACAACAGGAAGACATCATCTGAGGAAGCAACACTATCTCTCCTCTCTCTCTCTCAGTCTCTGGTTTTGTAGCTAGAAAGAAAACAAAGAAGGGTCCCCCCATCCATGCTGAGACCCTCCCACCAAGCCAGAGCTTCCCAGAGTCTACCCTCTACTCTCCTTCCAAAGCTAGGCCAGCACCTCTCAGCACCTAGGACATGGAAAGCGGAACTTTGGGCTTCACCCACATCCCTGCATCACGACGGTCCCTGCATCACGACGATGGCCACGGAGCCCGCAGGGCCAATGTCAAGCTCCAGTCTGGCAGGATACACACACATCCCCTCCCTGTCCTGGGTTGCCCTAAACCCTCAGCCTAAGCCCAAGGAGGACCAAGATGGCCTAGGGAGCCCTGAGCAGCAGAGCAGCCGAACCTCAAGCCGAGGGCAGAGTCTCGTTCTTTCCCGATTCTTTCATTTAACAGAGTCATCGAGGACTTGCTCTGTGCCAGCCACCTACCTCAGCGTTAATGGTGCCACGGTGGCCGAGCTGAAAGGTCCCTGGCCTTGTGGAGCTCACATTCTTGTAGAGAAGAAAGGCAGGAAACAGTGAGCCAGCCAAAGAAATCATCTTATTTCAGATGGCGATGGGGACACAATAAAGGCAACACAAAGGTATGCGGGGCTTTCCGCTTCTTCCCCTGACCTCGATTCCATTCTCTCCCCGCTCACCCCCACTCCCAGTCGTCTCCGTGCTGTGAGGCGCTGAGCCCCGTGCCTGCCTCCCCGGGCTCCCGTGCCAGCCTGCTTCTAGCTGGGCCCAGACAACAGGAAACCTGGCAGGAATGAGAGCCCCAGGAAAGATAGGTCCAGGGATTTCTTCTCTGCTCCCCTGTGCCTTGTTGCCTGGTTCTGGAAGGGACTGGCCCTTCTAGGACACCCACCTCAGCCATCTCCAGTCTCTGACAGCGCCCTTTCCTCCAGAGGCACCATGGATGCCACCCCAGGCCCATGGGTGCCAACAGCTTCCCATGGTTGCTGGTCCCTGGCTTCCCTTATCTTTGTCACACCTCTTCACGTTGCCAGCTCAGCGTGCCCTGCCTTTCCGCCTGGGCCCCTGACTGATACGGGCAGATGCTGTTGAACGCACCCGGAGACAGGGGAGCTGGGAGAGCAGGTTCAAGCCTGGGTTGTTCAAGGTGGTCACTGTGGCCGGAACGTACTGAGCGAGGGAGCGAGGAGAGGAAGATGAAGTCAGGGGGGCATTTCAAAACATTTAACGGCTGGCGCAGCACGGTCCCCATCAGTCAGAAGGGACCCCCAGCTATAAAGAACAAGCATGCGGGATGATCGGACGGGTGGGCAGGGGTGTACCAGGGCCCAGTGGAACCAAAATGGCACACGCAAGCTGGGTCGTGTGAGAACCGTTCGACAAAGGGACTCTTTATGCAGGTGTGTGCAGGGAGGTCACAGGATGGTGGGGATCTCTAGGACCACAACAGCCCCAGGCGAGAGGGTGGGAGGACGCAGCAGCTACCAGAGGCAGACAGCCGTGTCGAGAGGATTGCCTTGAAAGAAGCCGAGGCAGAGCCGCAGAAACCCCATGGGGAAAGTGCCATGAAACCAACACCTAGCTTCTTCCCTGTCCCCGCTCTCCTGCTGCTGACAGCCGCTGGCCAATGCCACCTGGGAGTCAGAGAACATCCCCACGGGATGTCATCCTGAGACCTGGAACAGCCTGGAGAAGAGCGAAGCCTGGGTCTTAGGAGGCAAATGGAAACTACCCAACCCTCTGATCCTGTAGGACCTTGGAAACCACAGTGAGAAGTTTGGGTTTCAGGCTAAGCATCGTGGAAAAGTACCGGGAATAAAAGCAATAGAATTATCACTTGGATCCTTCGCCTCCTTCCACAGGGAGGTAATGGGACAGGCTCTGCTCTAGTCAGTCTGGACCACATGCCTCCCAGAAGCATTTTGTAATGGGGGTTGGAGGAAGGAGGAAGTTAAGAGCTTGTCCTGGGGACTAAGCCACCGGGGCAGGCCTGTGGCAGACAAACCAGCTCAAGAACCCCAGGGACCACCGGCCTGCGGGAGACAAACTCACACGTTCAGCACACACAGGACCGTCCTGAACATGAATGGAATTTGGTGTCCCTAAGAACCCAGAGAATGCCCGCGGCTTTCCCAGAGATGCTCCCCAACCTCCAATGGCAAGAGCCTGGGCCCTCCACCCCCAGCCCACCCCCATCTATAGGGAGCAGGATGGCACCCCAAAGCCTGGGCTCCATCCACAGATTCTGGAGTCTCTGTAAGGAGCCCAGTCCAACGCTCCTCTTCAGCCTTGCCTTCCAGAAGTGATAGATTTCTCCTTCCAACTCCAAGTTAAGTGTCCTAGTGACACTTCTAAAAGGGATGCCCAGGGGCGCCCGGGTGGCTCAGTCAGTTGAGCGTCCAGCTCTTGATTTCGACCCAGGTCGTGATCTCACGGTTGGTGAGTTTGAGCCCCACCGTGGGCTCTGCACAGACAATGCAGAGCCTGCTCGGGATTCTCTCTTCCTCTCTCTCTGCCCCTCCCCTGCTTGTGCTCTCTCTCCTCAAATAAATAAACTTAAAAAAAAAATAAGTAAAAAAGTAAAAGGGATGCCCAGCTGGGTTCTGGCTCCACCCCCAAAGATGGAGTCAAGCTAAGCCTTAAAAAGATACAATCCAGAGAGGTTACACAATTTGCCCAGGGTCACACAGCCGGCTAGAGGAAGCACGGGGGCTTGAACCCAAGTCCATGGACTCTTTCCACTCTACCACATGGCTTCAGCGGGTCCTGCACGGGCCCTGGGACAGCTGCCACATCACCTGGGCAGACATACCTGGCAATGGCACTCACCGGCACTGTGATGGGGGCCAAACCGCCTCACTTGTCTACACCTCAAGGCTTCACACGTCATACGGGACATCGGGCCACTGCACACCTGGGATGCAGTAACCAAGCGACATGGCTCCGTGCGCCGTAAGGTGGGGTGCATGTGTGGGCCTAAAGCTGTGGGGAAGAGGCAGCCCGCAGGCAGATCTCAGGGTGGGGGCTGGGGAGCGGCAGAGAAAGCCAGGGCAGGGGACATGGGCTGGGCAGGGGTGAAGGAGCCCCAGCAGGTTCCGGGGGAGAGGAGCACACAGGGACCTGTGCCGGAGGAGTCGGGGCCAGGCGCAGGGAGAGAGGGGGCGCCCTGCTTGGGCCACACAGGGCAGAGCTGGGGCTGGGGGATCCAGAGGAGCTAACGGCGAGGAGCCAGGAGACCACACTTCTCCAGGACAGAGCGAGAAACGGCCATTTATTTATATTGAGAGAGAAAGAGAGAGAGAGAGAGAGGGAGAGAGAATCCCAAGTAGGCTCTGCACTGGAGGCACAGAGTCCGATGCGGAGCTCAGTTTCTCGAACTGTGAGATCATGACCTGAGCTGAAATCGAGAGTCGGACACTCAGCTGACTGAGCCACGCTGGCGCCCCCCTGAGGGGAATAATCAGATTTGTGCCACAGCATCCTCAGGGAGCTAAAGGTCATAATCCATGTGAGGCCGCCAAGCACAGGGCCTGGTGCACAGTAGGTGCTCAACAAACACCAGTCCGATCTCCCCTGTCCTCCTTTCTTCAACCCAGTGACCAGAGATGGAACCTACAGGTGGACTCGTAGAAACAGAGCTCTCTGTTCCCCCCTTGAAAGATAGTGAGCTCCCCATCCCTGGAGACATCCAAGAAAAAGTCAGATGACCCTGTGTCAGTGGAGGCAGGTGATACATTTCAGACAGGGGCCTGGATTCAAGGCCAAAAGCCCTTCCAGCCCGCAGAATGCATAATTCTATGACTCTGCCAGCCCGGGTGTAATCAATCCTTCCCGCCCTGGTCTTTAGTAACCACGGCCTCGAACTTGGAGTCAGGAAGGCTGGAGGCTAAATCTTCGCTCGGTTTCTTCCATTTTCTCAGAAGCTGCCCCTTACCGAGAAGCGTCTAAGGTACCGCTGAGTGGCACCCACAGCTCCCCCCGCCCCCCACCCCAGGCAGCCCCCCACCCCGAGCCCACCCCCAGCAGGTGTGTTTAGAGAAGTACATCCCAAGTCTCACCCCGTACATGTTCCCCAGCTCAATTACAGGCTCAATTTTCTTTTCTGTGTAATCCCCAAATCAATATGTGTTCATACATATTTAATCGGGCGGCTGTTTTTATTAGAGTGGGGATTAGTTTTACATCTTTCTCCCCACCGCTTAGAAGGCATCCGCCACTCACGAGGAAGATGAGCAGATCGGTGAGGGAAGGGGTCTAACTGAGGGTCGGGCCTGGCACCCCGGACAAGCCAGAGACCCTGAGAGCACCGCTCTGGGACCTGCCGTCCCTTCTGCGTGGGGCTGGGGTCCTGCCGCTTCCCGGCTTCCTCTCTCTGGGGCCCACCCTGCAGCCCAGCCCTCACCCTCAACTCCTGCTGGAGGTCCCCACCCAGGGCAGCTCCCTGGGGTCCTCCCAGACCTGCTCCCCACCTTCCCCCAGCCGAGAAGCCAGGAGAACAAGGGCCAGCCGCCTGTTAGAGGTCGGAGATCGGAGGTCACCTTCAGCCTTGCCTTCCAGAAGTAATAGATTTCTCCTTCCAACTCCAAGTCAAGGCTGAGCAGAATAAATTATCACCCTTCCGCTGCGTAATCACTGTCACACTCAGCCCCAGCTGCCATCTGCTTCCTCACCAGCATCCCCACCTAGCCAAGCTGGAAGGAAGGCGAGGGCACAAGGATCGGTAGGTCACCGTGCTGGCCAGAGAAGGACAAAGGCAAGAACACTCTGGGGGCTGGAGCGGGAGAGAGAAGGGCGGGACAGGTTCCTCGGTCCCCACTAGAACAGGGCCGTACCAGTGCTCGGGTGATGTGTCGGGCCCTGCTACACGTCGTCTGGTCTCATCCTCACGGCGTTTCTAAGAGACAGAGCCTACTCCTCTCATGTGCATTTCGTTGGCATTTCACAGAGGAGGAAACTAAGGCTCAGTGGCCTCGCCAATAGGAAGCAGCAGACCTTGGATTTGGGCCAGCACGTGTGGCTGCAGGGTCTGTGCCCTTAGTAGGTGGCCTGCACTGGTACCTCCCTCCCTTATGCAGTAGTGTCCCCTCCCCAACACAAATTGGGGGCCGTTTACAGTGACACCTAGAGATGAGAATACTGTATTTGGGAAGCGCTAGTTATTGGCCGGAAATTGCCAGCTGCGGAGGAACCTGGGGACTGTGGGTGGGGTCCACACCTCAGCTCCGGCCTCCACTTCTCTCCCCCTTCATGGACCCACGCCTAGCGCCAACACCCATGAAGGCCTCCACCGGCTCTGCGCCCACAGCTGGGTGGCACGGATGAACAAGGCCACGCACGGTCCCAGGCTCACGCAACTGGCGGTTTTATGGGCGAGGCTGGCATCGGTCAAACAGCGACACCATGGAGATGCACCAAGGCTCTTGGGACCGTGTGCCGCCACACGGCGCTCTCTTCCCATCCCCGAGCCCCGCCCTGTCTGTCACCTCACTCCTGCAGCTTGCCCCTCTGCCAGGGCAACACTCTCCTTCCAAGAACTCATTCCATTCGTGATTATTCAGTGGCAGCGACCAGGTCTGTCTTGTTCACCCTGGGATCCTGCTCATCACTGTAGGAGAGTGATAAAAATGGCAGGAGGAGGAAAGAAGGAAGGCAGGGAGGTAGGGAAGATACTCGGGCCACTCTTGAAGGCCCAAATGCTCCCCAAAGGCCCTACGCTTTGCTCTCATTCTGGCTGGCATTCGAGCGGGTTCCCAGGCTCTTGCGAGGTGGGCCACGGACCGTGAGGAGCACAGCTGCGGAAGGAAAGGGTTAAGGATTCCAGGGTGGCCCAAGAGGGCAACTGTGGCTGAATTAACCCCTCCACAGAGGTCAGGGTTCCTGCCTCTCTTCTCAAAGCTGCCAGAGGCAAAGGGAGGGTGGGCGGCCTGACCGCCAATCATTGACCTTATGTCTAATGTCCCCGTGAACTTGACAAAGGATTGGGGCAGAGCCACCCTCAGAGGGGCTTTTCTGTCCAAAAAGCCCATGGCCAGTGCCCAGGGACAGGCAGAGCTTCTCAGAAAGCTGGTATGCCTCCTTGCAGGTCGCCTTGTCCCAGCAGGTGCCCGGGACCGCCAGCTGGAAGGGTCCCCGGTGATGTCGAGCCGTCCCGGGCGGTGCAGCGGGCTCCGCTCACGGGCAGCCCGTGTTTGACGACAGGATTAATTCCTGAACAAAACAGATAACGTAGGCAATGTGATTCCTCATTTAGCTGTCAGATCGGGATAAAAAATGTGTGAGAGAGCACACCCAAGGGAAAAAAAATTAGGTAATGATAAATTGTTAGGGAGCGCTTTAAAGAAATCCAAGCCGTCTCTCTCATCGTGTTGTGCTTGCTGTCACTTGATTTGAAAATATTCTAAGCGTGCAGGGCCTTCCCCCTTGGCACTTCGCAGCCCTTTCCGAGAAGAACCTGGTGCCCTTTGGTCCACAGTCCCGTGTCCTCCCCGAATGCAGAAATGCATCAAAGCCCCGGGCAGAAATGCCGGCCAGGTCACCCTCCTGCCTCCGAGGCCCCACGCAGCCACCTCCCCTGGGGGCTGCACGTCTCACTGCCACTCCCCAGAGGAGAGGCTTTTGCACTGCGGACTTTGCAGTGTTATTACGATGCACACTTGGAAGGGAGAGGGAGGAAAGAGGGAAAAAAAAAATGTTTGCGCTGTGATAAGTGTCAACTCTGCCTGCGTAGAAAAGAGGCTGTTGTTTTGCAAAATGGAACATTATCCAAATATGCACAAGAAATACATCGAAGCAAGAAGATTTCTCAGATCAGAAGTTGTTTGACTGCCCCGGGGGTGGGGGGGGGAATCAGAGTGAAAGTTGTCTCTGGATGTTTCATCCTACCACACAAGGGCCGGTTGAAACCTCAGCAGCCCTCAGAACCTCCTAGGGGCCTGGCCGGTGCCCTTTCCTCCCCCCCACCCCCCACCCACCCGGGGAAGGGCCTGGAAGCTCCCAGTCTCCCCGATAACTTCTAAGAACAGGAAGTCACCTTCCAAGCAGAGATACTTTGGGTCTGAAGGCAGAGGGTGGGACGTGGTGACTTCAGAGAGTCAGGCTGCCTGAGGATGTGTCGGTGGCTTCTGGGACACCAACAAGGGTAGATGACAGGTCCTCTCCTCCCTGAGTGCCTATGTGCCCATCCATGGACAGGTGGCCCACCTGGATGACCTCAGGAGCTAAAACCCCAGGCTTCTGGGACCAGCACACAGTGCACAGGTTGCCCTGGGGGGTAGGTTAAGGAACACCCACCTGGGGGTAGATCCGCCCAAAACCTCCCAGCAAAGAACAGTGGGAGGGTAAGAACAGATATATCATTGCTGGAGACGGGGGGGGGGGGGGGGGGGGGGGGGGGGCGACTCCGGAGGTGGTCAAAAATGGAAACTGAGTCAAATGGCCTCACTCCCACCCTACAAAGCAGGAATTGTCACCCACATTTTAGAGATGGGGAAGTTGAGGCTGAGAGAGAGAGAGAATAACTTGCCCAGAAACAAAAGGTCACGTTTGCCCCTCTCTCACCCCGGTGTCCAGCCCTCCTCTCAAATACCTCTGGACTCAGCCCACATCTCTTCATGCCCACCACCATCCCTTGTCCAAGGGGGGGATCCAAGCCACAGCCATCCCCTCCTGGAACTGCTACAGCATCCTCCTGACTGGCCTCCCTGCCTCCAGTCCTCCCCACCATCAACC
Organism: Panthera tigris; assembly: GCF_018350195.1. Lineage (NCBI taxonomy): Eukaryota > Metazoa > Chordata > Mammalia > Carnivora > Felidae > Panthera > Panthera tigris. The sequence goes on from NC_056667.1 coordinate 28,578,533, forward strand.
AGAGATTGCCTTATAAAGATGCAACATCATATTACCCCCACCTGAACCTTTCATGGCTCCCCCACTGCCCTTGAGGTGAAATGCAGCCTCCTTAACAGGGTATTGGAGGCTCTTCCCAGTCCTCCCCCCGCAACCTCTGTACCCTCATCCGTCACCCCTTCCTTCCTCATACTCCAGCCCCAGCTGGAGTTGAACCACTCTCAGTTTCCCTCAAGGGACAAGTTCATGCTGTCTGGAACCCCCACTGGCCTGTAAGGTCAGGACTCGATCTACCTTCTTTATCATTGAACCCTGAGCATCCAGGGCCATCCCCGGCACACAGTAGGCATACGGGAACTATTTGCCGGGCCTGTGATTGGACGGATGAACGTGATTGGACGTGAGTGAGAGAATGAATGATGAGGCCAGAGTAAGCTCTCCTTCTCCGTATATCCAAATGTATAAAACGCACAGGCGAGTCCATCAATAAGGCAAGCACTCGCTCCTCGAAGCCTGTCCTTGGCTGGGAGTCGGGTGATGGATTTCTGGAGGTGATGCATGGGAGCGTGAGAAGGGCGGAGTGGACGCATGGAAGAATAGAATATAGATTTCTATAGATTAATCATTTGTCATCCTGCTGCTTGGCACGCTCACGCACACACACCCCTTCCCTCCTGGGCCTCCCTCCTCCCCTGAGAAAGCACAACTCATACTGCCCTTGGACCATGCAACAGGGGTGCACACACACACACACACACACACACACACACACACAAGTCTTTCGTTGCCTTTACTGTTCTCACCTCATTCCCAAGTGCCCCTGCGTCTTCGTCGCGGAGTCCCTCATGTCTGGGGTCAGCAGCATCCCTCACCCCTGGCTCTGTGGGGGGACCCCAGACTCTGCCTCTTGGAGCCTCCCCCAAGGGCAGCTCTCCCAGGTCCTGAGTTTCTCCTCCCCATGGCCCCTCACTCCCCAGTGAGTCCAGCATAATGCCCCGTATTGTTGTGTCCGGTCCCCCACCTCATAGGTAAGGGGCAGAGGGGAAAGCTGAGCAGACTGGGGCCAAGCCCTTCGGGTTCCCCCACTTGCCCTGCCCAACCACGTGTAGATGATCTCACGTGTGCTCCACAAAGCCACTTCCTGTCTTACACAGAGTTGCTGAGGAGGTAATTGAAAAGAAACAGACTCTCTTTCATCCCAGCTGAAGGGAAAAGAGCCCCCTGCCCCAGCCTGTCCTTGGCCAGCCACTCTGCTTAGTGCTGGGAAGATAAGGGCCAAAGGAACACCTCTCCCCTCAGCATCCCAGAGGCACTGCACCAGCCCTCTCAGAGGTCCCGTCTGCCTTTCCTGGCACCCCAGGAGCCCCAAGGCCCCACCTCACCTCTCAGGGCCACACCCTCTACTCCAACACCTCCCAGAGACACCCCCAAATGCCTCCTGTGGTCCCAGACCAGAGTCTTCAGGCATCCTTCTTAACTGTAGAGCCATGAGGACACACACACACACACACATACACACACACGCGCGCGCGCTTCCTGTCTCCAGACCCACCCACCATGTGCGTGCTCTGTGCTCCCTGAAGCCTGTGGGATAATCGTGGGGCTCCTTCTGCCTCGGTAGCACTTGAGGACTCTAAGCATGCTTTGGTCACTCTCCAAGGTCCTCCTAACCCATTGGTCCCCCACACTTCCCCTCCTGGTCATCTACACAAACGCTGAGCAGTTACCTTGTACCACCAGGAACACGGCCTTTGGCCTCCCTCCAAGTCCCCATCCTGACTTCTGGTTATTGGAAACTAAACCCTCCCCAAAGCCTAGGGACCTAGGGGCCCAGTCCCTTGTCCACTCCCAGTGAAGGCTACCCCTTCATTGCACCAATCACAGCCCAATGAAAATGTCACTCATTATTTATTCACGTACTCCCTCATTTGTTTACTAAGCGAACACTTATTACTGGTTGCTCTGAGCTACGTCCCAAAGGATGGGCAGTACCCCAGGGAGCTGGCCATCCATGGAGACCCAGACACGGAAGCACCAAATCCAAGGGCAGAGAGATACCTCAAAGTAGGAGCAGGACAGTGCTGGCTACAAGTCAACAGTCGATGCCCTCTGCCCAGATCCAAGGACCCCATGGAGACTTAAAAAGAAGAGCTTGCCACAAGACCACATGGCCATGCCCCTGCCTCCAAGCATGGCGGATCTCAAACCGGCCAGGCAAGGGGAGGACAACCTCCCAACTCTTAAGCAGTCCCAGAGATGCATCAGAAAGAACCAGCCCTTCCTGACCGTGTCCATCCATTCCCACTTCTATGCTACATACCACTGCCAAGCCAACTTCTCAACTTCCCGAAGGACTAGATGAGAACCTAGAGCGCCTGTGCGCGCATGCGCGCGCACACACCCATAGAGGGCGCCATAGAGGCTCGAAGAGCTTGTTTCCTCCCGGGAGTCCCTGACCATCTGCCAGGGGCGTTCGGGGGCATCAGACCTCGGGGACCCTGAGCTCTGCGGACACACCCCCCCCCAGAAGGGCCAGGCTGGGCTGCGCTGCAAGGGGCTTCTTGTGCCCCGGCAGCTGGACTCAGTTTCCCCCCCTGGAGAGCCCTTCCGTGCCAAAATGTCTGTGGGTGCTGAGACCCGGAGGGGCACGTGGAAGCACACTGTGTTGCCTTTGATCTCAGCCACACTCAAGTTGCTCCGACACCCAGCTGCCTCTCTGCCCATCTCCCTTTGAAGTCGCTAAGTAAAGATGGCTGTAGATTACAGCGCTTTGAGCTGCCTGGGGCAGGACCTTCTCAGGCTGCCCTCCCTTTGCCATTAGCCTGTTTGCTCTGTTCGGTTGGGGGAGGGGGTGGGGTGGGCGGGGGGGCAAAGACCCTGCTCCAGACTGGCCAACCCCAGGGCTCCTCCCGATCGAAAGTCCTGGGCATTCGTGCGGGACTGACCCAGCATCTCTGTTTACCACGATCCCCAGAGATGGCTCTGCAGTGACTTTACTGGCTCTGCAAGCACTGAGCAGGGCATCCCTGGGGATGCCACCGAGGCCCTCGGTGCCCCTAGGAACAGCTTGGTGTGAACTCTTTGTAGTGTTGGAGACGGGTCCCACACCACCTCCATCTGAGAATCTAAACTCCCCCCCCCCCTCCCCCATGATGGTCCACTCAGCACCGCACTGAGCGGGAAGATGGCCAGCATCTCAGTTCCCTGCTAATGCAGTGCTGATTTCCTGCCGGCAAATTGCCTCTCCCTCCACCCTCTTCCAGGTTCGGTCTTCCCTCCTGCTGTTCCCTCTCCATTCTCTCTACCGGCTCCACCACCCTTCCCGGGCACTCAAACCTCCCAGGGCTGCCTCCATCGCTGGCGGCCAGAGAGAGCTTTTCAAAGCACAGGTCACGTCACCCCACTGCTGTAAACCCCTCGGTGGATTCCCATTGTTCTTGCACTGAAGATTAAATCCCTTAACTTCTTGACACGCAAGGCCCTGCACATGCCAGCCCCAAGCCACCCCCCCACCCAGCCTCATCTCAAGGGCCTATTTCCTGTCTCACTACTGTCCCTCCCCCCTCCCTGGGGCGGGCCTGGCCTGAGCCCACCCTCCCCTCCTCTCCTCTGTCCCAGGAATTTATTCTGCAGGCTCTGCTCACGTGTTGCACCCCCGGAAAGTCTTCTCCAGCCCCACCATCTGGGCAGGGTTCTCCAAGCCTACGTTCTTAGAATTGCTCTTTTCTTTCCTACACTTGCCTTGGTGGTAATTAACCACTTATCTGTGTGCCTCTGTGACTGGGATCCGCTCCACCACGAAGTTCCATGAGAATGAAGACTTCACGCATGCTGGGGCTTCCGGGTGGCTCCGTCCATTGAGCGTCTGACTTCGGCTCGGGTCATGATCTCACAGTTCCTGGGTTCAAGCCCCGGGTCGGGCTCTGTGCTGACAGCTCAGAGCCTGGAGCCTGCTTCAGATTCTGTCTCTCTCTATCTCTCTCTATCTCTCTCTCTCTCTCCCCTTCTCCACTCGTGCTTGCTCGCTCTCTCTGCCTGTCTCTCAAAATTAAACATTAAAAAAAAAAAAAAGACTGCGATTTTATTCAAAGTCATCACCAAGGCCTAACGCCAATGTCTTCATCATCATGGGCACACGATGCCTGTCTACTGAGTGAATGAATGAACGAATGATTTGAGTTTGAGGGAGCTAGCTGCCCTCAGCCAGGCCATCGCAAGGCTCAGATCCCGGCATTTTAGCAGACCAAACGTGAGTTTGGCTCCTAGGGAAAGAAATAAGCAACAGGCCCTTCCTGTCAGCCCCCACTGGATTGCTCAGGGCGGTGTCATCGACTGCCGGGTGCACGGATGTGGGTTCGGGTCATGACTCCAGCCTTTCCTGGGAAACCCACACTTTATGCAAACGAAACACAGGAATTGCAGAAGGGCCTGAGCTGGTAACCCCAGAACTTCACAGACCAGCCCTCCTCCTGGTGGCACTCAGCTTAAACAAACCACCTTCAGGTTTAGAACCCAGGCCAGAGAAATAGACCAGGAAAATTCTGGAAGCCACCAGAGATGTTGTGATGCTAGAAGGGGCCAGAACCTGGAAATCTTGACCCTTGACTTCACTCTCCCAGAGCGTGACCCGGGCTGTCTTCTTGCCCCCTCGTTCCTGTCCTCGTTCCTGTCCTCGTTCCTATCCCCAAGCCGGGCCTCAGAGACTGCTTCATCCTGCAGGGCCCAGCATGAGGCCTTTGGCTATTGCCCCACCTCCTTGACGGACAGCGGTGGCCTCTGTCTTTACCCCCTTACCCAGACCCCCACCCCCACCCCACACCATCAAGCCCTGGGTTTTGCTCTGGAGCAACCACGCTCTTCGGTTCTGCTAGAAATTAAGATGCACCTTTCCTGGTTAGTCATCCCTGCGTCACACTAGGAAAGAACCTGCTTCTTGTCTCCCAACCCTCTCCTCCCAAAGCCTTTTCAAAGGAAGGGGGAGGAAGCACACAGTGACACCCCCTTGCTGCTCCAGGCGTTTTAATGAATTCCAGCCTTCAGGGAGAAGGACGGCTGTGTTAACGGTGCCGGTGAAAAATGAGGGGAGGAACAGTAAAGCAAATTTCTTTTTATTGACTTTTAGTGAGCTATTTAATCCAAACAGCTCATTATCTGCAATATAAATATACTATATAATGGATTTTGCAATAAGAACAATTAGTTTTGCAATTAGCATGAGAATAAGTTCTCCCCAACTGCAGAGAAGGCAAGGCCCAGACTTTGGGGGCGGGGGGAGAAGTGTTGGGGGGGAAGAAAGTGCCCTCCAGAGGGAGAGGGCAGGACCACCCTCGCCACCCGTCCACCTCCCAGCGTGGCCCCAGGCGCCCAGGGAGGGACACTGCCGGTAGACAGGAGAGCAGAACCACGCTGGTAGTTGTGGCAAGCACAACCTTTCCGCAGATCTGGGCTCGAGGCTCAGCTCCATCACTTGTCAGCTGTGCAACCTCGGGCAAGTCGCCGAAACTCTCTGAGACTCGGCTTCCTCACCTGAGAGAACGAGCACCATTCTGCGACCTCTTCGTGGAGTTGTCACGAGGACAAGGGGAGGGGACGCACCTGTCCCCGGCAGAGTATGTCCTCAAGGAACACCTGGAGGGTGCTGAGCTGGGACCTCTTTGTATCTCCTTGGCTCACCTCCAGGAAGGAACAATCGTGCCTGCCTTGCTCACCACTGAATCCCAGCACCCGGCCAGTATACAGTGGGCACTTAAGAAATATTTGTTAATAAATATTGCAAAGCAGATGAGACCCAGTGGCTGCTTGGACCAGTGCCTGGTACACAGTAGGCGCTTGCTAGGCGTGCCTTGGACAGATGCTGCTCAGTAAATGAGACCCCATGGCTGGGACCTTCCTGCCACAGGGCAACAGGCTTGTCCCTGGCGGCCCTGCAGATAAGCATTGTAGCAGAAAAGAGCATCCCCTGAAGGCCCCGATTCTTGACTCGCCCCACCCAGCTCTCTCTCTCTCTCTCTCTCTCTCTCTCTGCAGTCTCCTTGGCTAACTACTCAAGAGTCAGGACCCCCCACTTAGGTCCCCTCCTGTCTGTAACCCCAGAGACTTCCTGGACATCTCTCAAGTTGAGCCCTTGTCCCTCCCCTGCCCTGAACTGGAATGTTTTGCACACTGGTGCCCAAAGGCAATGGGGAGGTGCTCACGTTGTGGTCCAAAGCCAAAGAGAACAGGCTTGGGGTTTCCCAAATGTCCCAAACAAAGTATGGTGGGTTAAGGCACAGACCCCCAGCCACACGGCCTGAGTTTGTATCCAGGAACTTCATTTTCTGACTATCTGACACTGACCAAGCCCCTAACCCCACCTGCGTCATCTGTAAAATGGGAACAAAAATGTATTACTTACGGCCTAGAGTTTGGGGAGAAGCACACGAGAAATCCACGGGAGGCACGAGTGCCGGCCACACAGTAAGACGTCAACAAACATTAACTATCATCCTTATCACCATCCTGCTGTGCATTATAACCACGACCCCACACAGACCGCACTCTTGGGACCCAACTCAGCCACCACCTGGCCTCTTAGGAGGCAGCTTCGCCGAAGGTATTTTTCATCTTGGCCAGTCCCAACCGGACAGCAGGCTCACCTTGGGATTCTCCACACGTGTGATACCACCCAAGCTCCGTGAGGTAGGCCTAGGTATCGCCCAGGTGAGGAAACCGAGGCTCGGGGAGGTGAGGAGGCTTTGTCCGACCGTCTGGTGCAGGTAGGGGAAACTGAGGCCCGCAGAGTTCACCACACGCGGGCCCTGTCTTGACTTCATTTTACTCCCTGCCTTGTCACAGAGCCTCACGGCCAAACATCAGCGACAGTAAACGCTTCCAAGCTTCCACCTTGCTCCAGGGTCATACCGTTGGCAGGTGGTGGACCCAGGACTCAACCCCAGACCCTCCTCGGTTCCGGTCTCTCCCCCAGGCACTAAATGAAGAAATGAACAAAGGCAGGGAGAGAAGAGTCCTTTTATCCCTCCCACTTGAGTCTCCAGATGGTCTATCCTGGGCCCTGCTGGGTAACAGCCCCAGTGGCTTGAGCAGGAGCGGCATGGAGTGAAGGGGATGGTGTCCCAGGATCCCGAGCCCCCGGGTCCCCCTAGGCAGCCCCAGGGACACACAGTCTGGGCTTGCAGAAGACTCCTGACTTTGGGCCGCGGCTAAGTGACCTTCAGACCCCCACCATGGCTGCCTGCGGGTCAAAGGTGAAACATCTGGCACACACGGTTGCTAGGCAGAAAAACGTGAGGAGCCCCAGAGGCTGATGGGAGTCTCTCCGGACATAACAGCCCAGGACCCGGGCTTCGGAGGCGCAACAGCGTGAGGTCAAGTCCCAGTCCTGCCATTCACTTGGTCCAAGACCTCAGGCTAGTCACGTCTTCTTTCTGAGCCTCAACTTCCTCGTCTATAAAGTGGAGACAATGATAACACCCTGCCTCCCAGGGCTGGAGCGAGATAAAGCATAGAAAGTGCCAGATGGATCCTGGCACCCATCAAATGGAGACTCTTACTGCCATGAGTGCCCTGCTGTAAATGTGAGGCTCTGTGACAAGGCACAGAGTAAAATGAAGTCAAGACAGGGGCCGTGTACGGCGACCTCCGCAGGCCTCAGTTTCCCCACCAGCACCAGACAGTCAGGGCAGTGGTTTCCGGTGCCCGTCCTCCTCTCCCTGCCCTTGCCCTCGCTCTCCCGGACTGCAGCCACTTCTAGTCGCCACCTGCTTCCACATCCCAGCCGGGCCCAGTGGCCTTTCCACAGGAGAGCAGAACCGAGTGCTGTTAGTCACGGTGTGGAGAGGAGCAATCCATCCGGGAGGCCAGTGGGACACGGGAGAGGTCATCTCCATTACAAACTGGCTATGATTAAGCCATTACTTACCGTAATGGGATCCTTTCAGTGGGAGGCGATGCCTGCCACAGCCGATAACGCCTGCCACGGCCACCGCAGCCGGCAGGCTGCAATAACGCAGCTTTCCCCTCTGTGACAGGTTCAAGCTCTCACGCTCATCGAAAAGTCCATTTTCCAGCACAACTGGGTACACTTCCCCGTGACAAATGCCTGTTCGCCTTTAATCTGTTACAAGCCGAAGAGGCCCAAAGGAAGCACTCCATCACGGGGAAGAATGTTTTTATAAGCGTGCTCTTTGAGGGCCCCTGAATGAGAGGGGCAGTGCGTGGGCAGGCCGTCCGTGCACTTACAGCGGCTCACGGGGTCCAGAGCCAAATTTAGGGGGAGGGGGTGTAGTGTGAGGGTCTGGGGCGGGGGGGGGTTCGCTTTGTTTCACAAGCCTCTGTGTGTCTCTGCTTGGGAAGGGCGTGGGGGTGTCCTTGGGAGGACTCCTGTCCTTTGTGTGTGTGTGTGTGTGTGTGTGTGTGTGTGTGTGTGTGTGTGTCTGGGCATGTGTGAGTGCAAATGTGCGTCCACGAGCAAGAGTGGGAGACGGCATAATACCTACAATGTGTGAGGAAAGAGAAGTGCCTGGAGGCGTGTGTTCAGAGGCACGTGTGGGGATACCCAGAGCCTCCACAAGTGTGCAGGGGCGTGCAACGGTAGCTCCTTGCAGGGGTGTGCCTGGTAAGGACATGGGTGTGTGTGTGTGTGTGCTGAGGGGTGAGCCTGGGTGTGAAGGCCGGCTGTGTGTGTGTGCCTGCACAGAAGCCCTCACAAGGGCCTGGGCATGGGTGGGTATGTCTGGGTAGAGACCTCTGCGTCTACCTGCCTGAATTCTCGTGCCCATGATGGAGAGCGTATGTGTGTGTGGCCCGTGCGTGTGAGCATTCACATGTATACCCGGAGGGACGGAGTGGGGTTTAACGGCATAACCAGCTCTCCCAGGCCTCCTGGGAGGATGGGTGGGGGCCTCGAGCACAGGCCCCTGGGTCCTCATCGTTGAGGTGTTGCCCCAACACCTGGGAGCTGCCTGGGAGGTTGAGGATTCGCACTGAGCCCGGGGATTGGGGACGGGAGTAGAGGGGGCTTCCGAGGCCAGAGTTGCCCTCCCCCAGCCTAGATCTTGCATGTAGAGTCAGAGCCTCAGAGGGGTGCTCGGGATGGGGACTGAGAGCCACGTCTGTCGGAGGATGGCCGCGGGGTTGGGGGAGCAGCCCAGGCAGGTCGCTAGTGATGCTGAAGCCGCCCGTGCAGCCTGGACCCAGGAGGAGGAGGAGCCGGACCGGAGGGAGCACGCACGGTGGAGAAGAGTGTCAGCCTCGCCCCGTGCCCACCCCTGTACCCGCCATTTCACCACCTTGGTACCGATACCTCTTTGCCCCAGCCCCTAGTAGGCAGCAGGCCCCGGGACACCTGCTTACACTTAGAATCCGCCTGCACGTTCCAAACCACCTTTCCTGAGGACCGACTCGGAACCCCCCCCCCCGCCAAGCATGCGGTGTGCAGTATTTACAGTGAGCCTGAGTGTGATTATCACAAATAGCTACTCTGCATCGGGGATGGGCATGGGCTTCACGCACATGCTCGCAATTATCAATAGCAGTTAATAGTGACAACAATGGCTCGTTGAACCCCTGATGTGAACGTCCCACGTGTCACCGACAACAACAGGGAGACCTCACTGAGGAAGGTGAGGGTCAGGGTGGGCAGCCAAGGGCCACCAGTCCCACCACCACCAAGCAGCGGACCGGACACCACACGGTGATCTGCCTCCAAGGAGACTCCTCGAGGGAGGTTTCCAGCACAGACATCCCTCTGCTCCCGCCTCTCGCCCTGGAGCCTCACATGTGCCTGTTCACTGAGTGGCGGAGACTGTGCTGAATTCATGAGATAATCAGACGGGTGGAGACGGCTCAAGTCCCCCACTCTGACAGAAAGCAGTAGAAAAGTGCCAAGGAAAACCTCCTGGTCATAAACCGGTCCACAACGGGTAGCAGCACTAAAGTGTTTCCCGCCCAAGGTCACACAGCTGGGAATATCAGAGCCAGGATGTGGGCCACTCCCCAGAGATCCCGGGCTGGGGACCGGTGCGGACTTGTCCTTCTCATTCCAAAGAGGACGTACTGGAGAACATAGGGTTGTGTCCTCTGCTGGATGTTTACTGTTTAAAGAGATGTGTGCAAACGGGGCGGTCAGGACAAACCCAGGTTAGGCTGAGGATGGAGAGGTGGTGCAGGCATGATGGGGGCTTTGACCTTGAGGATGTCCCTTGGGACCTTGAGGGCTTGGGGCTGGGGAGGGGAGACAAACTGTGGACTGGTGAATGTGAGGAGACCGAAAGGCAGGAACTTTCAGAGAGAACAAACTCAGACGTACGGGACGCTAGTCACAGGCCAGGCTCAGTGCTAGGCTCTTACGCCGATGCCCCCACGGAACCACCCCACTCTAGAACCCAGAATATAAAATGTCCATCTGACAAGGAGGGTGCTGAAGCCCAAGAGCCAAAGCAATTTGCCCAAGATAGCACATCCAGGGGGAAACAGGATATGAGGTCAGATCTGGTGGGTTCTTTCCCCCCACATCAAACCAGGGCAACCATGAACCCCACTTCTGAGCCCTCTGGGCAGACCTGTGGGTCCCGAGCACCGTCACCCTCTGTGTCCTCCACACGCAATTCCACTGTGAGCACCAGTCACCATTCTGAGACACCAAAGCTGGAGCCTGGAATCTCCCTGCCCCGGGAGCCAGCGGCCTGGGCCTCCGTTCTCTGTCCTGTCCTCCTTCCCAAAAAGCAGGTCTGAGACCCTTTCTCTTGTCTTTGAAGAAGTTGTTTGCTCCCTCCGGTCCCCTCCAGGGCCTCTCCTCCACCAGCCTGGGTGACGATTTCTCCCACAGCATGTGGCCCAGGCCGGGGCGGAACAAATTCTCTCTCTCTCTCTCTCTCTCTCTCTCTCTCTCTCTCTCTCTCTCTCATCTTACCGCTAGTGGGTTTCTGCTCCATCCAGTACATTCCACAGTAGTTAAATAATCCATCACTGATCATCTGGGGCTCCTTCCTGAGAAATGGCCCCTTCTCCAGATCACGACCCTGTCTCCGGTAAACCCTCCCCAGAGGGCACTTAGCTCACCTCTGAAGGAGGAAGCGACTGGCCTGGTAAACAGATAAGATAAACTCCAATTTATCCTCCAGGCCGCAAACCAAATGTCACCTCCTCAGGGAAGCCTTCTTCTCATCGCACCGTCCTCCTGTCCCTCAAGTAACGCAACACAGTTTTCAACCAAAGCCTAACTGGTGGAATGCAACCTTGGGTATGTGTCTCCCCTCCGAGGCTGTGTGCTCTTCGAAGGGGGCACTGCATCCAGAAAGCCCCAGCACTCAGCACAGAACTCTGCACACAATAGGGAGGCAGTAAATACTTGCTGAATGAATGAATGCATGAATGCGTGTGTGCTCCGGGCAGAGTTGGGGCTCCCCTCTCGGGGCTCCCGCTGTCCGCTGCTCCATCATGCTGAGCCACCGGCCTGTCACTGTCTCAAACCCACAGCCCAAGAGTCAAATCTGGCCCAGGAATAGATTGAAAGTAAGTGATTTTATATAAAAAGAAAAAATCAATAGGGGCATCTGGCTGGTTCGGTCGGTTAAGCATCCCAACTCTTGATTTCAGCTCAGGTCACTATCTCCCCGTTCCTGGGTTCGAGTCTCACATCCTGCTCTGTGCTGGCAGCACGGGGCCTGCTTGGGAGTCCCTCTCTCTCTCTCTCTCTCTCTCTCTCTGCCCCTCCCCCACTTGCTCTCTCTCAAAATAAATAAAAAATAAACTTAAAAAATTAGATTGAAAAATCAATATATTAATCCTCTTGAAGAAGAGGAAGATCTGGCAAATGCCAAGCCACCTTCCCACCTGGCAACTCAGTGGAGCTCAGTGACAGCTGTTGCCCTTTAGACGGGTCCCAAGGCTCCAGATGGCCAACGCCCCTCAGCGCCCTGTCCTTCTTACCCCAGACCTGCTTCCCACATCTCTGCTCCTGCCCAGACACTGTCAGCATTTGGGCTTGTGACCTCCTGCTCTGTTCCCGTCAGCCTGCCCCCGTTAGACTCTAGTTCTCTAAGGTCAGAACACACCCCGCACGGGGGGCTGGCACAGCGTGGAGGAACAGCAAGTATTGGCCGAAGAGGTGAATATAAGCCAGAGCAGAAGGAAGCGGCAGCAGGTGGTGAGACGAAGTGGAGCAAACCTGGGTGTCAGGAGAAGAGAAAGGCTTCTCTCAAAGGATGTGAGCAGCGGATTATATGCTTTATAGGGATTAGTTAAGAAAAGATAATTGAGTGTACCAAACACTTTGTATTTTGTCTCATTAGCTGCTGTGGCGCTTGCCATGCTTCACGTTGGGGGTGGTGAGGAGGTTAATCTCATAGAACTGGTTTAATAAATAGAAATTCCATTTTTGAATATCTCCCAAGGATGGAAATCCTGTGTGCCGCGTCCTGGCTCCTACTGCCAGGGGCTCTACTGCCACCTGGTGGTGATGAGTACATATTGCAGGAAGAGTATTCTAAAAGGAAAATCCTGCCAGAAGCAGCGCGGACATTTTCAAATACTGGGACGCCCCCCTCCCAGGCAGAAAAAACCTCGACAAAGGGAAGGAACAAAGTAGGGCATGCACGACTGGTTTAAAAGGGAAATTAAATGCATGTACTTCAGGGGCGCCTGGCTGGCTCAGTCGGTTAAGCGGCCGACTTGGGCTCAGGTCATGATCTCGCAGTTCAAGAGTTCGAGCCCTGCATCGGGCTCTGTGCTGACAGCTCAGAGCCTGGGGCCTGCTTCAGATTCTGTGTCTCCCCCTCTCTGCCCCTCCCCTGCTCATGCTCAGTCTCTCTATATATCTCAATAATGAATAAATGTTAAACAAATTTTTTTTAAAAAATGAATGTACTTCAAACTACAATTACTGAGTCTTGGAAGTGCCTGAGTGGGCTAAAGTGAACCCCAACCCTCTGGGAGCTCTTAACCATAATCAAGACAGACATAAATAAGTAATTCTAGGCAAACTGAGGCCCAAGTTCAGAACTGTCAAGTCCTCTGGGTGTGGGCACTGCAGCTCAGCGTGAACGAGCCACAAGAGCTGGCAATATAGTCCAGACATCAAGCGAGGTGTTTTACCTATTTTTCTCCAATCTCTTTTTTATTATTAAGTTTTTAATTTTAATTCCAGTATAGTGAACATAGAGTGTTACATTAGTTTCACATGTACAACAATTCAACAAGTCTAGATCGAACGCTAATAGGATTCAACAACTGTATACATTATTTCTCCAGTAAACCTTTAGCAAAAATCTTTTGCAATAAGCCTTATTAGTATCCCGTTCTGCGGATGAAGAACCTGGGCTCAAAGAGATGAAGTCACATGCCCACCGTCAAAGAGCTGGTGCATGAAAGAGAAAGGATTCAGACCTCAGTCAGACCCGGTCTGAATCTGAGTCAGACCTGATTCCAGACGGCTATTGCATTGTAGTCTCCTACGTGCTCTAGACCCAAAGTGGCCCCTTTGCAATTCCAGGGCCCACCCGAAATAAGCATGTCCCCTCCCAGTAACCCTCAGCAGGTGTCTGGAAAGACTAGATAAACACAGAGAAGTGTTAGCACTGCCCGCCTCACGCCTCAGTGCTCCCCCCAACCCAGCCTCCCCTCAACCCTCCAGCTGTTCTCTGTGGCCCTGCCTGTCCTGTCCCGAGCCTGGAGCCCCGGCTTCTGCCACCACCAGGCCAAGTCCACAGCCCGTCTGGGCAGCGTGGAGCCTTGTTTGCTGATTGGCAAGTTCGCAATACAGGCCTGTGCGCCTCAGAGAAAAATACAAAACCATAATTGTCCCCAGATTGGCTTGTGTTCTTTGTGGAAAGAAACAATACACAGCCTTTGTGTTAAAAAAAAAAAAAAATTACTGAAACAAAAAATTTCCAGTTCACACTCTTTTGAATTGAGAGAAATAAGTAAACACTATTTCCCAAATCTGTGTTCACTGGGAAGCCTCCTTTTATTATATTTATGCAAAAACATGAGCCAAATCTCATCCTACGCCACTATAAAACACATTCGATAATAAAATGCAAACGCTGTTTGCAAAGAATTACAGAGGATCAAGTTCTGGCCTATTGTGAGGAGTAGTTTAAAATTAAGAGTTTTAAGCTTCGTGTATCCCAATTTTATTTTGCAATAATCCATGCCTTTAACTTACCCTGTTTATATTTGCTCCGAATAATGTAGCCAAAAATCCACTGAACATTGATTGTGAAAAGGGTAACTCATTATCTGCCTTCGCCCAGAAATAACAGAGGAAGAAAGGAAGGTGTTTGCTTGTGTTCCCACAATTCTTTGGAAATATTTGCTTTCAGACATTTTGTAATATTGCGAGGTGTGCGTATTTCTGCATGGGAGCTTTGCAATTTTAAAAAGATACCAAAAGGAGCAGACAGGAGGCTAAGGAGGTTTGCACCTGTAGCCAGGGTCACGGTGGTGCCTGATCTGCACGCCCACCTGGGGAATTCTGGGACGTTGCCCCCTTCACTGCTCTCCTGGGAGAATTTACATAAAGCGCCAGCGGAGAGGATTTGGGGTGCTTGCTAGAGGGATTTCATGCACCAGACCCCACGGCCATGAAAGAAGTATGGAGAGCCGATGCCCAGTGCAGAAGAGAACGCTCTGGGGAGGATGGCAGTTGCAGGAAAGCCACCCTACGCCAAAGGAGTCGATGAGTAGACGGCTTACTGTGACAGTGATCAGCCAGCAGCCTCTCCAGGGCTGGGGGGGAGGGGGAGGGGGAGGGAGGAAGAGGAGGGGGAGGGGGAGGGGGAGGGCTTGGTCACCCTGCAGGAGAGAATGGACAGTCCCAGCATGGCAGGATGGCGTCCAGCTCCTGCACCTGCTGACTGGCCCCCAGGGACAGGGTCCCCAGCAGCCCACAGAAATCCCCTGGGAACTACAGACCACAGAGGTTTTGCACTCTCCTTCCCAGGGTCCTCGAAACCAATGAAGGGCAAGGAGATGTGCCCAGGAAAGGGCGGACAAGGTCCAGGAACCTGTGTGATGGGAGCCTGGCCTGTCTGGGATTTGCATTCACAGCCTGCCTCCCACCCCCGCATCGCTGCCCCATTCCTTCTCTTCCATCGGCCCCCGCCCTCTCTTTCTTCTTCCTTCATCCATCTTGCTCGCCATTCCTCTTCCCATTACTGCCAACAGTCACATTAAAACTCTCTGACCTTTATGTAGCATTTTTTTGCTCTTTCAGAGCACTTTTCTTTACACGAATGCTTCTTAAACTGGGGTGCACACACCCTCGGGGCTCCTGTCCACGGGCCAGGGAGTTTACAGAGTGACGAACACGGCCCATCTCGCCGGCATTAAAATTACCCAACGGTAAGTAACGGAAAACACTCCTTGTGTTAGAAGAAACAACGCGGGCATATTATGGGGCGGCATGCAAAGTGCACCTAAAGTGCCTCGTCCTCGGTGCCCAGTGCAGTCGGGACAGGTTTGCCAGTTCCCAGGCGTCTGGGCCCAGTAGGGCCCAGAGTCAGGGCTCGGGAGTCAACCAATGGTCAGCGAGAGGCAGGATTCAAATCCAGGTCGGGCTGACTCCCACACCCACCTCCTTCCCACACAGCCATACTACCTGGGCTTGTGAGAGGAGCCCCATCCTAGAGTCAGGAGGCCCGCGCCGCAGCCCAGCTGCTCCAAAAGGAGCTGGGTGACCAGGCAGGTGTCTTCCCCGCCTGGTCCTAGTACAGCAGGGTCACTGGAGCACCGGGGATGCTAGAGTCAGAGTTCTGGGTTCCAATCCCAGTGTTTCCGTTCTCTGGACATGTGGCCCTGGAGTGTTATTTCACATGCTCGAGCCTCAGTTTCCTCTTCTGCGAGTAAGCAGGCAATCTGGGCCCGGCGCACAGGGTTGCCGTGAGGTGACTAAATGAGATGATTCAGGCAAGGCGCTCAGAAGACGGCCCGGCACGGAGCCGCCCTCAGAGCAGGTGCGATATGACCATGCACAGGTGAGGGTGAAGAGGGTCGAGTGGCGACCCCAAGGACCCCCGCCCTGAGGGCAGGGTACCTGACTGGCAGGTGGGTGGGAGCCACACAGTCTACCCCTTTTCCTCACTCCTGCTGTCAGACTTAAGAGCTGCCCCTGGTCTGTTCACAGCAGGTGGCAAAGTGGGTGTCGTTAGCCACTGCCCCGTCTTTCTGGGGCCCAGGGTTTGGGTGGGAAAAGCTGTTATGAGAAATTGCCAGGGCCCCTGGTGTGCCTTTGCTGGCCTCCATTCAACAAGTACTCCCTGAGCATCTCTCTTGGCCGGGCATTGGCCGGGGTGTGGGGGATGGCTCCACGGTGAGCAAAACCAGACTGAGTCCCTGTGCGTCTAGAAGAGAGACAATAAACCCACAATGCAACGACAGGTTCATAAGTGGTTACTTCTATGAGGGAAAATAAACCAGAGTGAAGGGATACAGTGGGAGAAGTGTATTCGATAAGGTGGCTTGGGAAGACGTCCCTGATAGACAAGGAAGTATTCACCATTGACAAATAATATTTGGCCACTCCAAGCCCCGAGCACGACTGTTTCCCTGGCTGGGGGCACCACTGGCGTGGCAGTCGCCCAAGTGACCCGGCAGCCTGTGAGGAAGACGAGGAGGAGTTGAACATGGCTGAAGGAGACACCCTGACATCAGTGGAGTATCAGATTTTTGGAAAGGTGCTAGAGGTGTTTTTCTGCAAGTAAACTCAGGTTGAGGATAAGAAGCCAAGATTGGTAGGGTGAGTCCAGGGGATGGACAGGGGCCCAGTGCAAGGACAACTGCACGGTGCAGTGTGACTCCAAGGTGCATCCTATGCAGGCGTGGTTTGAGAAGAAGTCCCGAGTCACGCAGACAGAGCAAACCGCAGGAACGAGACATCATCTTTAAGCTGATCGCTCCCTTTCCAAATTAAGATATAATGGCTTGTTCACATTTCCCAAGATAAACTCAGCAATTTTGTTTTTTTTACTGTTATTGAGAGAAAACCATTTTGTGTTCAACATGAGAATTATCAGTAAGTCAGGGTGCCTGGGTGGCTCAGTCAGTTAAGCGTCCAACTTCGGCTCAGGTCACGATCTCACGATTCATGAGTTCGAGCCCCACGTCCGGCTCTGGGCTGACAGCTCAGAGCCCGGAGCCTGCTTCGGATTCTGTGTCTCCTTCTCTCTCCGCCCCTCCCCTGCTCACTCTCCCTCTCTCTCAAAAACAAACAAACATTTAAAAATGAAAAAAGAACTATCAGTAAGTCATTTTAGAATCAGGTATTTGAATGTGACTATATAGTACATGTATCAAAGAATTATAACTGCGCACAATTCTAATCAATACAAACACGTTAGGACCTTTAAGTGATATTTGAAACATTGTAATATCATAAACAATACTTATTAGAAAATAAAGAAGCGAGTTTAGAGGATTATCTAAAGAGCGTTCCCAGCAGACGAAACAGCAAGTGCAAAAAGCCCTAAGAATGGAACAAGCTAAGGGCTTTGGCTTTTATTCTCAGTGTGAGAAGGCAGATTTGTTCTTTAGAATACACAAGGTAATGGATCACGACTAGTAAATTCAAACACACTAACCCAGGAGTCCAGAGGGTTGGCCCACATTGTCCCAGGTCACTCACCATCCTAGTTTCCCCCAAGCCCACGGAGACAGACAAAAAAACAATAGACTACATCGTAGCCCGGTGCATGTGAAAAGCCCTGTCTTCATTAATAGAGAGAAAAAAAGAAAAAAAAAAAAAAACCATGAATGAGCACAGCCTCATCCTCACGCTGAACAGTTAGCTGTATTTAATGTACAGATCACAGAGGCAGGTAACTCATACGTGGTTAGTAGCAGACGGAAAAATCAAAGCAAAATAAGTTAAAAAGAGACACAGCAAAGAAGAGAACACACCTCCTAAATCAGCCTTCCAGAACTGCTTCAGGCACCCCGGAGGGCCCTGTGAGATGCCAGGCTCAAGCTCGCCAGTATTTCTGAGGCAGGTGTGGCCCCACGAGGACAGCCACAGGTTCTCCGATGGCTCCTGGGAGCCCAGGTGATCACTATCCAGAGATGAAGGAGGTGACACGGAGCAGGTGCCACAGGTCGGCTGTCGTGCGAGGTACCTTATCCGCGCTGTCTCCTTTAAATCCTGCCCCCTCCCAAATCCTGGAAGGTAGGGATTCTTATGCCCATTTTACAGATGAGAACACTGAGCCCCAGAGAAGTTAAGAAATTTGCTAAAGGTGTGAAGTTTACAGTACTTTGAATCCTGGCCAATTCAGGAAATGTATAAGCTCTTGGTTGAGAGTAGGAGGTTGGAAGCCGGAAATGATAAGAGGCAGAGGGCCATACTGTAGAGGTATCTTTCGCTGGCATCTCACTCAGACCTCGTGACTGCTCTGTGGGACAAGGATTGTGAGTCCCACAGTCAAGCTGAGGAAAATTCAAGCTCAGGGGGCTTGATGGGCCTGCCCAAGGTCGCTGGCCAGGAGCGGAGCCCAGATTCCAGCCAGGAGTGGAGGGCTGCACGGCCCACGGCTGCTGTGCACCTGATCATGGGCCTGGTGGTGGGGCCAGGCTGTCCTGGGAATCACAGCACCTGAGATGCAGCCTCAGCTTTTCCAGTGACTCCCTGTGTGACCTTGGGTCCATAGCTCCCCTCTCTGGGCCTGAGTTTCCTCATCCATAAAACGAGGAGGTGGGTGGGGTGATCTCCCAGACCCTCTTGACAGTAAGCCTCTGGGTCTGTGAGAATCAAAAGGCAAAACACAGACCAAGGGCGGTCAGTCGCTGACCCCTCCTGCCCCAGGGAGCACGCGAGAGAGGGCTGCAAAATCCCTCCTGCCTTGACTGTGTCCTGCTCTCATCCTGACCCTTCTGTGCTCATGGAGCCTCCCACCCTGGACAGTCAGAGATCTGCCCCCATCCTTGCCTCTCCCTTCCCCTTCTCTCCACCCCCACATCTGCCCCACACCAAACCCAGCCCCCTCGGTCTCATTAGCTCCTGCTCCGTCGGTCCCCAAGACATGTGCCTGGGCTCTGTCCCTCTCTGTGTCTCCCGCAGGCCATGCAGAGCCTTATGCCTGGTGCCCTGGCCCCCAGTTTCTCCCATGACAGTAGCCAGAGGGATCTTTGTTAGACCAGATCTTTTGCACACCCCAACCCCTTCAAAGGCCTGCAGGGTAAGGTCCTTAGCGTGACATCTGATACTCCACACACTCTTCGGGCCCTCGTCAGTCTTAATCAACTCATCTCCATCCACCACCCTCCTCCTTCTCACTCCCCCCCTACACGTGAGCCATGCGAATTGCCTGTATATGCTATTCTTCCAGTCTGGAATTTCCAGCCCTCCCCTCCTCCCTGACCTGGTTCAAATGCCTTCCTCCCAAACACCCCAGAGAGGTCACAATCCTCCCCTTCTCTGCGTTCCCATGAATCTTTTTATAACACGTTGTACAGGCCATGATTTATTCGTTTCTGTATCTCCAGCGCCTGGCACTGAGCCTGACATATGGAATGGATATAGATGCGTAGTTGATGGATGAATGGAAGTTTGACATCTCATTCTCTCGTGGGCCAGGGATTTGTTCTCGTCTAGAATGTCAAGTTACCCAAGAAAGCTCTGTCCATCACCCGGAGCAGTGCCGTCCGTACAAGCAATGCCTCCCAATGTCCCCTTCACCCACATCCGGGCGTCCTGCCAGCCTGGCGCCCGGAATGCTCTCTCTCCCTCCCTGGTTTGTGAGGACGCTGAGCGTCTCCTTTTCTTCATCCACCTTGAACCCTAGGGCCCTCAGTCCAGGGGCACAACAGGAAAGACCTGTGACAGGGGGCCCTATGAGAAGTTGCCGTACTTAGTTCCTGAGATGCACACATCTGTGTGTTAGGGAAGACGTACAACCAGTAAGATCTAACGAAGTGATGGTCCATCCAACCATGAAAGACCATGCAGCACGTCAAATGACAAGGCCGATCTATGGCTATTTCTGGGACACGACCATGGTCTGTTCTAAAACGAGAAGTTCCAATGGAATCCAGTTGGTATCATCCGACTCCATTCTGGCAAACATGGAAAACTCTGAGCGGCTACACGCCAAAATGTCAAGGGGTCTATTTCTGGATAGTGGAGATTACGGATTATTTTTATGTTTGTCTTCACACTTTTACACTGTCTGACTTTTTTCACCAAGAGCATGAATTTTTATGTTCAGAAAAACAATAATGTTATCTCCGTATGGGAGGAAACGGGCAGAGGGAAGAGGACAGGAGAAAGAAAAGCTAAACCAGAAACACATGAAGACAAAGGTAACGTGCCCCCAGAAGACCTCCTGAGCTTCTCCTCCCAATCCATACAGGGGGGAGCCCAGGGCCCAGGAACGACCCCCAGAGCTTGATTCCACCAGTTGACACAGACCCTGATCCCCTACCTCCAGCCCACTCCTCCAAGACTCAAGACCAGCCCCACCTCCTGGCTTCCGCTGTCGCTGATGAGTCAGAGAGCTCACCAAGACTGTTGGCTCAAACCAACCTCTTTGTTCATCTTACTCTGAACGAAACAGCAGGGCAAGAACCCAACCCCGTGCCCCGGTACCCACAAAGGGGGGACTCATGCAGAGACACGGCACCAAAGCCCGGCTGGGCACCACCTGAAGACGTGTTCCTATAAGGCACACGATGGCAACCCCCAAGGCAGGGCTCGAACTGCTTAAAGCCTGGATGTGAATCTGCAGGCCGCTGGGATTCCCGACAGAGGCTGCGGTCCTGGCCCCTCCTCCTGGTGTCAGCATTGCACTGACGGTTAGTTCACTCCCCTGCACCTCTGTTTCCTCACCTTTAAAATGGGCCCAATAGTTATACAGGCATCACGGGACTAGTGAGAAGGCTGAACCAGACTGCATATGTAAAGCCCTTAGCACACTGCCTGTTCGGGGGCACTCAACAGATGATAGCTTTTATTACTGTTGGCAGGACTGCTCTAACCCTGCAGTGGGTAGGTCACAGACATGCCGAGGCCACTGGCAGGCCCGCTAACAATGGGAGCCCGATGTGTCCTCGTTGGTTACCATTAGGAGGCTGGCAACGCCTGAGGGATTCTGACGGAGGGAAAATCGATTGGGGTTCATGCACGGGAGAAATAACTGCATTTGTCAGGGGCGGGTTGTTGCACAGGAGAAATATGAAGGACTCCTTGTAGCTCATCCTCTTTCCTCCTTGAGAACATCTAGCCTTATTAAACATATAATGAGGAGCATGGTTGCCACCTTCATCATGGCCAGTTGGGAAGCGGAAGATGCCAAGGCAAAGGAGAGAAGAAAGGAAGCCATCTGTCTGCTGGGGCCGATGCTTCAGGACATCTCTGAGGAGCTGCATGGAGAGAAACCCAAGTGTGTGCTAAGTAGCAAGAGTGGTCCAGCCAGGAATCAGGTGCAGGGACCCCAGGTGGGTCCTGGGCATCTGGGAGCGTTTCATGGTCCTGGATCATCTTTTTGGTACCAGAACCTCGCCTCTTGCTTCCCGAATTCCACATGTCCCAGCCTATAGCTCTCAACTCATAGCCACACTGATGTTTCCAGCCCACATTGGCCGGTCCCACCCAGGGGTCTGAACCTGTTTCTTCATTCAGTCCACAGATCTATGGGGATGCCTGCCAGATGCTGGGAAAGACACTGAGATGAAATTGATGTAGACCCTCAGGGGCATGTCCTCTAGCCAATGAGATGTGGCAGGTACACAAATAGACCCAAATCATGTCAACCCATCATGTCACTCTTCAGCTGAAAAATCTTCCAGGGCTCCCTATTACCTACATGATGGCATCCAAGTGCTTGAGCATAGTCTCTGACACCTCTCATGATCAGCATAACGGACCCACCCCATCTCAACTCTGGCCCCACACCTCTTCCTCTCCACCACTCAGCCTCCTCCGCTCCGGTCTTGCCGAACGCCAGCCTGGTGCTGCCTTGGTGTCTTTGTCCACGCTGTACTCATCTCCCTTTGACAAACTTCTATCCCCTCCATCCATACCCTATTCAGGTGTCCTCTCCTCCACCTATCTTCTCACGCAACCCCCAAAACTCCCGGTCTCTTTTACTTCCAGTTTCCAGAACATTGGATGCCGTACTTACCACACCTCTTCATATATTTCTATATGTTCCTCTTCCCCACAGAGCTGTGAGCTCTTTGAAGACAAGGTCCACGTCCTACTAATATCTTAATAATCTAAAGTGCCCAGCACAGAGTAGGAGTTCGATAAATGTCTAATAAAATACAGATAGACAATGAATATTAGGGAAAATGCTCAACCTCCCTCGTAGTGAGAAAAATGCAATTGATAACAAAAATGAGATGCCATTTTCACCCACCGGAGATGCACAAATTGCAAAAGATTGACAATATTCGGTTCTGATGGAGCTGGAAGGGTGTGGGCCGGTGGGGGCAGGAACTGCTACAGTCTCTTGGAAAGAACGAGAGCTCCACATGCTAACAATTAGAACGTGTGTGCCTGTTGACTCCGCATCACTCCTGCAAATTTATCCTACAGAAATTAAAGCACCAGAATATAAACTGTGGTAGCTGTCCATCACTGTGTAACAACTTGCCCCAAGACTTGGCAGCCTGAAACAACACACATGTATCATCTCAAAATTTCTGTGTGTCAGGAATCTTGGCTGGGTCTCTGGCTCTGGATCTCTCGGAAGGCTGCAGTCAAGGTGTCCACCGGGGTTGCGGTCATCTGAAGGGATGACTATGGAAGGGTCTGTGTCCAAGCTCGCTTATGTGGTTGTTGGCATAATTCAGTTCATCCAGGGCTTCTGGACAGAGGTCCTCAGTCCCTCGCTGGTGGGGGACCAGAGGCCACCCTCAGTTCTTTGTCAGGTGGCCCTGTCTATGAGAGCAAACCCATGAGAAGAGCCAGAGAGAAAATACCAAGAAGGCAGACAGCAGCATCTGTTGTAACCTATCACAGAAGTGAATCCTATTAACTGTATCCTCCTCATGAGAAGGAAGTCACTAGGTCCGGCTCACATTCAAGGGGGAGAGAAGACATAAAGGCATAAAGAGAGGAGGTGAAGGACGTGGGGAACCACGTCAGAAGCTGCATGTGCATGCGTGTGGATGTGTGTGCGTGCATGTGCGCGTACAAGCATGAATCATGAAGAAAGCCATGCAAAAAACACTCCAAACCCTTAACAGGGGTTACTGGAGACAGAAGCAGGTTTGGAGAGGTAGGAAAAGTGGGAGAGGCAGATTCTTGGTTTTTTAAAACAAATCCTTGTTTTGTTTGACTTTGAAAATAAGCAGGCATTTCTTTTCTAACTTAAAAATTAAATAAATAATAATATGAAGTAACCAACGCCAACAGTTGTCCTGGAGTGGAAAGAGGGAAAATTCACCGTAGCGTGGAGAGAGGTGGGGAGAATCAGGGAAGGCCTCATGGAGGAGACAGTGTTTGAAGTGAGCTTTGACAGATGAGCTGGGTTGGGTCGTACAGAAATGGCAGGAATGACATGGGGAGAGAAGAGTACGACAGAAGGCGCGTTAACTGTCCCAGGGCCAAAAAGGGGTTGAGGCGACACGGAGAGAGCACAGGCACACAGCTGAGGCCCCCAGGCCGAGCTGGTGCATGCCCACCTGGCTTTCCTCATCTCTGAGTCCAAGGAGGTGCAGAGAGTTCTGTAGAGACTTTAGCTGCAACTGAACCCCTGCGTCTCTGCAGAAGGTTCTAGACCTCTACACCTGCTCATGCTGCTTCCAAACTCAAGCCACAGCACCGGTCCCATTCTGAGAGGCTCCCTTATGAGTCTGAACCCATCCGATTGGGTCTCCCCAGAGGGACACAGCAAGGGAAGGAGAAATGGCAATATTATCTTTCTGTCTCCCTGGCTCCACGTGAGGGGCCTCCATTCATCTGAGAGACAGAGTCCATGCTGGGGTTGTTGTGTAGAGCAAATCCCTTTGTATCTCCCTGGCCATTAACTTCATTCAATTCACCAACCCACCTTTAGAGAGAACCACAGGGCTGGGGCCGGCCCTAGTTCAGCTCTCCCTTCGACAAGAGAGAAATTAGGACTCCAAGGCTGGACCCCAGAGAAGGGTTTTGGTTAGTGCGTAAATGTGAGCGAAAAGAAAATTCGTCCTTCAAAGACTCTCCCTGATCACCTGCTTTGGGACAGGCCACATGCCGGGCCCCAGGGAGGGGGAGAAGCTGAGACCCAGCTCCCTGCCCTAGTGCATCCTTGGCCATATGAGGGTCCAGAGACGTGGATCAAACCATTCCAGAGCAAAAGGGAGGTGGGGAATCCAAGATGGTTTCACAAAGGGGAGGAGCTGCACGGACTGGGTTTTGAAGAGTGAGCAGGAGTTCGGTGAAAAGAGAGGACAGGCACTTCAAGTAGAGCAAACAGTACAGGCAAAGACATGGCATCTTTTTCTTTTTTTTTTTTTTTTTTTTAACATTAATTCATTTTTGAAAGAGAGAGCGCGCGCACAAACAGAGGAGGGCTGGAGAGAGAGGGAGACACAGAATCCGAAGCAGGCTCCAGGCTCCGAGCTGTCAGCACAGAGACCGACGCGGGGCTCAAACCCACGGACCCCACGGACCCCACGGACCGTGAGATCATGACCGAGCTGAAGTCAGGCGCCCAAATGACTGAGCCACCCAGGCGCCCCCAAAGACATGGCATCTGGACTAGCAGTTCAGTGTGGCTGGAACTTGAGGGGCGACAGGGGAGGGGAGAAGAAAGGATTGACAGAAGGTAAAAAAGGAAAGGTAGGCAGGGCCAGCCGGTGAGGAGCTTATAAGGCAAAGTGTGACACAGCTTCTTGACCGTGACCCAGGGGCTTGTGACTCATTAAAGATGATTGTAAGAAGCATAACCTCTGAAGAGATATATGGGGGTGGGTGGAGAAGGGAAGACGAGCCAGGGAAGACACTTTCATTTACATCCTCCAGAGTTTTTTTCTTACAAGGCCGTATTACTATTATAATACATTTTTTAGTCTTTTAAACTTTCTCTCTTGGCTAGGACCGCAAACAATTCACACTAGCTGCCATTTATCAAGGGTTTCTGCACATTATCTTGCTCATCTTCACACTGGCTCTCTGAGAAACATACTATCATCCCATTTCCCAGATGGGAAACTGAAGGAGAACAAGCCAGAATGAGCAAATGAACCAGAATTTGAACCTGGGTCTGCTGACCCCAAGCCTGCCCTCCTAACACTCGGTTCCACAGCCCCCTGGGAGCACACATGGCAGGGAGGCGAACGCATCACTTTCACAGATGCCGTGGAGCCAGAGACAAAGCACATACCCGGGACAACAGAGCCACATTCAAACCATCTGGAGAGGCTGGTGCCCTGGGCATGGAGCCAGAGTGCCAGGATGGAATGTATCAGGTGCAGATGTGAAATCCTGGACTTGGGAGCAAAGCCTCGCCCAAGAACAGGCAGGAACCGTGTGTCCTGCCGGGGATTTGCACGGTCTGCCAAGACGCGCACACCCGGAGGCTAGGCCTGCATCCCACTGGAGGCCGGAGACCATTGGCTGACTGGGGACGAGCGCCAGGCTGACTTCAGCCCACGCTTGTAGGGACTATCCGTCTCCCTCTCTCTTTTGTCCTCTCGCCATCCCTGACCGTGTCTCCTCTGGTGGCCCCGATGAAGCTGGCGCCCAGCCCTGAAGCACCCCAACCCAGAGACAGGCTGAGACAGGATTGGGGCTCTTGGGGAGGTGAAGGAGACCACTGAGTGACTTTAGGGAATTTCCCTATGGAAGTGATTTTTACGGGTTTTTTTTCCTAATGTTCATTTTTGAGAGACGGAGCAGGAGTGGGGGAGGGGCAGAGAGAGCGAGGGAGACACAGAATCTGAAGCAGGCTCCAGGCCCTGAACTGTCAGCACAGAGCCCCACACGGGGCTCGAACCCACGAACCACGAGATCATGACCTGGGCCCAAGTCGAACGCTCAACCGACTGAGCCACCCAAGTGCCCTGATCTTTAAGTTTTTTAAGCCGAAGACCCTTCTCCTGCATTGAATCTTATCTTATGTGAACTAGGTAAGGAAGGAGTGTCTCTGGTTGAAAGCAGGTGAGGGGAGGGGGGAGACTCCCTGCTGATCTTCCCCCCTTCCCCCACTCAGGGTCCCTGAGCAAGGTGTGAAACCCACTGAGCTTGAGCACTTGGAAAAGCCCCTGGCTCAGAAAATGCTCTGATCCTTTAAGTCCTGATGAATAATCATAGAACTAACACGTATTAACCACTAACTATGCGCCAGCCACTAAGCTACAGGCTTCACACAAACCTTGTCATTTAATCCTCATCGGAAACCTCTGGAGCGGGTTCTACCACCAGACAGAGACTGCCCGCTGCCCACCAAACTCTCCACCTTGCTCTAACGAAACGCGAAGCCAGAAGCACCGCCAGACTACATTTCCCAGCTTCCTTTGCAGCGAGGTGAGGCCATGTGACCAAGCTCTGCCCAATAGCACGTGAGCAGGGGCGACTGCGCCGCTGCCAGCCAGGGCGGTGAAGGGAACGAGCGAAGCCCCCACGCTCCCCTCCACCTCCTGCGCCTGGCAGGGACCGGGGCCTCCAGAGCGGTTGTGGAAGCCTGGCGTTCAAGTGGCGGGTTGGGATCCCTGAATTTACCCTGCGTGGCAGCGCCCTCTGCCGACCCGGAGCCCACCCACCTGTACCACACTACCTGAGAGAATCTTCCATTGGTTTTCAGCCACCGCAAGTGTAGATGTCCACAGCCCCATGGGCTGGCCTTCCAGATCCTCAGTGCTTGGAAGAGGAAGGCAGAAGAGATGAAATAACTTTGTGAGATCATCTAGCCGGCGGCAGAATCCGAAGCCCTTGAGTCGGCCCCGAAAGAGTCCCTGCCCTCAAACCATGACATCCCCCCCCACGCCCCCCCCCCACGCCATGTTATAAAATTAGTGATGCCAATACTCGGGGCCACCAAGACTCAGGAGAGTAGGTGAATGGATAAACAAAGCGTGGCACATCCGGACAATGGAGTGTTATTCGGTGACAAAGAGGAAGGAGCCATCAAGCCATGAAAAGCCATGGAGGAAACTTAAAAGCATATTCCCAAGTGAAAGAAGCCAATCTCCAAAGTCTACCTACTGGATGAGTCCAACCCTCTGACCTTCTGGAAAAGGGCAGAACCAAGGAGACGGTGGTTTCCGGGCATTCAGGGGGACGGTGGGAGGGGTGAATAAGCAGAGTACAGAGATTTTGAGGGCGGCGAAACTACTTTGTACAATCCTGTAATGGTGACATTTGTCAAAACTCACAGACTGTACAACACAGAGACTGAATCCTAATGTAAACTAAGGACTTTCGTTAATAATAATGGGTCAGCTTTGGTTCATCAGCTGTAACAAATATACGACGCTAATGCAAGATGTAAATAATAGAGAAAACTGGGGAGGGGGGTATATGGGAGATCGCTGTGCTTTCTGATCAATTCGCCTGTAAACCTAAAACTTCTCTAGAAATAAAGTCTATTAATTATGTATGAATTTAAATAAATATATACGGCTTCAAGAAAAACTCATGTATGAAAAAAATTAATAATAATATTTTGCCACACGCAATACACTCTGATTCGCACCCAGTGAATCTTCCCAGCAAACGATGATGTAGGTATTGTCATTATCCCATTTTTCAGATGACGAAACCGAGGCTCAGAGAGGCCAAGAAATTTGCCAAGCCAGGACAAAACACCCATTTCTTTGACTTCTCATCAGCCTCCCTCCCTAAGACCTGCCCCCTCCACCTTCCACGGACATGTGCCATCATCAAACCAGGGCACCAGTTCCCCAGCAAGAAGAGCCTGAAGGTGACAGTGTGCCAGGCCCTTTGTATGTAAGCCATGTGGATAACGGCTCACAACAGCCCTGTGAGGGAGGCTCCAAGGTCACTCTGCAAACTAGACCCCAGACTCCCTGTGCGGTGCTCGTTCATCCACAGAGCACTCACTCGGAATAGATCAGCCCCTGCGCCCCAGTGCCCCTGCACCACTCAACACACACACACACACACACACACACACACCCTTGCACTTTGTCAATGACTCTCAAACATACAGGCTTTGGCTATCTAGGGGACATGAGGCCCTTCAGCACGTACACAAGCCAGCATTTCTCACCAAGAACAGAGGGTCATTTGGGGACATTTTTTTTTCCTGGAGATTTGTCAAGACCTCCTTCAAAATGCATAACCACACCTGCACATTAGCTCAAGGCATCACTTTCCCTGCTCTCTGTAACCCCTGGAGGGGAACTGAAGGAATGTATCAAATTCTTAATTTAAGAAAAAAAAAAAAATCCCTGCCGCCTGCATGCGGCGAAAGGGCCATTTCGTATGTTGGAGGCGTTATGAGGAAAGTGCTGCCTGAAAAATACTGATCTGACTGCAGTTCCTGGGATGCTGGGCCTCCCCGTGAAAGAAATAGGGCGTGATCCAGTTTTGGTGTTTAAAGAACATAAACACAGGCCGGGGACAGCATGATGTCTGACCGTCAGGGCTGTGGACTATCCATTACCTTACGACAGGGTGAGATGATTCGGAACCTACCGAGTTTTATTAAACATGCAGGCTCCATTCCACCATAAGTGGCGGGGACAGCACTGGGGCCTGGGGCGAGCCGCCCCAAAAGCTGTCAATGCCTCCAAAACTGAGAGGCACCCAGTCTACCATCCCCTTCCTCTGGAAGGGCCCACGAAGTCTCTGGGATCAGAGAGGCTCCACCATTTCCTGGCTGTGTGATCCTGGATATGTTACCTAACCTCTCTGAGGCTTCGTTTCTTCCTCTGAAGAAGTTTGACAAATAATGATAGGATCTGATGAGATCGTGCAGGCAAAACACATGATGATGACGTGAGAGCCAGCCTGGTTCTTACAGAGTATCTCATCCAATCCTCTCACTATGCAGATGGGAAAGCTGAGGCCCAGAGAAGGGAAGAGACTTGCCCACGATCACACAGCAAGCTGGAAGACCTGGGACTAGGACCTATGTCCTTGTTTCTTAGACCAAAGCTTTCTCCGCTGTGCACACTGGTCACATTCTGAGACTATCTCAGGAATGTAAGGACTATGCCAACAGCCATGTGAGTTCTATAGCAGAAGCCAGCCCTGGGACAAGGAAAGGCGGGGGTATCCCCTTCCACCGGCCAACCTGGGGTTCCCATTCAGCTGCCCTAAGGGCTGGGGTCTGCCTCGGCCCCTCTGTGTAAGCAAGTGGTTGACAGAAAGCAAGGAGAGTGAAAGGGAACCCTTCTCCCTTATGCCAAATGTCTCCATTCCTGGAGAGGCCAGCAGGAGGAGATCTGGGTGGGTGATCGGCCCTGCAACCCAACCCCACCTTCTTAAACTCCATTCTGGAAGTCAGGCCTTTGCTGCTTAGGCTACCTGGTAGGTGCCTCTGGTTTCCAGGACTCGATCAGGCATTGAGTCTTTTTCAGGTGTTCTGCATAGACACTGGAAGGTCACGGCCACGAACCTACCAGAGGAGCCCTGTCTGAAGGGGTGGCATTGTCTAAGGTCCCCCCAAACCACTCCTTCCTGTCCCTTTCTGGGTCCCTCTGAGTGGGAAGACGGCTCTATTACCCTCCTATCTTGGGAGCACAGACACGTCAAGGCCCCGGCCCTGTGAGTAGATGGGGATGGGCTCCAGGCACGTGCCCTGAATGGGTTTGGTAGGGTTTGGAGACCCTGAACAGCCCGTGCTCCTTCATTATCAGTGTATCCATCATTATCAGTGTATCCATCATTATCAGTCTCCCATAGCCTCTACCGAGTGGAACCAGCCATGGTCCACATCACATGACCCCGTCACCACCCGGCCACAGCTAACGCGTCAAAAAGGTAACACCTGACTCAAAGACAGCTCATCCATTGGCTGACCGGCCATCCCGTGAGCTGGCCACAGCCCTACGTGGAGGAATTTGAGCTAAGAGATTTGGAGTCAACAGCTACGGGGGTGGTGGGGAAAGTTAGTATGAAGAGAGGGCAGCTTAGAGTCATGTGACCTCAAAGCTGAAAGAAGGTGAATGTTTTCACAGGGGTGTCGGGGTGTTGGCCCTGATGAAGGTGAGGAGGAAGAATCCCAGAGCCACCTCTGCAGAGCGCCGAGACAGGAATGCAGGCCAGATGCTCAGATTAATGGAAGTCAATATTGATTAGGGTTCCCCTTTCCAGCAAGGTGGGAAGATTCCCGAAAGAGTCTAGAAAGCGACGCCAGAGGGAGAAGCACTAAGTCCACAGTGGTGTCCTCAAAGCAAGGAAGGCTAAAGGTATCCTTGAAGGAGGGTGGCATGAATCCCTAGGAAAGGAGATTCCCACCAGGCGTCCAGAAGTAAGAGTAGGTCCCTGAGGTTGAGAATTGATGGAAACAAGAGACATTCTCTCGAACCCTGAACCAGAGTTCACCCTGTCCCCCAAATTCCAGAGTCAATATGGGCAAAGTGAGGAGCTATCCTGTGAGCCGCTGATAAAGAATCTACTCGGGTAGCTTGGATAGCCTGGTTACTCCTTCCCTGGGCTTGGCAGGGCCCTGACAGGGCCTGGGGGATCAGCGGAGAAGGGAGGCCGTGACCTGTAGGGCCACAGAAGCGATACATATGAACCAAATAACTTGGTACAGACGCCTGCTCCCCCTCCCTCTACAAGGTGGCTTGGGACAGGAGGTGGGGACGAGAGAAGAGGCGGACACAGGTGACAGGATCCGTGGAGGACATGGAGGGAAAGGACAGGCGTCTGCAGAGTTCACAAGCTTGGGGGACAGGCTGGACTTTGACACTTTCCTTGTTTCCAAACATTAGGTGCAAACCCTCTGTGAAAGGTCACCCTGGGAAGAAAAGAGGAAAAACCCTTGTCTCTATTACTCCTTCTTCATGTGCCTCCTGTAAAAAACGCCTTAGCCTGAATCCAACTGTCCCCAGCACCAGTTCTCCCCAAGCAGATTGGCTGCAGCCTTCACCAGGCTACAACCACATGCCTCGTTTACACGAGTGGGCCCCAGGTAAGCCCTGTGCCAAGCACCTGCTCGGAGGGGCACAGGAGGTTGCATTATTAGCGTTTAGTGGCCAGCGGGAGCAGATTAGGCGCCACTGAGCTGTAGGATTATCCCTGGAGCTCACTGTCCATTCACCACTCTGGCTGTGTCCGTGGGAAAGCGATCTGGAGAGGCCCAGAGAAGTCGGGCGCGGTGAGGGCTGCTGTATACGTGGTCTGCCGAGCAGGGCCCGCCAGTGATCAGCAGCACGGAACAGACATGTCCGCGACCGCTCCCCGCAGGCACCGACGGTCTCTCTCGACACCGTGAGACCATCCCCCACAGTGTGCTGGAATCCCATTCCTGACCACCCCCTCCTCACCGGATTCAACCTCCT
Source organism: Panthera tigris (assembly GCF_018350195.1). Classification (NCBI taxonomy): domain Eukaryota; kingdom Metazoa; phylum Chordata; class Mammalia; order Carnivora; family Felidae; genus Panthera; species Panthera tigris. Next base: position 28,609,901 of record NC_056667.1, read on the forward strand.
TCGGGCTTCGGGCCTTGGGTTCACATGTGACTTGGCTCTACGCTCTCTGACAAGCGCCCACCTAAGCCCAGAAAGGCCGACCTTCCCGTCCAGGAGGTTTTTTCCAAGATCTGTGCCTTTTCCACTTCCTAAGTCCACCCATCTTGGCTAGAAATAGACCCAAAGTAGCAGTTCAGTGCCCTCAAACCAAAGGCAGGCAAGATCTCACGGAGGCTTCTCTGTCCAACCAAACGAGGTGGCCAGCGAGTGTCCAGAGCTTTGCGGGTTCAGTCTCCACGTGGCCAACCTTTGGGCCCACGTGATGATTTGCACCATGACACCTCCCTCATTTTCCCCAGGAGGCCATGGTCCGTGGGCTTTCCCCCCACCTGCTGATGACAGTAGCAGAAAGCCGTCACTTCTCAAAGGGCTGGGACAAGCCAGGCACCGTGTCAACTGTTTCACATAACTATCTCAGAGAATTTTCACAACTACCCTGAGGGTAGGTGTTTTCCCATTTTACAGGGGAGGAAACCGAGGCCCAGAGATTTACCACACAGCTAAAAAGCAGCAGGACGAAGGTTCTAACTCACACCCATTTATCTCCAAAGATAGGGCTCGTCACCCCGGTCTAGATGTCCTCCAATGCCCTGAAACCCCCACAGAAGGGGTCAGGCATTTCCACGCCTGGAGCCTCCATGGCCACTTCCTGCCCCTTCAGACCTTTGCCTTAAGTCAAAGAAGATCCTTTCCCTGTCCCATCACTAAATCTTGGGGTCTACATTCGGTGCCAGTAGGTGCCCTACAAACATCTGAGAACAGAGGAACGAAGGCGTTGGAGAACCCTTGCGTTTATGTTGCAGGTTCACGCGTATGTCTTGACCTCTCCAGGGCCGACAGGACTGGGCCCAACTCCCTTGTGTAGATGCTTTTCCCCGAGGGGGCCTCAGCACCTTCTCTCTGGGCACCCTCACTCTGGTGTCACGTCAGCGTTCTTCCATACATCTTTGGGTTTTCTTTCCTCAAGTGTTTGGTTCAACAAGCACCTACTGAGACCCCCACTGCACGCCAGGCTCTAGGGAATCCAAGATGAACCACAAACCACCTGCCCTCCTGAAGCTCACGGTCCAATGGCCAGGGAGGAAGACCCAGGCGTGGCAACAGAAACCCGGGCCGCACTAAGACAGCACCTGTGAGGCTTGGAAATGCTGTCAGAGAGGCTGTCCGGCCAGGAACTGAGCCCTCATGTGGTCCTGAAATCAAACCTCTGCCTTTATCATAAGCCCCCCAATCAGGCACCCACCTGCCACTACGTCCTTTCTCTCTTTAGTTCCAAGAAGGGGTGGAAAGGTCACCAAGGCCCTTATGGCCTCTCCTAAGCATCATGCCCAGGATGTCACGGGGGAGTTTGCAGGAAAAGCTCGGGAGGTTAGGAGATTCTGAGCTCAGCATGGAGTAGTCAAACAGCTGGAGCCCTAAGGTTGTATTAACAGAAGAATAGGCCCACTCATAGGAGGTGATAGTCCTTCTAGACTCCAGGTTGAAACGCAAATGCCCAGGTGCCAAACAGCGTGTGGAGCAAATGGGTGAGGGGGTGGGTGTAAGCGTTGGGAAGGAAGCACAGCCTGGCCTGGTCGGGACTGCAGCAGGCTGGAGAACACAAGTGCGCCCCAATAGGGGCAGCCTCCCTCAGCCCAGGGAGAGCTCTGTCCCGTGGGAATGCGGGCCCAGTATGGCCTGGTTGTATTCCTAAGTGTTCTTCTTATTCTCAAGTGCTTCAGTTATCTATTGCTGTGTAAAAAAGCAGCCCCAGACTCAGTGGCTTAAAGCAACCCCAAAGGGAGGAGGCATGGGGAGGACGTGCGTAAGGGGGACAGAGTCTCAGGCTGGGATGACGAAAGGGCTCTGGGGATGGATGGTGATGACAGTTGCATAGCCAAGTGAATGTACTTATGCTGAACTGTAGGCTTCAAAGTGGCCGAGAAGGGAAATTTTATGTTAGATAGATTTAGCACCCTCAAAAATGGTGAATTTTAGGGGCGCCTGGGTGGCTCAGTCAGTCCAGCATCTGACTTCGGCCCAGGTCATGATCTCACGGTTTGGGAGTTCGAGCCCCGCGTCAGCCTCTGTGCTGACAAGGTTGGAGCCTGGAGCCTGCTTTGGATTCTGTGTCTCCTTCTCTCTGCCCCTCCCCCACTCACGCCTCTCTCTCCCTCTCTCAAAAGTAAATAAACATTAAAAAAAAAAAAAAAAAAGACCCAAGGAAGGCAGTGAGGAGCCTTAGAAAGCCAGGCAGACCCACGTTTGACCCCAGCACCTTGGCGTACCAGCTGTGTGAGTTGGGACGAGTTGCTCAAGCTCTCTGAACCTCAATCTCTCTGTCTTTAAAATACGAAACAAGAGCCCCAGCTTCATGGAGTTGTACCTGGCGCGGTGCCTGGTGCCAGAGTTGGCACTCATCACACTCAATTTCCCTTTCCCCCGATGCCAGTGAGTAGTTGTGACTAACACGGGCCAGGTGCATAACGGAAAGCACAAGAAATATCTGCTTACTTGTGCAATTTCGGAGAAGGCAGATTTGGGCTGAAATAAAGGAGAGCTAGCACCAAAACCATTCAATCCTGGCAGAGGCTCCTTTTGGGGTAGGGAGCTTCTCATTGAAAGAGGTGTGCAAGTCCACTGGGAAATGAGCTGGCCTGGGTGAGTCCTAAGAACTCCTATAACTCCAATAAATTACAACTCTACGAAATGCTCAGTGGATTTACGGGGAAGCATTTTTCCCATCAATTTCAGGAATGTTACACGTTTATTATAAAGTGCCCACCTCCATTCACTGCTAATGGGATTATAAATTGACACAAACTTTCTGAAGGGCAATTTGACATAAGGCATCAGGAGCCTTAAAAATATCTACACCATTTGACCCTGTGGGAATTTGTCCCAAGGAAATAATCTATAATGTGCTCAGAGATATAAGTACAAGAATGTGGTTTGTTATTTATAATAGCAAACAAAAAAAGTGGAAATAATTGAACTGTCCAACGAAAGAGGAATGATTAAATAAATTAGGGCACAGCCAAAGATGGAAAACCGTGCTTCCATTAATCTTGAGGATTCTTCCCACAATTATCTGTTAGAAGCAAGAAAATCTCTTTAAATTCAAGTTCTTAGAAAGAGTCTCCTATTAAGTGCACTCTCTCTTAGTTACTCTGTTTTTAAACAACAAAGTACTATTTGGGGAAATCACATTAGCCCTCCCTGACCTCAATCAATGCTACTTTGGGATGTTTAAGGAGGTCACCTGCGAGAACTGGCAAAAAGGAGGCAGAAAATTTTAACAGGGATTTAGTAATTATTCTGAGGGTTATGACCTCACAATTGCAAGTCTTGGCTGTCATTGTAAACCAGCTTTTCCAGCTTTTAAAAGCAATACAGTAAGTAGTTATGTTGTAGAGATCACTAACACACACTCATGGGACAAATAAAGACTATCCTAATGTTAAGTAAATAGGTATTTGTGGCTTGGAATACAATTTCCAGAGACAACACTGCACACAGATTTTAAAAGAGTTGCATCTCAATCTCAAACAAGTTCGACAAAAAAATGGAAATGATGGGCTCTGGACAGCTATGCTGGGTAATTCACAAAACAGCTCTGGGGATGATAAAAACACAGATGTCAAAGATACTAGGAGAGTCAGTATAAAATGCGAAAGTGGGGGGGAATGTAATCTTTCTAAATATAAGATATTTTGTGTTACATGGCTTTAAATATCCATATGTAACTACGTTTATAAATTAAACATTATGAATCAGCATTTGATGATTTCTCTAAATATTTGTATATTCAAGTTGACCTCAAAACTTTTTGTTGATGCTTCCATTTGGGAAAACTAGGTGTTCTGTTCTTGGCTACCATATATTTAGGCTCATAAGACATATAGCCATGAAAGAAAAGATCTGTATAAAATCTAGTATTAAATAGAAAACATAGTTTCTAGGCTATAGTCTGATTCTAATTTTATTTAAACACACGCAACTGTGGACTTTGGGAAAAAAGACTACAAAGAACTATACCAAAATGTTAACAATGGGGGAGCCTGGGTGGCTCAGTCGGTTAAGCATCTGACTTCAGCTCAGGTCATGATCTTGCGGTCCATGAGTTCGAGCCCCGCGTTGGGCTCTGGGCTGACCGCTCAGAGCCTGGAGCCTGTTTCGGATTCTGTGTCTCCCTCTCTCTCTGACCCTCCCCCATTCATGCTCTGTCTCTCTCTGCCTCAAAAATAAACGTTAAAAAAAATTTTTTTTTAAATGTTAACAATGACTGTAACCGGGTAGTGTGATTATGAAGTATACATGGGTTTTTCAAGTTGTTTTTTTCTTTAAAATATACTAATTTTTTAAAACTTTGTGTAATATTTATTTACTTTTGAAAGAGAAAGAGACAGAGCACAAGCAAGGGAAGTGCAGAGAGAGAGAGGGAGACACAGAATCTGAAGCAGGCTCCAGGCTCTGAGCTGTCAGCACAGAGCCTGACACGGGGCTCGAACTCACGAAACGAGATCATGACCTGAGCCGAAGTCGGATGCTCAACCGACTGATCCACCCAGATGCCCCAAAATATACTAATATTTTAACCAAGGAGATAATTTTTTTAAGTTTATTTATTTATTTTGAGAGAAAGAGAAAGCAGTGTAGGAGCAGAGAGAGAGAGACAGGGAGAGAGGAGAGAGAGAATCCCAAGCAGGTTCCACACTGTCAACACAGAGCCCGCTGCAGGGCTCAAACCCATGAACTTCGAGATCATGACCTGAGCTGAGATCAAGAGTGAGTCAGACACTTAACCAACTGAGCCACCTGGGCGTGCCCCAAAGGGGATCATTTTTTAAGTCTTTTGTAAAAGTACCTCCTTTCTTAGATTCTCCCTTGGGGCCATTAGAGTATCTTCTGTTCCTATTCGTTCCCTAAATCTTTGGGAACTGTCCTACGAGACAGATCAGGAGGATTTTAATAGACACATATGCACTGACATAGGAAGATGTGCCTGACACAATGAGAGGGAGGAAAAAGCGGACTACTAAGCAAATATCAATAACTCATATGTGATATGATTCCCCCTCTGAAAGAAGGGGAGAGGAGTGTGGGGAGAGAGAGAAAGGGAGGAGTGTGGGGAGAGAGAGAAAGGGAGGGAGGGAAGTATAACAGACGTGTGTGTGTGTGTGTGTGTGTGTGTGTGTGCGTGTGTACACGTGATATACACAGCCATAGGGGTAGGTCCAGAAGGAAACCCACCAAACTGCCCAAAGCCAGGGTGGAGAAATCCCATACTCTTCTGTATTGTTCATTTTTTTATTTGTACAGTGCCTGTTTATAATAGGATTGTAATCGGCTTTCTGCTGATTCCACTGGAATAGGGGGAATGCTGAAGGCGAGTCCCATCCATTTGCATGGCTTCACTACTCCACAAAAGAAAAAAAAAATTAACCGGCATTTCCTAGACCTCCTAAGCCTGTAGGGCACAAAGGAGTTTACGATTACAGCAACAAGCTCCGTTTCTGTGGCCCCATCTGCTATGGCAGGACTTCTCATCTCTAAGAGGACACAGAGACACAATTGAGCATGAAGAGCTGTTTGCTGAGTGTTTTCTAGGAGCCAGGCACTGCGCCAAGTGCTTTGCATGCATTAGCTTAGTTAACCCTTACCACAACCTTCTATCCATTTTACGGCTGAAGAAACTGAGGCACGAAGAGGGCGAGCTTATATCGCTGGTCAGTGACAGAGCTGAGATTTGACTCAGGCAGCCCAGGCACCCTATGGGTGACTCACATGTACCTACAAATACACCTCTCAAGCCACAGCCCTGCCGTGGCAGCCAGGACCCACCGTGGAGAGCAGCAGTATAGAGGCCAGGGCCTTGAGCACCCTTTACCGCCACCGGGTTGGGGCTGCGTGGCCAGAAAGCTAGGAGACTAAACTGCTAGGATCGCACCTGGACCAGTCCCAGAATTTCCGGATCCTGCCCTGGCCCAGCCACCACCCTCCTCCTAAGCAGTCCTTAGGGAAAAGAGCCCACCAAGGAACCATGCGGGGCCAGCACCCTCTTCCTAGCGTGTCTCCAATCCCAGCTCCGATGCGAGCGTGCTGGGCTGGCCTGGGAGAAGTCCTTTTCCTAAACCAGGCTGAGCCACCCGCTTCCCCAGCCTAATCTCAGATCTCAGGACCACGAGGCAAGACGGGCTCCAGTCCCACCCTATCCCTGCCACCAAGGGCCAGAGAAAAACAGCAGGAAGACAGGCAGTAAGAGAGAGTAAGAGAGACAAAGCCAGCCCCAGGGTGAGCTGGCTACACCCGCACAAAACCTTATTAGGTTTGCACAGCTGAGGAAGGTGGGAGAGAGATCCAGGCGGAGAACTAGACCTCCTCCCATTCTGGAGAAGCCCTAACCAGTGCTCCATCCTGTCTCCTGCAGGAATGGAAAAGAGAAGAAGGAACACACTCACAAACCCTAGATGTGGCCTCCTGAGGTCCTTAACTTAGACAAGAAGCATCCTTCTTCCCTTGGGGGGTGGGGGGAGGGGCACCGTTTCTGGCTGTCAGTGCTGACCCATCCTCGGGGAGGACTGTCACGGGCAGTCAGGGGAGAGGGGACCCCCACCCCGGTGCCTTAGGGCTCCATCACTGCTGCAGGTGGTGGCCCTGTCGCCTTCAGGCCATCAGTGAGACAGCCTGGACCTTCAACACAGCAAGGCTGCTCCGTGTTCTCTGAAGCCCCCATGCTGAGCCGAGCACAACTGCCCCCCACCCTTTTGTGCTACACGGCCTGACATAGATGGCCCATGCTGGACCCTAAAAACACCGCCTGGTTTCTACTTGCAGACCAGGACTCAGACAGGATTGCCATATGAGGACAGAATCGCCCTTTCCCTGACACAAAGCTAGTGGGCCCACTCCCGCCTCCCCAAGGACACTTTCCCACCTTGACGGTGTCTACAGACGGCCTCCGGCCAGTCCACACTCTCTCTACCGCAGTCCTTGCCTGATGGTGCCTAACCCCACGTTAGCATCCAATAGAAACAGCCCTGCCCACATCCGCAGCTCCCCCCCCCCCTGGTGACACGTTCTGAAAAGGTAACAGCTTCCCCTCCCTCCCCGCCCAAACCTCCATCAGACAGAAGTCCCATCATTGGTCAGTTTGCCCCTGATTCGGCACAGAGCTGAAACAGACTTGTCCGTGAGCTTACAGAAGGTCAGAGGAAATATGCAAGACAGTGCCCTGCAGGGGCTGGGGCTTCTGGTCTGCGACCCCCTTTGGAAACAGAAGGACCTAAGAGCCTCTGGAAACCACTATCCATTTCTCCTCTCAGATTTTATCTCCTCCTCGGTCTTCCTTTTGATCTTGTTTTCAAGCCAGAGATGAGCATTTCCACGTTGACTCAGGCTTGATTATAACTGACTCTGAACCTTTCTAGTGATTAAAGTAGCCGCGAGGCGATGTTCTCCAGAGATCTGTACTGCAGGTTGAATAATTCAAGGATCCCTTCCAGAAGACTGAGAAAACTGGGAGAAAAAAAACTCAGAAAGCAGGAAACTTTTTTTAAAAGAAAAGAGTAATTTCCCCCATGCCGGCTACACAATAAGTACTCGATAAATGTTGGTTAATTTTGATTGACGTAAACACTCCAACAGAAATCCAATGGAGAACTGGCAGTAATGAGCCTGGAGCAGGATACTGGAAGCTTCCAGCAAGTGGGGCACTTCAGGCGACTGCCTCCCTTCCCACCATAGGATGATATGCTTGGGAGCTTCTGGTGCTTTCCAGACTAGGACAGAAGCTTGAAATGAGGACACGAGGGGAGGGGGGAAGGGGGCATCTGTCGACCTGCTCAACCTGATGGGCTGAGGTTGAGCCAGTGGAGGAGGGTTCGGCCCGGAACATGAAGGAGCTGTTTTCATGAAGGCTGACTGCGTGAGACTGTGGGTCCAGGCTGGGCTGCTTTGGTGCCCCTGTGGCCGGGTGTGACCTGGTGAGGAAGAGGGGAGGGGCTCTCTCTCCACCTCAGTTCTGGCTTCCTGTGGCAGAGTTAGGGAGACGTGACGCAATGGTAGAGCAGAACCAAGCCATGTGTAGTGGGTAGAATGCCTGGGAAGCGGTGTTCTCTCTGAAGGGGTTCAGCGGCAATGGAAGTGGCCAGTCACCGCCTTCACATGGCAGGCAGAGGGCCTCCCAAGGAAGGAGAGCTGAAGAGGCATGGGTATGAGAACCAGCTCCCGTGGGTGGCCTGACACAACCAGGGAAGGCTCCAAGGGGAAGAGGGGCTCTCTCAAGAGGCAGAGAGAGTCTGCAGCTCTTACCATCAGGGACTAATGGTACCGTGGCTGTGTTCGCACCCACAGGCTGGGGCAGTCCAGGGGGTCCGGGTTTTAGGACTTCCCACGCAGGACCGGTCCAACATTTGGCATCAATACCTAGTGGAGATCCCTGACCTAAGAAGCCTCTCGAATTCCCCTACCTGACCCCTCATGGTACAGAAACTGAAGCCCAGAGAGCCTGGGTTGCCCCGAGTCGCACAGCTAGTTAGGAGCTGGACAGGATCCCTCTTGCCCTCGTTCCCGGTTCCCAGGATTGTGTGTGTGAGAGAGAGAGACAGGCCAGCAGACAGACAGACTAACTGGCTGAGATTCCGGCCAACTGACTGAGTCCACAGCAGCGCCTCACCCAGCGACTCTGGCCAGTGCACCGTCAGCACGTGGCCGAGCTGGAAGGCCAGCTGCCACCACTCCCTGAGCCGGCACAGTCAGCATCCACAGAGCCAATTCATCTACCTGTGCTTTAATGAGCATCAGATGCTGCAGCCAGGGACCTGAAGGCCCAGAAAATTCCAATTTCAAGCCCACTCTTTATAGTCAATTAGCTTCACAACCCCGCACCCTGGAGACCCCAGGGCCATCGGAGCCATGGAGCCGGCAGCTGGGGCATCTCCCCAAACACCGAGCCCGGGCCCTTGCTGGACAGCAGTCTTGGTGCTCCAACATCAGAAATGCCTCCACTCCTGGGGAAAAGACTATTGGAAAACGGGGCCTAGGGCCGGTCTGGAACAAGAGGAGGCATCTCAACAGCTCTGGGCAGAACAAATCCTCAAGGAACAGGCACACATTCTGCTTTCAGACCCTCCCTCCAAAGTCGCTTCAGATTGACCAACAAGCCTCCATGAACTCAGGAACAGCCCAGGGAGGTTCAAATAGGTTAGCTGTGCCACATCGGTTGGGTTCTCTGCCCGGCCCCCCATTTCCACCCGCCTCCTTCTCCCTCCACCTGCTTGGAGCCACGAGCACTATGACTCCGCCCCTATGACCACTGGTGATTGGACAAGGAGTAGGCATCTGGTCTGACCTGGACCAATCGGAGCCCCTTTGCTGAAAAGTCGGGGACACTGGTGTTGGGGGTGGAGAGAGAGGAAGGAAGAGGTAAGTCTCAGGTGCCTGGGGCTAGAAACTGTACCAGGGGCCTTTTCCACACACCCCGTGGGCCAGAGAAGCGAAGAAATCCCGGCCTCAGAGAAAGAAGCATGAAGCAGAAAGGAACAGAGGACATCCAAAATCGAGCCCCTGTAATGTCCCCTCCCTGGTCCACTGGGGCTCACAGACATATTTGCTCCGTTGTCTGCCTTCGTCACTACATCATGGCACACAGCTTTGGAGTCAGACACACCGGGATGGAATCTGAATTCTGCCAACCAGTCGTCTATAACCTTGAGAAACCTCACTCCCTCTCTGAGCCTCTGTTGCCTCAACTATAAATCGGTAATAAAAACAACCTCCCGGCAGGGCTGTGGAAAGAATTTGAAATAATGGCTAAGGCATCAAGTGCAACATCTGTAGGCGCCTATAAAGTGCTTTGTAGGGCTACTAAGGTTTCTAGGCATACCTAGAAAATTCCTATCCACATATCAAGACCCAGTTTAAGGGTTAGCACGTCCGTGAGGCCTCTCCCCCCGCAATCCTGGACTCTGACAGAGCTCCTGCCTCTGACCTTGAAGCAACTTAAACATATGCTCCTTCTAAGTGTGTGTTATCTGACTGAGGCCCAGGGCAAGGACTGGGTCTGATTTCTCCCTGCAACCCCCGGTACAGGCCTGGCATGCAGAGGAGATTTGTAGATACGTACTTAACTGAATCACATCAGATCACTGAAATCTTATTGAATTCTGTCACCTAGTATACTCACCCAGCTTTTAGAAGTTGGACTTCCTTCTTCCTCAATAACAATAATCGTAGCTAAACGCTATCGATCGCTTCCTGCCTTGCCAGGCGCTTTCTGGGTGTGCCTCTGGTGGTTATCTCATTTAACCCTTCCGGCCGCCCGTGAGGTAGGCACTGTAATTCGCCTTGTCTTCCAAATGGGGAAACTGAGGCTCAGAGACTTGTGTCAGATGTCCAAAGTCAAGCAGCCAGGAAGCAAGAGGAGCCAGATCCGAGTCCATGTGTTCTGTTTCCTCTTTTTGCCTCTTTTGCCTCTTTTTTTAGCTTTTTATTTTTAAATAATTTTCGATTCATGGAAGCGTTGCAAACATGATGCAGAGAGTCCCCATATGCCCTCCACCCAGCCCCCGCTAGCGTTGACGTCTCCTGTAACTGTGATATATGGATCAAAATCTAAAATTGGGTGCCAGGGTGCCTCAGTCGGTTAAGTGTCCGACTCTGGTTTTTGGCTCAGGTCACCATCTCATGGTTTGTGGGTTCAAGCCCCTCACTGGGCTCCGTGCTGACAGGATGGATGGAGCCTGCTTGGGATTCTCTCTCTCTCCTTCTCTCTCTGCTCTTCCCCTGCTCTCTCTCTCTCTCTCTCTCTCTCAAAATACATAAATAAACTTAAAAAAAATAAAAATTAACCTCGGTACAACAGTATTAATGAAACCACAGACATCACTCAGATTCCCCCAGTTTTTCCACGAGTGGACTTCTTCTGTCCCAGAATCCAGTCCAGCACCCCATGTCCCATTTACTCATGATATCTTTCCTTCGTCTTCTCCAGTCTGTGATGGTTTCTTGGTCTTTCCATATGTTTCATGACCCTAGCGCTTTGGGAGAGTAACAGATACTTTATAGAACATTCCCCACTTTGGACTTGTCTGATGCATCTTCGTGAACGGTCTGAGGTTACAGATTTGGGGGAGCATACCGCATAGGTTCAGTGCCCGGCTCCTTGCACCATACAGGGGGCACATGATATCAACGTGACTCATTACCGGTGATGTTAGCACGGATCACTTGGTTTCTCCTCTGCAGAGTCACTATTTTTGCACATTTGCTTTTAACCAGCACACTCTGATGCCCCTCGGTCAACATCACTGGGGCCGGAGAAGAATAGTGCCTGGCCGGGCGGGATGCTCCCAGAGATGAGAGCCCAGAACAAAAGGATTCTGGGTCACCCAAGGGAGGGCCAAAGTGTCAGCTGCCCCGCCTGGCATCCAGAGCACCAGGAAGGGGCATTCTCCCCACGCTGGAATCACCAAGAAAGGCTTCCTAGGATCGCAGCACTTCGGAGGGATCTGTAAGGCAGCAGGGAAGGATGACCGTTCCAGGCAGGGAACCGGCACCAGCACGGGCATCCTCGCAAGGAGAAGCCAGCAGGGACGGGCTCTAAATAAGAAGGCAGTGACTAGACTAAAATCACAAAAAAAAGGTCATCATGGCCATCCCTCATCTCCAGGCAGGATGACTCTGTAACCCTCCCCAGTCCCTTCAAAACGTCTCCACATTTATAGCCTAGAAACTCAGAGCAATGGTTTCCAGATGGGAAAAATCAAGCCAGTGGAACATCTCCTGTCTCTCCCCGGCCCCCTCCTGCCTCTGTGCTCCCACCGCACTTGGACACTCCCCCTGGCATTGATCACAGCCGCCTTTGCTTTTAGATGCAAGCAAGTGTGCTAGTCTGAGCACCAGCCTCCCCACTGGACTGCAGCAAGGTGGGGGGGTGGGGTGCCGCACCAGCCTCCTCTGCCCCTCCCCCTCCAGGCACTGAGCCCCGAGCCCCTACACACAGCAGGGGCTTAGCAAATGCTTGCGGGAAGGCAGGAAGAGAGCAGACTCACTTCTGCAAGAAGCTTCGAGGAGACTATTCTGAAAACATCCTGCAACTCCCACCACCTTCCAAAGCTCAAAAAATCATTTTAAAAACTGACGACTGTGAAATTTCAATTATATTCACAAGGAAAGCTAGAGTGAACCGCAAGAAGCACAGAATAGTGGCTTTGCGTTTGAGAGGCCACAAAGGGCCTGAGAGAAGGGCCAGCCTTGAAGCCAGACCTATCGGTTTCCAGAACCCAGCTGTACGTGAGCAGTCCTGAATTTATAGCCTTTGAAGGAGGGGGACAGCTCCAGGGAAATTAGAAGTCTATAAGGATGGGTAGGTAGCCGGCATGAACCAGCTACCAAAAACAAGTTAGTGCTCGAGGCTGCATTAATAGGTGTATAACATCCACACCAAAGGAGGTGATAGACATGTTCTGCTCTATGCTGGTTAAACCACCATCAGAGAATTGGGCTCAGGAAGACAAATTGGATTTTGTGCAGAGGGTGTTCTTCAGAATACAGACAGGTCTGGATTTAGCCAGATGGAAAGAAATGTTCCAGATAAAAGGAAAATATGCATGAACAATCTGAGACGAGGCTGACTGCTTCTGAGGACCTTCAAGAAAGGCCAGCATGGCTTAAAGAGAGAAAGCAAGCCGTGACCAGACTTCAGACTGGAGAAGTGGGTGGCGGCCAAGCCCTGCAGGGTCACATGGGTCGTATACAATTTGGATTTGATCCCAAGAACAATGAGAAGCCCTAGTCTGTCTTTGCATGTTGGCCAGAGACCCAGAGCAGGCTAAGTCCCACACCCTACTCCCCACCCCCGCCACACACACCATGGAGGAACTGATCATCTATGTCCAGTAGGGACACTACACTGGAAGAGCTTCAGAGGAGCAGGTGGTGGGGATCCCTTGAGCGTTGCTCATGAGAACATGGCCCCCTGGAGAATGTAGCCCCTGCCTTCACGTTTGGACCTGGCCTTCAGGGATCTCAGAGAACCAGCAGCTGGGAGAAAAGGCTTTCTGCAGCAGAATTGCCTGATGTCGATCTGACTTTTTTTTTTTCTTTTTTTTTTTTTTGCCTCTCCCTGCAGAAAACTGGGCACCAGAGCTGATCTCTCTCCTGTGCTACTTCCCTTAAAGTCAAAAGAAGTCACCACCTACTAATCCACTCTCCCTGCGGTACGCGCAGCCAAGCCTCCCAGGCCGGTGCACGGCGGGCACACCTCTGGGTCCCCAGAGATACCTTCGGAGGCATTTCACTGCAGCAAACACAGACTCTTAACCCCCACCCCTGGACGCAGCGAGTCCACACCACCCCCGCGGCCCCTTTCTGCATAGTTCCCAGATGCCGCGACCAGAAGCTCCACCCTCAATGCCTCCTGAAATCAAGTGCAGCTGTCACTGTTGCCACTGCCCTCAGTAATCACCCCCCAGTCAAGGTCCAGGATGGGTGTGTTTGCCTGTGCCCTGACGGCGAGGCAACCTGGTCTGCTGAGGCTGCCTGGTTCCAAGACTCGAAAGCTAGAGTTGACAAACATGGGCAAGTGGTTCCGATGCAAGAAGGCCAACAAGAAGTGGCATATGCCCACTGCAGGTGGTTTCGTACAACCCAGATTCTGACACCAACGTCTCTCCTTGGCGAGGCTTTCTTAGTTTTAAGCAGCAGCAAGCCCAAGACTAGGAGTGATGGGGTGGGATTATAAAGCATCTGTGAGGCTCAGAGAACCCAAAAGGCAGGGGTTGCCCACACAGGCAAATCCCTTAGTCTCTGTGACCCCAGGACTCCGTGGGACCCAGGGTCCCCAAACCTGCTGCTAGCAGCACAGGGAAGGTATTTGTCGGTCCCACGTGGCTGGACCCTCCATGATTAAACCCCGTGTTCGCTCCCAGCGAAGGCAGAAGGTCAAAGCCAGAGGCACAACCTATGTGATGAGCCCAGTCGCCTCCCTTTCTGCAAGGCGGTCGGTCTTGGGGGAGCAGAAACCAAAAGCTGCACAGACTGTCTCAAAGCACAAACCAAGGCTAAGAGGGACCCCCTGTCCCCTGCCTGCCCCTAACAGGTCTCCGAAAAGTTTCTGCTTCTTTAGTCACAATCCCACGAGAAGACACAGGATGCGACCACGTCTGTGCCACCGTGAAACCGACTGCATCCTCTTCCCAGAATCCTCGGTGCCTGACCCCTTGGAGTCCAAGTCTCTGCACCCCTGCACCCGTCAAAGAGGCAAAAATCATCCAGTGAGTCCAAGCCACCCTCCTTCTGGAAAACTCCGTCACCTTATAACACCCTTTCCTGAGATTCCCCAGCCCAGAGGACCCCACCTGACAGCAGCTGGATACAGATACCAATGTTCTGTCTCCATGCCGGCCTGGGATGGGGCAGGGTCTGCCAGCCAGCACCCCCTTTCTTTCCTTTCCCAAGACTCACCTAAGAGTAAGCAGAGGCTGGAAAGGAGAGCTACCCCAGGGATACGTGTTAAAATTAAACTATAGTGAGAGCAAGATGACTAACCACCCCCCCGCCCCGTGACTAATTTAGGACTCGTCACACTGGCCATCCCTTCCGGAAATTAGATGAAACCTTTAGGGAAGAGGAGTGATCTGTGTTGCATAATCACACACGTGGGACCCCACCCCCACCCCCCACTCCCACCCCCTCCCCTTTAGCCTAGAGGAGAGAATAATAATAATAATAATTAAGCTGCTCTATTTATGGTTCTGAAAATCAGCAGCTCTGGGCCACACCTGCTAGGGTCGAGCTGAGCCATGGAAACACTCTGCGAGACGTCCCCAAGTCTGCCTAACAGTAGCGGGCAAGACGCAGGAGCCGCCAACATCCCCCCTTCGGGGAGAACACGAGGGCTATTTAGAACAGCTCGTTGATGGGGTCAAGGAGAGGAAGCTGGAGACTCTGAAGGGCATTTCACGTCGTGAAATCCAGCCAGCGGCCCAGGCTCATCACTCAGCATAAGCCATACAGATTTATTTATATTTTGCACGAAAGAGGGAAATTACTTAGCCGTGGGGATCAATTCTTCAATCCAGTGTTTCTAACATGGCAATAAATTTACTTCATCATCTCCCTTTTTCTTTCTCCTCTTCTCGAAGCTTAAAGAAATAAGCCACGCTCTGGGGAGGCCCCGGAACGGGGGACATGAGCGGGAGGAAGGCCCGCGAGAAACAAGGTGTCAGGCCAGGAAACCACTCACTGGGCCGCCCGGCTCTGTGGAGCGAGCTCTAGAGTTGGAGTCCCGAGACCGGGGTTCCAGACCCTGGTTCTGTCACTTCTCTGTGGTGGGAGTGACCCTGAGCAGGTCCCTGAACCCCCAAAGTGAGGAGAGCTATTCCAGGGCCCCACCAGGCAGGTGTAAGAAGTAGATGAGACCAGATATATTCAGGCTTCCGTTCGGCTCCCAATACATCAACATGACTGACTGAGGATGAATTGTAACATTTGATGATGTGACCCGTTGTTCTTTCTACCCAAGCTGCACAGTCTGTGATGTCACAGAGACATCACAGCTTGAGTGAGGTTAACACCCAGGCCATGTCCCAAGGCCAGAGACCGCTTGGACGTCCCTCCCCGCATGGGGACAGGCTGAGTCTGGGATGTTTGTGACAGCTCTGGCCGAACGTGCCCCGGAGTCCAGCGAAGCCTCCAGCAGCTGGACAAGTGTGATAAATGGTCCCCCCTGGCACGCCACACCCCTCCACCGGAGATGGGCCGGGGCTGGTGTATGGACCATGTGAATGCAGCTGCTGGGTAACGCAAAGCCATGATGGAGAACCATGAACGTGGGGATGAGGTCCAGGGAAGCGACAGGACACCTTGGTGCTGGGAGATGCTTGCAGGCAGAGAGGGGAGAGGGGTCCAGATGGAGGAAACGGCCAGAGCAAGCGAAGCTGAAAGGATGCAGGAGGAAGCCCAGGAGCTGAGCGGGAAGGAACAGAAAAGATCATCCTTCAAGGCCTGTGCCAAGTGTCTCCTCCTCCAGGAAGACCGTTCTGACCTCTGGTTGCGCTCCTGCTCCCAAAGGAGCCACTGTCCATGTGTCTGTAAGACTCTTCCACAGGGGCTTTCAAGACCCCCAAATCTGGCCCCAGACCACCTTCATCCCCCTAGACTTTCCTTCCCCAAACGCAGCCTTTCCCCCACCTCCCAGGCCTTTGCTCCAGGCATTTCCTCTACTGCGAATGCTTCCCCTGCCTCCCTCCCACTCGTCAAACCTCTGAGTTCCCTACTAACCCAACTCAAATGCCTCTTTTCCAGGACACTATCCTACAGCCTTCTTCCTGAACAGCTGTCATCCTGCCATCCCCGAATCCTCAGACCGTTTTGTCCTTTCGGGGGGCCTCCTCCTGCACCTCGCCCTGTGCCACCGACGCTCATTCCAAACCAAAAATGTATTGAGGGAGGATAAGTAAACATGGGCCACGCACACAATGGAATACCACTCAGCAACAAGAAGGAACAAATTACGTGTACATGCAACAACACGGATGTCAAAGATAGTATGTTGAGGGGCGCCCGGGTGGCTCAGTCAGTTAAGCGTCCAACTCTTGATTTCGGCCCAGGTCATGATCTCACAGTTCGTGAGTTCGAGCCCCACATGTGGCTCCGTGCTGACAGTGCAGAGCCTGCATGAGATTCTCTCTCTCTCTCTCTCTCTCTCTCTCTCTCTCTCTGCCCCTCCCCCACTCGTGCTTGTGTGCTCTCTCTCTCTCTCAAAAATAAATAACCATAAAAAAATTAAACTCAAAAACAGTACATTGGATGGGGCGCCTGGGTGGCTCAATCAGTTGAGCGACCAACTTCAGCTCAGATTATGATCTCATGGTTCGTGAGTTCGAGCCCCGTGTCGGGCTCTGTGCTGACAGCTCAGAGCCTGGAACCTGCTTCAGATTCTGTGTCTCCCTCACTCTCTGCCCCTCCCTCATTCATGTTCTGTCTCTCTCTGTCTCTCAAAAATGAATAAACATTAAAAAAATAAATTTAAAAAATAAAAACAAATTTAAAAAATAGTATGTTAAGTAAAAGAAACCAAACCCAAGAGCACAGACTATTGGAGTCCCTTTATGTAAAGTCCTAGAAGGGGCAAAATTAATCTATGGTGATAGAAATCAGAACAGTGGTTGCCTTTGGGAACGAGGGTAGGGCTAAACATGGGACTTTTCTAGGGTGATGAAAATGACCTGGTTCTGTGCTGTCCAACACAGTAGGCACTAGTCACATTTGGTACCTGAGCATCTGAACTATGGCAACACTGAAGTGAAATGTGCTGTAGGTATAGAATACACCCTGGTTTTCAAGAACTTAGGATGAGCAAAATATGTAACATATCTCATTAATGAATCTGTATATTGATTACATGGTGAAGTAATATTGTGGATATATTGTGTTAAGTAAATATGTTATTATTTTTTTAATTTTTTAAATGTTTATTTTTGAGAGAGAGAGAGAGAGAGAAAGAGACAGAGTGCAAGCAGGGGAGGGGCAGAGAGAGAGAGGGAGACACGGAATCTGAAGCAGGCTCTAGCCTCCGAACTCTCAGCACAGAGCCCAATGAGGGGCTCGAACTCACGGATGTCAAGATCGTGATCTGAGCCGAAGTTGGACATTTAACCAGCTGAGCCACCCAGGTGCCCCAATATGTTATTAAAATTAATTTTACCTGTTTCTTTTTATTTTTTTTAACAAGGCTACTAGAAAATTCTTAATTACCTATGTGGTTCACATTATATTTCTATAGGACAGCCCTGCTGTCAATCTTGATGTAGGTTACATGGGGGTACGCATTTGTCAAATTAGAGTGCACCCATAAGATCTCTGCATTTCAATATATGTAAGCTATATCTCGATTATAAAACAATTTTAGTGAGCACCTACTATGTGTTCGGTGTTGTTAATACTGCACTGTAGGAATAAAAAAAAACAGACCCACTCAGTCTAGTCAAAGTAACTGACTTTCATCAAATAATTGCTCTAAAGAATGATCTTATCTCGTTCCCAACCAGGCTTAGTACTGTTAAGGCAGGGACCGTATTGGGGCACTTTTGTCCCTAATGCTGCCTAGCACAGAGAGGGGTGCATGTTAGGGGCTCAATGTATTCCCATACACTGAGTTGAACTACTGAATTGGTTAATATTCATTTCCTGAAACAGGCAGGTAAATAGAGTCTACCTGGGGGGAATGTTGCTGCCTTTAAACCAGACCAGCTAACACGTCACTGCTTTGGTCATTTTGCAAAATTTCCAGGGACAGAAGGATCCAGAGTCCATCACCATTCTTGGCCTGCTCTTTGGGATATAATCCTAGTATAAGACATCAAGCCTTCTGCCTAAATTCTCTGGACCTCTTGGGTAAATACTGTGAGGAGCAGGGTGATCAAAATTAATTTTTTAAAATAGATTTTCTTACCTCAACTGGAGTGTATATACAGGGACTGCTTTTCCCTCCAGAGATTTTGAAGGTAAAGTATGTTAGGAGACATCCCTACAGAATAGGGGGTTCCTATGAGGTAGATGCACTCACGTAAGTTTTTTAGGAAAGGTTTGTAAATAGGCACATACTGGTTTTCTTTGCAGATCCTCAGGCCTTAGTAGGAGAGTTACTTCTTGCCTGTGAGCTCAGAGAGCTCTTTCCACAGTGCCTACTTCCACACATCCCGGGACTAAAGGGGAACCACTCAAGTGGCCCCTGTTTGCTGATGAGCTTCCAAAGAAAGCCGCCCCATGACCTGGTAGAAGTTACTCAGATGCGTGGATGCGTTAGAGACCACCGAAGTGAAAATCCAACTCGTAGCAGCTGCAGGAAGCGTGTCTTTATTAATTCATCTTAGGGCTATTATTGACTTCTGCTCTGAGCCTACACAGGGTCCAGGGGTCCAGGAAACGCAGAGAAGGGTCAGGCCAGGTCCCTGACCTCAAGAATCCCACAATCTAGTGGTAGGAGTATAATGAGCACAGTTACTGCCAAGACACAGGCAAGAAGGGTCCAAAGAGACTAGTTGGGGGGCATATGGTTACCTTCCCTGTGCCAAGCACTGTGCTGGGCTCAGGGTCTATACACGTGGCTTCGAACAGTCTCCTCCTTCCTTCATACCTCACCCTCCTGACAGCAGCCACGGAGATGGTTTAACATCATGAATCAGATCATACCACCCTTCTAGTTAAAAACTTTCTTTGGTTTTGTTTTATCAAAGCACAGGGACAGAAGCCGCGGGCAGAAAGAGCTAAAGACTTAAAGAGTTAAAAACTTCCAATGACATTCAATTCTACTTAAAACAAAGCTCCATTTCTTGACATTATTGTATCGGTCAGCTATTACTGCATAACAAACCACCAGCCACTCCAACAGTTACTGCCTGGCAAACCACCCAAAACGCGGTGGGCTCAAATGACAATAATGTGATATCACATGTCTGTAGGTCAGCTGGCTCAGATGATTTAGGCTGACTCTGTTCCACGTGTCTTTGAGGCAGAAGGACCACCTGGATGGTTTCTTCTCATGCAGGCGGCGGAGTGCAAGAAAGCAAGCAAAATATACAAACCCTCTCAAGGCCTAGCTTTGCAACTTCTGGGCAACTATCACTGACCAAAGTAAATCGCATGGCAAAGCCCAAAGGCGAGGAGCTGGAAGGATACTCCACCCACAGTGACTCCAGGTCACTTTCTAGGGTGTGGATGCAAGGAGGGGTTAATACAAACTATGCTGTATCCTCTACCCTCATCCTAAGATTCACCTTGCACCTTGCCATTCGCTCAAACCACACTGGCCTTTTTCATTCCCTCAAACGTAGCAATCTCTTTCCTGCCCCAGGGCCTTTGCACAGTTCTTCCCTCTGCCTGAGAGAGTCTTTTCCTCACTCTTTGTGGGATGGTTTTCTCTCATCCTTCTAACCTCCCTTAAATGTCACTTCCTTAAAGAAACCTTTCACAGCGGTGCCTGAGTGACTCAGTGTGTTAAGCATCTGACTTTGGCTCAGATCATGATCTCAAAGTTCATGGGTTCAAGTCCCACATCGGGCTCCATGCTGATGGTGTGGAACTTGCTTGGGATTCTCTTTTTCCCTCTCTCTACCCCTTCTTCTCTCCCAAAATAGACTAAACTTAAAAAAAAATAGAGAGACCTTTTATAACTCCCAACTAAAGTGGAGCCCACACTCACCATTTCTCATGGTGCCCTTCATCATACCTATCACAGTCTGAAGTTATGTTTGGCTTTTTCATTGTTCATTGTTCATGTCCCCACTAGACTGTAAGCTCCACAGGGAAGGACAGTGTGACAGCTTTGTTCCCCAAATTACATCCCCAACGCCTTGAACAGTGACTGGCACATAACAGGTGCTCAACTCACATTTGAGTGAATAAATGAAAGCATCAATGAGGTTGCATTTGAGCTGATCCTTGAAGGAGGGTTGGAATTCAAGAAGCAGATAAGAGAAAAGGTGTTCCAGACATAAGGAACAGCCCAAGCCAGTGGTTCTCAAAGTGTGGTCCATAGGCCAGCCACTACGGCATCACCTGGGAACTTGTTAGAAATGCCCAGTCTAGGGGCACCTGGGTGGCTCAGTCGGTTGAGCACCCAACTCTGGATTTTGGTTCAGGTCGTGATCCCAGGGTCATGGGACTGAGTCTCGTGTTGGGGCTAAATGTAGAGCCTGCTTAAGGTTCTCTCTCTCTCTCTCTCTCTCTCTCTCTCTCTTTCTCTCTCCTTCTACCCCTCTCCCCCACTCATGCTCTCTCTTAAAATAAGAGAGAGAGAGAGAGAGAGAGAGAGAGAGAGAGAGAGAGAGAGGGAAATGCCCATTTTGAGGCTCTGACACAGACCTATGAAACCAGGATCTCGAGAGGTGGGCCCCAGCCATCTGCATTTTAACAAGTCATTTAAATGAGTCTGCCGCTGAAGTTCAAGAACCACTGGCCTCATCCAGGGGCCAGCACATTTTTTCTGGAAAGCACAAGACAGTAAATATTCTAGGCTCTGCCGGGCACACAGTCTCTGTTGCAACTACCCATCTCTGCTGCTGTCGCAGGAAAGCAGCCGCAGACAGAGTGTAAAGGAATGGGCCTGGCTGTGTTCCAGTAAAACATTACTTACAAAAGCGGGCAGATCTGGCTTGTGGGGCTGTAGTCTGCTGGCCCCTGGCCCAAGCAAAAGTATTCATTATGTCCCATTGTGCATTACTTAAGCTCACAAGTCACATCTCTAACCAAGGGCATTAAAACTTCAGAGCTAAACAAATTTCTTTTATATAAAAATTCCATGTATTTAACAAATTACTGTCTTCTTGCACCGGGCAGTGAGTGTATGGCAATGAAGAGAACACGTCTGCAATCTTCCAGAAAGGGAACTCAAACGAGCCTCAAGCTAGCAAATTCCCACCTGTTGTCCCTCTCCCTCACCGGGTGGTGGTATTCTCCCCATTTGGCCACCAAGGAAACTGAGGATCAGGGCAGGCAAAGTGACTTTTCTCAGGCCACACAGCCAGGAGCCAGCAGAACCTGGATTCAGACCCTGTTCTGACCCAACTCCAAAGCGAGGGCTGTGTCTCCCGAGGGGAGGATCCCGCAGCTAGTCCAGAGCAACTGGGCCTGTTTTATTAAAGCCTAACCGGCAACCCCCATCCCTAGTCCTGCTACCAGCACCTGCTCCTTCTGCCTTCAGGAAAGTCACATGCCACTCGTCCCATCTGCCAACAGAGCCGCAAAATGCATGCGAATGAAATTGCCAAGATAAATCACAACTTTCCAGTGTGCCGTGTGCCTCTTCTCAAATGCAACCTGGGGCTCCTGCGGGAGGGGGAGTGTTGCCATTATTCAATAACATGCAAAGTAATTTTTTAGGAAGAATGCGCTTTTTGGGATGAACATTGATTGAATCCCATCTTCCTGACCAGAGAGTTAAATCAAGCCTTTCAGACAGGTGATTGAAACGATACTAGAAGTCGATTTGGTTTCACTCAAACTCACCCTTGTGAGAAGTGAGCTGAGAGCTTCCCCGCTATCTCAAGAATCATCAAATTAAGAAGCTGGAGCTGACAGGGAGCCAGAAAGGCAGCTTCAGCCCCAGTCTCTGCCTGCAGCGGGTTCATGAGAGCCTGGGTCCCCGGGGAGCAGGAACCAGCAACGCCCACCTCTCAGGTCTTTCCTTCCAGCCAATCTAATGCCTTTTGCTGCCAGTTAGCTTTGCAGAAAATGCATGCATTTTCTGCAGTAACTGGGGCATGAAAGTGGCCGAGGCTTTGGGGAAGAGACTGGGCTGTGCAAACACCTTGCACAGCAAGGTGCCCGGACCCTGGGGAGGCTGCTTTTACAGGGAAAACACCAGGAGCTGTGGAAATGTCCCCTCTCGGCATCACTTCTGCACAGCAGCCACTAGCGTGCTCACTTCTCCTGTCCCTTCTGGCCCTTCTGAGACCTGGCCCCACAGAATCGTCCCAAGAAGGCTCTGGAGCCCCCACAAAGGGAGAAACAAAGAACATTCCAAAATGTTGGGGGCATTCCAAATTACCCCTTTCAGGAGGTGGGCTCGTGGGGACAGCCAACATTTCCCATCAGCCTCTTCTCAGAGCGATCATCTGTTTTCTCTCCATTAGTCCCTGCCTGACACTCCCGCGTGCTCTCCTCTCGCTTGGCCCCTCCCCAGGGCCACTGCTTCCTCTCCTCCAAAGACAATGTCAAAAGACTTTACAGATTAAACGAAAACCATATCCAGAATGTGATCAGCTTGGCTCAGCCGGAAGCCTCCTGCCCCTCCTTCCACTGCCTTCCACAGATCCATGCCAAAGACACCTTCCCACCCTGGGTGGGGGACAAAGTGGGCAGAGCCTGAGCACTGGCCTGGCAGGCCCAGGGATGGCCTCCTCAGAAGGGAATGGCCACTCCTCTGAGAAGCTCCAAGACTGTCACTGTAGAGTAGCTGGGGTGAGTAAGGAACAACCAGCGCACAGGGTTAAAAGGTGCCCCTGCCTGGACACAGTGGCCTCCTGGAGGACTGGCTTCTGCACACAACCCCTACTGCTTTGCCTGGGCTGTGACACAGCTGTGGCCGGGAGCCAGTGCCCACAGCTGATGGCGACAGGCAGAAGCAGGGCCACTGTGCCTCCCCAAACTGAATTAACCAAAGGGGAGGCAAGCGTGGGGTCTGGCCGTCCCCCGGGGTGCAGAGAATGGGACTAACTTGGATGCACCTGCCAGCAGCTTCCTCTTGGCCTTCGAGCAGGAGGGGGGAGGAAATGGAAAACAAGTTTCTTGGAAAGGGCCTTGAGCCAGAGCTCAGACTAGACGCTGAACCGAGGGATGATGCTGTCTCCTCAGGGCCCCAGACAAAGGGGTGCTGGCGCTGGCCTGGCCCCAGGGGACTGACAGCCCGTGCAGGCTGAGAAGGCAAGATGATAGCTGACCCTCAGGTGGGAGCAAGAGCCTCCAGCTGTCAAAAAGCCAGGCCTCCAGCCCCACCCGTCAGCCACCTCACAGCTCCCCTGGGCCTCGGTCTCCTCATCAGTAAAGCAGGTGGGATGTGGGTGCCTGGGTGGCTCAATTGGTTAAGCAACCAGCTCTTGATTTCAGCTCAGGTCATGATCTCCCAGGTTGTGAGTTTGAGCCTCACATTGGGCTCTGCGCTGACGGCTCGGAGCCTGCTCGGGATTCTCTGTCTCTGTCTCTGTCTCTCTCTCAAAAATAAATAAACTTTTTAAAAAATGGGTGGGATGGGACCATTTCCAAGACACCTTTTCATATGTTCTCTGTGACTGCCTCACCTGTAGTCTCTGGTATCTTGACAGGACTCCTGCCTGGGCAGAATCTTCTGGGGTTCTCGGAGGGCAAAGCGCACATAAGCATGCTGATGACCTAGGAAGTCCCCAGGAGGAAGATGGAGAGGAAGTCAGAGACACCAGGACCTGGTGGCAACAGTGAAGCCGGGCTGCTGGGGGAGAGAAGAGGAAGGTGGGGGGGTGGGGGTGGGGGTGGGGGGTGGGGGGTGGGGGGTGGGGGGTGGGGGGTGGGGGGTGGGGGGGGGCGGGCACGGCCAAGTAGCCCCATCCCCTTCCCACCCTCCTGTATGAACACCCATTCTCAACCCAGTCCTTCTGTGTTGTTCTGTCTTGCTACATCCTGTTCTTTTCCCTCATGACACCCGTCCTGACCTGTTTTCATTTTATTTATTTAAAGGCCAAACACTGGGGCGCCTGGGTGGCTCAGTCGGTTAAGCATCTGACTTCGCCTCAGGTCTGATCTCATGGTTCATGGATTCAAGCCTCGTGTAGGGCTCTCTGCTGTCAGCACAGAGCCCACTTCGGATCCTGTGTCTCCCTCTCTCTCTGCCCCTCCCCTGCTCTCTCTCTCTCTCTCTCTCTCTCTCTCAAAAATAAATAAACATTAAAAAAAAAAAAGACCACTTTTGGGGCGACTGGGTGGTTCAGTCGGTTGGGCGTCCGACTTCGGCTCAGGTCATGATCTCACCGCTCATGAGTTCGAGCCCCACGTTGGCCTCTGTGCTGACAGCTCGGAGCCTGGAGCCTGCTTTGGATACTGTGTCTCCCTCTCTCTGCCCCTAACCCACTCGTGTTCTGTCTCTGTCTCTCTCAAAACTAAATAAACATTAAAAAAAAAATTTTTTAAAGGCCACTTTTTATAGAGCGCTTATATGTGTCAGATGCTATTTTAAGTGCTTTACAAATAGTAACTCACTTAATCCTCATAACAGCCCTGTAAGTGCTATTATTAATCCCATCTTACAGATGGGGGAAACTGAGGCACAGAAGATCAAGGAACTTGCCCAAGATCAGCACAGCTAGTAAGGAGCAGAGCTAGGATTCGAACCCATGTGCTTCCTAAGGGGAGGGCTTAGTTCCATTTTATTCATTTGTTTTTATTATCCAGCACACAATAGGCCCTCAATAAATTCACCAAATCTACAAGTGAATGACGGGACCCAGGATGGCTGACGTGGGCTCAAACTGCCACCAGAGACCCACTAGGACCAGGCAGGAGCTGAATCCCACTTCTGTGAGGAGTTCTCTTTCTGTCTAGCCATTCTGTGCCCTGAGCTGGGGTCTTCCGGGGCTCTGGGCTTTGACAAGACCTCAAGAGGGTCCTAGAGTCAGGCTTGAACCCTCACTGGCGTCTGTAGGGACAGGAGACGCTGCCTCCTGGTGGCTTCCCCTGCCCCCTCCACCTCTGTGGTTGGAGACTGCAATTAATTATGCCGTGTAATTAGATAAAGAATATTCATTTTTCATTAATGACAGTAAACTCTTGCTCTGTGGCTGAGTTCCTTATGTTTTAATTAAGCAGGGCTTCTGAAAGCCGCGTGGCTCCTTTGCGAGTGCTCCCTCTTATAATGAACAGTCACTTAGAATTTTAAGAAGTGAAGGAATCCTTCCCCAAGTTAATTACCTCAAAATTAGCTTAATCGCAGCTCATTTAAACTTATCTAAACAACAGCGCAAGGAGTTCCAGGAAACAGAGGTTCTGACTTTGCTCGTCAGAGTCACAAAAAGTCATAACAACATTAAAGTCCCCCTGCTGGGTAGCAGTGACCCCTTCTCCATTGGCGGAGGTTTGCTCACAGCCAGAACATTGCCAGCATCAAGAGGCTTGAACCGGGGGGCGCCTGGGTGGCTCAGTCGGTTGAGGGTCCGACTTCAGCTCAGGTCACGATCTCACGGTCTGTGAGTTCGAGCCCCGCGTGAGTTCGAGCCCCGCGTGAGTTCGAGCCCCGCGTGAGTTCGAGCCCCGCGTGAGTTCGAGCCCCGCGTCGGGCTCTGGGCTGATGGCTCGAAGCCTGGAGCCTGCTTCTGATTCTGTGTCTCCCTCTCTCTCTGCCCCTCCCCCGTTCATGCTCTGTCTCTCTCTCTCTGTCTCAAAAATAAATAAACGTTAAAAAAAATTAAAAAAAAAAAAAAAAAGAGGCTTGAACCGGGACTGGGGACATTTGGCCTCCCCCACCGCCAACAGCACATCTGTGGTTACCTGGGTTCCTGGGGGGTGTGGGGTGCTGAGGACCCCTCCCCTGGCTGCTCTTAGAGGAAGAGAAAAGCACCAGGCCTAGTGCCCAGACCCCCACCCACACCTCCATATTCACTCTCTGGCCAGGTCCTACAGGGTTGTGGCCCTGTCTGGCTTCTCTCTACTGGGCACGTCCAGACCAGAGTGTGTGTGTGGAGGAGGTGACCAGGCCCTGGAGAAGCACAGGCTCCGGGGGCCAGAAATTCCATCTGCAATTCTCTGCACACATGTCCCCCGCCCAGCACAACGCCTGCCACATCATGGGTGCTCAATATGCATTTACTGAATGAATGAATGAATGAATGACCAGCCACGTGGCCCTAGGATCCATAACAAAACTGGCAGAGTTTAGCTCCCTGCAAACACAGAACCATCTTCCGGGAAAGCCAGGCTGGGCTGTCCCAGAATAACATTTATGGAGGCCTCACTGTGCACCAGGCACTGGGCTAAGTCCTACACATCAAGTGTCTCAATCCTCACGACAGCCCTGTAGCGTAAGGACCATTATCATTCTCGTCACAGGTGGGAAAACTGGCACAAAAAAGAATTTGCCCAAGGTCACATCAGTGACGAATGGAGGATGTAAACCCAGACAGTTGGGCTCCAAACCCCCTCTAAGAAGGGGTGAGTTCCCCGGGGTTGGGGGTATGCAAGCAGAGGCTGGAGACCCGAGGTGAGAGGACGCCCTAGAGGAGAGCCCCGGGTTGGAATGGAAAAGACGGGAGCCTCGGTGACTGCTGGCCCCCTGTTGTGTTGTAGGTCGGAAGGGTTTGGGGCCTCAGGCGGTTCCACCCGCCCCGCGGACATCCTTTAACCCAATGCCACTGATTTGAAGGGGTGAGGGTGGCCAACGCTGCAGAAGCCGGGGCGGGGGCGGGGCCTGGGCGGGGCCTGGGCAGGCCAGCGGAGACTGCAGCTCCCCCTCCCGGTAGAGCAGCCCGGGACGTCTGAGTGAAGGAGGCTGGGAAATTATTTATCTACATCCTCTGTTCCACACAATTGGCTTTCCTTTGCCAGCTCCCCGTTGGAGTGGGAATGCTCTAAAAGCCTGGAAGGGGCGTCAAGCCATCATAAAAGACTTCCAAAAATAAGAAGCCCCCTTCCTGCTGTAGAGATAAACAGCTCTGGCAGCCAGCGCTCCCTGTGCCGTCTGCCCAGTCCCAGGTCACCCTGACTCACCAAAGGACCCCGTAGCTCCTGGCAAGGGTCCAGAACTTTCCAGCCATTACCTGCCCCCTCCTCCATCTCCCCCTTCTCCAGGAGAGGTGGCACCACTGTAATTCCGGCTGTCACTGCCCTAATTACACCCCATAGCCCTCCCGCCAGCACCGTGCGCCCCAAACCGCCTGCATAATGGGCCTTTTTTTTTTTTTTAAAGACACTCTCTCCTTTTCACAGCTGCCTTTTGAAGGCGAACAATCTCACACAATGTCGCTTAATGACAGCGGCAGCTCCATGATTCCCAGCCCCCAGGCCCCCAGCCCTCTTTCCCTCTCTCTCTCTCTCTCTCTCTTTTTTTTAAACTGATAATCATCGTAATTGTCATAATCACCCTGGAGTTAAGAGAAGGTACCTGGGACATTTCAATCAATTACAAAGTGACCTAATAAAAGGTCAGGATGATCTATGTGGAAAGGAGGCTGCAGGGAGGAAGGCAGATACACAATCACACACCAGCGAGTACAGGCGGGCGCGCACACACACACCATACGATACACACGCCACACGCTAGGCCAGGAAGGCTGGCAATGCGGGAGTCAGATGGGTACAATTTCCCCTTGCTGCCTCCGAACAAAGAGCAAGGTCAGATCCTCTGGGAGAGGCTCAAAGACCCCACCTACCCCAAGACCCATAATCAGCCAAAAGTCCTCTTCCCTGGCCAAAACACAGCAAAGGAGCCTCAGAGAAGAGACCGAGAATACAGGTATTAGGACCCTGAATTTGGGTCCCTGTCTAATCTTTCAAAGCTTCCCCATACTCACCTGGAAAATGAAACAGCAAGCCCACTCTCCATAAGGTTCTGTCTGGTAAGAACTAAACATTCTGACTACTGTATCTAAAATAATCCCTCCCCAGGCTAATCTCTATACTAGTGTATTTATTTCCTTCACAGCATCTACAACAACCTGCAACTACATAAATATGTATAATTGTTTCATGCACACCTCTGCCCCCACCAGCTCTCAGATCCTCAAGGATGGCTTTTATGTGCAAGGTTTAGAAGCACAAACTCCAAGGCTGAACTTGCTGAGTTCAAATCCTGGCTTCACCACCTACTAGCTGTGTGACCTGGTGTAAATTACTCAACCTCTCTGTGTCTCACATGTTGACATGTGTAAAATGAGAATAAGAGTACTTACCTTCAGGGCTGTTGTGAAGTTAAATAATATATTAAGCATAAGGAGCTTAGAACAGTACTGGCTTATAGGAAGCACTACATTGGTTGTAGCATTCCAACAATGTGCCTGACATTGTGTAGACACTCAATACATATTCGTTGAGGGGAGAATACATGTACAGTCTTCAGTACTAAGAGTTAGTACGGGTCAGCATTCAATACATTTCAGCTGTTATTATCATTTTCATGACCTTTATTATTATTACCCTGACCCTATAGCTCCCCACTCGCTTAAGGATGGCTCTCTCCATTGCCCAGATGAGGAACTGAGGCCAGGGAAGGCTTTCCAGGAAAATCTGCCCCCCCTCCTCCTCCTGGATTGGGGCAGTCAGGACCCACTCCGGTCCTCCCGGCCTCAGCACCTCAGAGCAGCTGGTTCCGGAGGTGTTTAATAAACAAACACAACAGGGCTCTGCTCGAGCTGCCCCTCACCCGCCAAAGCCTGGAGTCAAATCTGCTTCTGATGTGTTGGGGCCGCCTAGGAGCTGCTTCTGTGATGGCGAGGCTGAGCCATCTGCCACCCGCCCGGGGCTGTCAGGAGGGAGCCAGAGCCAGCGAGGAGCGGAGCGGCCAAGCAGGGTGTGAAAGGGCTTTGCCCCTCCGTGCCAGGCCGGCTGTCTCTCCGGCAGAGGAGGGGTGGGAGGAAGGGTTCAGACCCCATGCGTCGGCCACCACCCACCTGTTGGACCCGGCTGGCCCCAGAGCTGGTCTCAGTGAAACAAGAGCTGTCGGCCCCACACAGAAAACAGAAGTCAAGCCCAGAGCTCAGGCAAAGGGGATGGAGCCTTGTACCTGGATGGACAGGAACGTTCTAGATGGTTAGAGCAAGATGTGGAACCCATAGGCCCCCTCTAACCAAAAGTAATAACAGCTCAGCTCAAAGCAGATAAGGTCAAGATGGGATTAAATCTTCAGAAGCCCTAAAAAATGTAAAAATGTTGTTACCATTCCCCTCTCCCCCTACAAAATTCAAAATAAAATTTGATTTTTGGAAATGATACCAAATTGACAGGAATTACAAAGGCAGCATGCACTTAGAGCCATGGGCACTGGAGCCACGCTGCCTGGGTTTAAAGCCTGACCTCAGGCAAGTTATCTGAGTTCTCTGTACCTCAGTTTCCTCATTTATGAAATAGACGTGACAACCACTTCTTAGCATGGTCTCCAGGATGAAGGGGATAAGACACTGACAACAAAACCTGTCACAGAGTGCCACCTTATTAAACATCATTACTATCATGCTTTTTTGAAATTAAAAGTATCTGCCTTCCTGGTTTTCAGACTATAAAATTCTGGGTAGGGTCCGTAGCACCTGAAGGTTTTATCCTTGGCGATGCCCCTGCTTGTGGCTGCCCTAAGCATGTGCTCAGGTTTGCCCTAGAGTTACTACCCCCGGCAGCACTGTGATGCTCGGAGGCCAGCAGCTGGCCTGGTGCCAGAACCAGGGCTACAAGGAGCTGGGGCATGGGGGGGGTGGGCGGGGAGGCCGCATCAGCAGGTCCCCGGGGACCCAGCGTCAGTTTGCCCCCAGCAGGGGTCCATTTGCCAGAACAAAGCACCAACAGAGAATAGGACTCCGAGTGGCCCCAAGGTGCTAGGCTTCAATCCCTCCTGGCTCGGAGCAGGGTCGGCCCAGGCTAGCAGGGTGGGGCCAGCCACAGCTAAGGGAAACCGCAGGGCTGGAGCCGGAGAAAGAGCCTCTGTTCCCCCATCTTCCTCCTGGGTCCTCTTCAGAGCGGCAGATAAAACACAGGGGACTTCGCTCTGTCTTGAAGTGCAGAGAAAATCAGATTTTTATAGTCACTCTTGGATTGGTATAGTAATTAAGCACTCAAAAGGAGAGATATCTGCTGAGAACAGCTTCTGGGTTGCCTGCCCCGGCCTGCTCTTGTCTCTAAAAACTGCTCTTTGCCGCCTGCCTCGGGGCTGCAGCTGGGGGCTCCCGGCAGCCACATGGGCTTCCAGCGACCACACCCTCCACTCCTCCGGCCACAAGTTGGTAGGGGGGAGAGGGACTCCCGGGGGAGGGGGCGTCATCCTGCCAGGGCCATTCAGAGTCATTCTCCAAGAACTTGGATTTGGAGCTAAGGGACATTCAGCCCCTTCCGAGGCATTTGGCACTGATCTGTGTAACCCCCAGAGAGGCAAGAGTTGAGATCTCTGCCACATGGACCAGAGAAACAGAGGAAGGAAGCTGGTCTGCAGAGATGGAAAAAAACACAAGACAGAAATGGGAGGATTTACAGCGAGGAGCAAAGACAGAGGGAGATACTGGTGGAGGGTTCTCTGGCAGTTCTGGTCCTTTCCTGAGGACCAGCTACCTCTCTCCAGGAGACACTCAACATCCTTAGAGCAAAGCTCCCTTTATGAACGAGCTACTTTGAGTCGGTTTGTATTCCTTCAACCAAGACACTATTATGTTTTCTGCCGTCTCTGACACCATTAATCCTCAATTCCATCATTAATTTACTAACAATGTGTGCACCGCGTTTACATGCATCCCATTTTCAGGAACAAAATGTGAAGAAGGGGAGGGGAAAGTATATCTTATGCAATCCAAATTAATTCCTCTGCCCCATGCGGCCCTATCTTGCCTTGGTTCTACATTCAAAGCTACAGTCTGGCGGCCAAAGGCAATTAAAAAGGAATTCCAATCTTTACTTGAATCTCTCAAAACATTGTAAACGGGACCCAGTTCAAACCCTTCAGACTCTTAAAAACCCCTTTCCTCTTTTCTCTGCCTTTCCCCAGAGCCTCACATCCTCCAAACCTTAAAATTCTTTCCCTCACACGCCCTGCTCTATAGCTCTCCTGACTCACCCCTTCTACCAGAAGTGTTTGAGGCTCTCCTTTGTCCCTTACCTCCATTTGCCATAACAAAAGACAGCGATGAAGCAGCGAGAGTCCCTGTCCTGTCTCTCTACTTGGCCCCTCAGGGGAGGGTTCACAGAACCCCAAGAATGAGGCTGACAAGGTCAGAGGCCCTCAGAAGGCAGAAGAGGGGGAAGCAGGAGGTAGGGGGCCGGGAAGGGGGGGACAGAGTAGGCAGACTGAGGACACTAGCCAGTCTTGGCCCTGCCCCTTCGAGGACCCCTGGAGACACAATTCAGTGTCCCAGGGACTGCTAACAAATCTTGACTTCACCCCTACCTGTGGCTTCCAAATCCAGAGTCCCCTACTGCCTCCACCCGACGTCCCCAGGACCCTGGCCCCGTCCTGACCTCCAGTGTCCCAGGGGCCCCGCCCCTGCTCCTGTTTCCACAAAGTCAAGCACTTCCATCACTCCGGTCCTCCTTCATCCCTGCTGCCAGCTGGCCACTGGTCCAGAAGTTTCCTCCAGGCCATCTCTCCATCCACTCCCATAGTCTGTCCAGGCTGCCATCATCACACCACTGGGGACCACAGCCTCACACCCTCTCCTCCCAGCTAGTGCATCCTGCCATCTCCAGGGCAGCCGCCCCCGCCAGCACGCACGCGCATGCACTCGTGCACACACAATGGAGACGGGTCTTCCTTCTTCCAGAAGCATCACTTCCACTTTTGTCTTCCAGAGTCTCCCCACTGCCTGGTATAGTTTGCCATTTCCTCTCCTTGGCATTCAGGGCCTTGTCTCAGTCCAGCCTCCCCCTTCCTATTCCCTAACACGAGGCCTTCAGCTCAGCTCTCTTGTCACCTCTGGGAAGCCTCTGTTCAGCTGGCCCCCCGCCCTCTTGTAATACCACCCTCATCGGTATAAATCCAGCCTCCGCCTGAGCGGTCCCCAAGCCCACGTTGCCTTCTTTGGGCGCATAAATGCGATTGAGGGACTTGCATTTTTTTCATGGCACGTCACTCTGACTGTAAACTCTCCAGGGCAAGTGCCCGGTCTTTCCAGACTTAAAGAGCTACAAATCACCGCCATCATCATCATCACAGAACAGTAAGTGTAGTACATTCCTATTTTTGCAAAATCAAACAAACAAAACCTCACGTTTAGGTGCATATGTGTATGTAGGTGAGTAGATATGTGTGTGTGTGTGTGTGTGTGTGAGAGAGAGAGTGTGAGTGCATGTGCGCACACACACGTGTACAGAAAAGAGGTAGAGCACGGCAAACTTTTGACATTGTCTCTGGAAGGTAGGAGAGGAACAGGGATGGAGAAACTTTCACTTTTTACTTTATATTTCCTTAGTGGTTAAATGTATTACTGCAAGGCACATAACACCTATAATTTTTCCTTAAAAAAAAAAAAGAATACAGGGAACCAGATTTGGGTCCCGACTCTGCCACTAACTCACTATTTGACCTTAGCCAAGTGCATCCCTGTCTCCTGGCTTCAGTTTCCCCTTGTCTAGGCAGGTTCGGTCCTGAACACACAAGTGCAAAGCAGGACTAGGCTGGTCCCCGGGGCCAGACCCCGGCACCCAGAGTCTATTCAGGGAGCGCCTAGCTGTTCCACTCAAGACCAAGGTGGAGGGGCGCCTGGGTGGCTCAGTTGGTTGGGCATCTGACTTCGGCTCCGGTCATGATCTCGCGGTTCATGGGTTTGAGCCCCACGTCGGGCTCTGTGCTGACAGCTCAGAGCCTGGAGCCTGCTTCGAATTCTGTGACTCCCTCTCTCTCTGTCTGTCCCCTGCTTGCGTGATCTCTCTCTCAAAAATAAACATTAAAAAAAGTTTTTTTTAAGTTTAAAAAAAACACAAAACCAAGGTGGAAGCCCCAACCACAACCATACCTTCCTTCTCTGAGGGCCCCCACCCCAGCACCAGGATGGATGGAACAAATCTACCCACACAGCTCAGGGAAGACAGGGGGGTCCTCTGTCTTGGGTCCCCATGGCATGTGGTCAGGCCTCACTAAGACCCATAACACAAAGAGAACCTAAGCCTTCAGAGAGCAGGAGATTTCTATGGAGAGGGGAAAGGATTCTGGAAGTACCCTCAGAGGTGACCTGGACCATCCATCCTTGAAAAGGATGCCATGGGCCGGGGAGAGCAGAGACAGGCTGGAGTTGCACGGATTTACAGGGGAGGTGGGGGGTCTCAAGGGGACCCTACACAGCCCCAGGGGCAGGACTCTACATAGCTCCTAGTGCCGGGCTGTGCCTGAGGCCCTGGGACAGAGGCGCCTGCCGTCATGGGGGCCACGGCCCTAAGCTGGACTGAATGGAGGCCGAGAGCACGAGGAAGGCAAAACCAAAGGTCAGGAGCCCCTTTCCGAGAGAAGAGTGTATAGCTGCAAAGCACCATCAGAAAACCGGTCCTTCGCTCCCCGTGCGCTCATATATGTCGCTGGGTGTTTCCTCAATCAGCTCACATTGTCCAGGTCGGCTGCTATCTCAGCGCCCTCTGACCTCCTCTGTCCTACAGTCCGACAAGCACACAGTAAGTGCTCAGGGCAGATTTGGGGATGTAGCACACTACAACAGTTTGGTCTCCAACCTTGGGAGTCAGACTTGCATGCAAATTTCACCCCTGCCACTCACCCCTGGATGCACGATCTTGACAAGCTTTTTTTTTTTTTTTTTGAGAGAGAGAGAGAGCGAGAGTGCAGAGGAGAGGAGAGAGGCAGAGGGAAAGGGAGAGAAAATCTCAAGCAGGCTCCATGCACAGCACGGAGCCTAACTCGGGGCTCAATCCCACGACCCTGGGATCATGACCTGAGCCAAAATCAAGAGTCAGATGCTCAGGGCACCTGGCTGGCTCAGTCAGTTAAGCGTCTGGCTCTTGGTTTCAGCTCAGATCATGATCTCATGGTTTGTGAGTTCGAGCCCCACATGTGGCTCCGTGCTGACAGTGCAGAGCCTGCCTAGGATTCTCATTCTCTCTCTCTCTCTCTCTCTCTCTCTCTCTCTCTCTCTCTCTCTCTCTCTCTGCCCCTCCCCCACTCACTGTGCCTCTCTCTCCAAAATAAACTTAAAAAAAAAAAAAAAAGAATCAGACGCTCAACCGATTGACCCACTGAGGCACCCCCACCCTTTGACAAGCTTTTTTTGTTGTGATGTTTTCATGGTTTGGCAAACCCTTTTAGCCCTTTCCTCCATGTCTACATCCCACCACAGGGTCACCCTACTCCCTGAGAGACCAACAAAAGGTCCCATGACCTTCCTTCTCCCATTGCATGAACAAGCCCTGTGAGGACCTCTGATCTCCCCATCCTTCTCTCCCTCTGACCCTACCAGGGTCACCACACATAGAGACGAGGAGAGGACCAAAATCCAGTCCACACCCCACACCATCCCCTGGCACAGTGCTGCAATCTTCCGTCTTTTCCTAATCCTCTTTTCCTAATTTGCTCAAAGCCATCATAATGAGCTACAGAGGCCCCAGCGCAGGACACAGGACATCACCGGGTGACATCACCGAAGGTCAGGCGCCCCTTGAAGGTCAGGCGCACCTGAGATACAAAGACACCCACAACACATCCTCCCAGAAGAGTTCTGGTCTTTCAAGTTTGACTGGCAACTCCTTATCTGGATACAAGGTGCCCGCCCCAGCCAGAGAAACCCCATCCAGTGGCCCACCCCCAGGGCCAGGCTGAGCTGCCCTGGTCCACACGAGTCACAAGGGAGAGCCGTCACGAGCACACAGAGGTGGGTCTCCGTGAACCCAAGCTCCCCAGCATCAAGCAACTCTTCGCTCCGACTGTCTGGCACAGGGCTGCCTCCCCGCTGAACTGCGGGCCTCTCCAGGGCAGGGAACGTGTGTCCTTCATCGCCTGGTTCCCAGTACCCAGCACGAATCCAACTCAGCACCCTGTTGGTGTAGCCAGAAGTGTGGGCCGGGGAGCCAGCCTGTTTGGCTTCCAATACAGACTCTACCACCGCTTGCTGTGTGACCCTGGGCTTGTAGCCTCGCCTCTCTGAAGTGTGGTTTACTCCCCTGTAAAACACAGCTAAGAACTGTGCTCATCTTTTTTTTTTTTTTTTTTTTGTAATTTTACACTTATTTATTTTTGAGAGACAGAGTGAGACAGAGCGTGAGCGGGCGAGGGGCAGAGAGAGAGGGAGACACAGAATTGGAGGCAGGCTCCAGGCTCTGAGCTGTCAGCACAGAGCCCAACACGGGGCTCGAACCCACGAACCGTGAGATCATGACCTGAGCCGAAGTCGGACACTTAACCGGCTGAAGCCACCCAGGCACCGCTAACCGTGCTCATCTTTTAGGATTGTTGCAGAGATTAAAAGAGATAATGGGTATCAAGTGCTTAACACAGGGCACAGCACATGACAAGTACTCAATATAGGTTGGCTATGATTATTATTACTATTACTATCATTACATCAGCCCACACTGACCTCTGAACTTCTGATTTCACCAAATAATGAGCTCTTGTATCGGGAGGGGCCTCCTTTCAAATAAGAAGCCAAGGCTCAGAGAGGCTAAGAGCCTGAGCGAGATCACACAACTAGGAAGAGAGACGGAGCTGAATCTAGAAGGCAAACTTCCCACATCAACATTATTTCCACTGCAGACATCCTCTGAATCCTCTCTTATCAGCCCCCTCACTCTGGCTTCGGATCAGACGCCGTTCTGTGTTATTGTTTAACTTCTTCATGTGTGGGTGTACGGGAGAATGCGCTTGTGTTTCTGTGCGCATGTTTGCAGATGCCCACAGGTTTGCGCGTTGGTGGGGCTTCGTTGTGTGTTTCTGGGCACACCCGAGTGCGTACTCTGGCATTCGTGTGGGTGACCGTGTTTCCATGTGCGTTTGTGCTGGTGTGTAGGTGAGTGTGAGCGTGTGCGCGAGTACACGTGGAGAAGAGTGGGCGCAGGAAGGCGGTGCGAGCCTTTGCCATGTGCATAGTGTGTAACTGTTCGGGGATGAGGGAAAGATCGTTGAAGTCAGGCCTGTGTCCTCCACTTCTTGGCGTCCTCCCTGTACTGGCCACACGGCGGGCCTCAATAAACAGGGGTGGAAGAGAAAGGGATGTGGACAGGATTTCCACATC
Source organism: Panthera tigris (assembly GCF_018350195.1). Classification (NCBI taxonomy): domain Eukaryota; kingdom Metazoa; phylum Chordata; class Mammalia; order Carnivora; family Felidae; genus Panthera; species Panthera tigris. The sequence continues at coordinate 28,646,299 of NC_056667.1, forward strand.
CTCAGCAGTCTCTGCTACTGAGCTCAGCAATTAGAGGAGGGGCGCTCCCCTGGGGCCCCATCCAGCTGGGCCATCCCGTGCCTTCCCTGAATCAGGCAGTAAGTGCAAAACAGCTGGCTGGAGCCGTCCCCAGGGGGCAAGATGAAGTGGGTGCCCAGGGACAGACCCCCAGCCTGAGGGTGCTTGCTTAAGCGGCAGTAAAGGAAACAAAAGATGAAATACATCAGCCATTGGCAGCTGTAAAAAGAGCAAAATCGCTCAGCGGAAAGCCTCGTGCTATCCATCATCCGGTCCTTCTCCACTTCAGCTGCCGAAGCAAGAGGGTTTTTTAATGCCCTCCAATTCATTTGCATTCGTACTGCCACTCTTTTATGGTATCAGGGGTTGCCAAGAAGATCTGAGCGGTTTCTTAAAGACGTTGATAAACCATTTCCGCCAGGGAATAAAAGTTTTTGGGGGGAAAGGGAAAAGAAAGTTTTCCAAAATAATGCATTCCGTCTGCAGAGTGACGGGTAAGTGATTCTGCAGATGTATTGGCCCCATAAAACTGAGCGAGGAGTTTGGCCCAAATGTGCTCTGTGCTGGTGAGATGAGCAGTTCATTCATTTTGTAGCTGAGTTGAAACCTAAAACTTTTCAGAGAGTCACTGAGAACAGCTTCAAAGGCAGCCTGCACCTTGTGTGTGACCAGAGCTTTGTGACCTCTGAGACACATATACACTGTCAAAGTCTCTGAGCCTTACAGCTTCCTCTGGGAATCTCCAGTGGAGATTCCACTGGCTTCTAAGTGTAGCAGTAAAGGATTCTGCAGAGGGGCATCCTCCTTCCCTTCCATGGATCTGAGAGCCTAAGCAAGTAATCAGGTCTGTCCAACACAGTCCCATACCAATACAACACCATCCCTTACCCTCTTGCAACACTTGACTAAGCAATACCACATGACTAGGTTTGGCAGCCAAACTCTGGCCTCATGACCTCGAGCAAGCCCCTTTGCAGTCTGGGCTTCAATTTCTGCAGCAACCAAGTGAACATACTGGTCTAAATGTTCAGTCTGCTAAAGGGAGTCAGTTATTATGATTCCCATGTTTTAAATTTTTTTTTAATGTTTATTTATTTTTGAGACAGAGAGAGACAGAGCATGAATGGGGGAGGGTCAGAGAGAGGGAGACACAGAATCTGAAACAGGCTCCAGGCTCTGAGCCATCAGCACAGAGCCTGACGCGGGGCTCGAACTCACGTACCGCGAGACCGTGACCTGGGCTGAAGTTGGCCGCTTAACCGACTGAGCCACCCAGGCGCCCCATGATTCCCATGTTTTAGGCAACTGAGGCTCAGAGCAGGGAAGTTGCTTGTCTAAGACCACATATCTGGTAAAGGGAAGGGAAGGACTTAAACATGGGCTTCCTGATCTTTGGGGAATGGCTTTGTCTTCCCTCCCTTCCACATTTGGGACATGTGTTATACATCAGGCAGTTGTCCACTACCTCCCTGACTTCCCAGAATCTGGGAACAGGAGGGAGGGAGAGATGGACTGATCCCAGAGCCTCCTGGTCCTACTGAGAGGACTACAGCATTTTCCAGAAGACCTCCCACTCAAAAGGGCATGAAGTTTTCAATCCCAGGTGAGAACTTCCAGATCCCCTCTCAGTCTGAGCTTTATGCTCATTACAGATGTCCATACATGAAGACACAGTAGACAACTTCTGAATGTGCTGGTCTGACCAGCACTAGAAAGATCCCTCTGCCCCCAAAACAACTGTCCCGACCCTATCACCCTGTTGAACATTCCCACCATTAGTCACACCCGTGGGTCAAGGCACTGAAGGTACATTCAAAACTCAAGTGACATCTCACTGGAGAAACACAAGTCACAACTCTCTGCTTCTCCTCGGTCAGTTGCCCAAAAGGGCCGAAGGGGACGCTTAAGAGACAAAGGTCTCTGAAGGATAGAGAGGTTTAGAGTACCTATGATGAACAGCTGGGTATTCAGTACTGCTGGGATGGGAGAGGCTGACATAGGAAGGAAGGCACCAAGACAAGGGGAGTCAGCATTCTAGCGGCAGGAACAGCTCATAACAGTGCTCATTATTTACTGAGCTCTTACTATGTTCCTTCACTGACTTATTTTATTTCATTTGACCTTTACGACAACATGCTGGGAGGTAATTTCCAATCATCCTTCTCTTATAGAAAAGAAAACTGAGACTCAGGTTGAGTAATATGCCCAAAGTCACACAGCTAGCAAGTTACAGTAGAGCCAGGATTCAAGTCCTATGATCCAGCTCTAGTGCTATACTTTGCCAGCTCAGTGAACAACCACGTCATAGGATCACAGGTTGTGGCAGATGTCGGCACCCTGCCCACAACTCCTTACAGGCAAATAACCTGCTAGACACCCTTAGAGACCCGCCCTATGAACTCCTTCCCTTGAGCATTTCCAGAGTCTAATTCAGGAGCCTCCCCTCCTACCCACAAAGTCTCATATCCCTCCTGTATTCCAAGGCAACCTAGGAGTCAAACTGGACTCTTCCCTCTCACTCACCCCCACATCTCACTGCTCACCAGGTCCTATGTCTGTCATCTGTCTTCTGTAGGCACCCTCTTCCCTAGGCCTGTGAGCTCTGGCCCAGGACAGCTCATTGACCCCCATCCCCATTCTCCCCTCTTGCAGGCCCCAGGAACCTGCAGCTTCCCACCTGGGCAGTCACTGGCCCTGGATGGGGTCTTCCTCCACACACCTTTCTGACTACGGATCACAGATCATACAAGCCTGCACGGCATTGAAGGGGGACCTGGGATCCCCCACATCCTAGTTTGTCCTCTTGATCAAACAGCTTCCTTTCAAAGCCTCAGTTTCCCCATATGGAATCTCCCATCTGTCAGTTAAAGAGCCCAGAAGTGGATAAGACTGGCCGTTACCTCTGAGGGGCTCAGAGTATAGCAGCAAGACAGATATATGATAAGATCATTAAAACAGTCTGATAAGCTTCTGGAAGGGAAGCATCTGAAAGAGAAAGAGCACGACGAAGGGAGCAATTAGGTAATTAATAATGACAGCTACTGTTTATTGATTTATCTATAATATGCTAGGCATTTTACTTGTATGAGTTCACCGGATCCTAACATTCAACTTTCCAAGAAGACATAATTATCTTACTGTTTAGATAAGGAAGAATAGGTTTGGAGAAGAAAAATAATTCTCTCAAAGCTATAGCCGGAATGTCCTTGGGATTTCCAATACTCTTCTTCTTCTTATACTCGTAACACAGACTCATCCACGACCTCCTTCCAGTGGTGTCTGGGCCAGCCTGAGTTTCCCCATTTTCCCAGAGAACAGTTAACATGAGGTCATCTCTCTGTGGCCTCCATTTTCTCATCTGTAAGACAGGAATAATAATAAAACCCACCACAAAGGGTTGAACTAATGAGCTAACAGATGAAAAGCATTTAGAGCAGTGCCTCAATGTGCCCAGCACAGAGTCAGGGCTACCTGGTGACATCTTCTTCTTAGTAATGTTATGTTTACTGTTCTCTCCAAGGCCACCATCTTGCCTTGAGCCTCCAGATCACTGGGGGCTCACTAAGGAGCCCATCATCCATGTTTATCAAACAATACAGAAGAGAGTCGCCTGCACTGACTGAGCTGGAGGTGAAAGTCTCCAGCCTCCTCCCACCTGCCTAGCTCTTCCCCAAACCACTGTGAGCAAACTTCTCCCACACCCCCATTTGCACCACCCCTGTGGGGCCCCCAGCCACCTCCCTTCCCCAGCCTCACAAGCCAAAAGAAAGTGGGGAGGGAGGAGTCAGAGGGGCCCAGGAGAGGCAGGTAGAGAAAGGGAAAAGGCTGCTTTTCCCCAAGGGTCTAAATTTAGTGGTAAAAGGTATGCTTGCAGTTCATGATCAAAAACCCTCTGCTTCCAGGAGCGCCAGTGTTGGCAGCTGTATCTATGACCAGCCAAGAGACTCATGTCAGAAACTGCCCATTCCTGGTGAATTTCAATGAGGTGCCCTTTCTGCAAGGAGGAGGGAAGCCATCATTTAAAAGACGGAGGCTGCTTTCACTTGGCAAGATAGGGTGATAGAGCAAGTGCTGCCTTGGGGCACACAAGGGGAAGGCTGGGGGTCTTTGCCCACTGTGGGTCACATGCAGTGCGTGTCAACAAGGTCCCTGCTCTGTACCTTGTCTTGGGTTGGGTGCCAGCCCACGGGTGCATCTGACACCATCCCACAAGTAAACAAGCAATTACTAGACAGAGTGAAACGTACCAGGATAGAGGGATGCACGTGAGCTCAGTGGGGAGGGGGCAATGGAATCATAAACCCAGCGTGGGACAGAGAGGACTTCACAGAGCAGATGGCATTTGAGGAGGGTCTTAAAAGAGTAGGAGTTCATCGGGCAGAGAAAAGGGCTGGGGTGGGCATGGGGAAGCATTCCAAACAGAAGGAATAGCATGAGCTAGGATGAGAATGTTTCACGAAAGCCCAGAGTATCAGGAAATGATGCCTTGTAGGAACTTGTTAGGGCACCGGGGAATGGTGAGGAGTGAAACTGGAAAAGAAGTTGGGGCCAGGCTGTAAATGCCATGGTTCAAAATGTGGACTTCTGGGCACCTGGGTGGCTCAATTAGTTAAGCATCCAACTTTGGCTCAGGTCACAATCTCCTGGTTCGTGAGCTCAAGCCCCGCGTCAGGCTCTGTGCCGACAGCTCAGAGCCTGGAGCCTGCTTCAGATTCTGTGTCTCCCTCTCTCTCTGCTCCTCCCCTGCTTGTGCTCTGTCTCTCTGCCTCTCAAAACTAAATAAATGTTTTTTTAAAAAATTATAAATAAATAAATAAAAAAACAAACAAACAAACATTTAAAAAGAAAAACAAGACAAAAGCCAAGTTCATAGATCCAGAGGACTGACTGGTGGTTGCTAGAGGCAGGGGTAGAGGGGTAGGAGAAGTGGGTGAAGGGGGTCAAAAAGTAAAAAAAAAAAAAAAAAAAAAAAAATGCAGTTGATGTAAAACAGACCTAGAAATTTTTATTTGAAATCAAAAAAAAAAACAATCAAAGGCTAGATTTTTACTGTGGGACATGAGTTGATAGTCAATCATTAATAAAACATATAAATTTTCACCCTTACTGATTTTTTTTAATGCTGAAGACCTATTAGCTGAGGAATGAGCGAATTAATACAGGGGGAGACAGAAAGGGACTCTGGGTCAGCCGCAGGGTAGGTTGGCCAACCAGATGACAATGTCTGAGCATTCTCTAAGAGCAACAGGGACCTGGAACTCTAAGCCAGCTGGGATGCAGGGTCTGAGACCCTAGACTGGCAAGAGGTGGGCCTAGAACCAAAGTGCCCAGCCCCTATCTCCCTGCATCCAGGATGGCAAATCTATTTCATCCTACATGCCAACTCTGATGGATTAGTGGTATCTACCTAAATTGTTATCTGAAAAGATTATAAGACCATATCTGGGCCCAATGGGAACGAAACTCTGATTGATTAGCAACATCTGTCATGGACACTGGGTTGGGAGAAGTCGTACATGTATCTCACACTTGTTTTCCCTGCACTACCTACGTGGATTCCCTGTGAAGAATTATTGAGAAGAGTCTTGGCGGCCTCACTCCATCAATGCAGTTAACCGAGAGCAGTGAGTGTGCATGGGGGTGCACAGTTAATAGTTGGAAGCCATGAGGCAGACCACCTGTACTCTTTGAACCTCCAGCTGGTGGAAACTAGGGGGGCACCAGGTGTCTCCATCTCTGGGGCTGGTCCCTTAGAGACCCCTCCTGGGAAGCACGCCTGGGTGGCTCAGTCAGTTGAGCATCCGACTTTGGCTCAGATGCTCAGCCTTTGGCTCAGGCTTGAGATTTGTGAGTTCAAGCCCCAAATCAAGCTCATTTTTGTCAGTGCAGAGCCCACTTCGGATCCTCTGTTCCCCTCCTCTCTGCCCCTCCCCACTCATGCTCTGTCTCAAAAATAAATAAAATAAAATATTAAAAGAACCCCCCCGCCGGGAAATCCATGGACTCCCCCAGACATTGACCAGCTGCTGGAATGCCTAAGCATTCAGAGGTCATGTCAAGAGGCAGTACAAGCCACCAAAACTAAGAAAGGACATCTTGCAGGTTAGAAGTTCTCCGTGTGGGACCCATGGATGAGCTACAGGAGTATAAACCCCTTGAGATTCTGTGTAAGTCGTCCCAAGTATGTGAATTTTTCTCAAAGGAGGTCTTTAGTGTTTGTCAATCTCTCAAAAGAGCCATGGCCAAAAAAGGCTTCACTCACTGTTCAAGATGAAAGAGAGTAATGAGATACAAGTGAATTCTGCTGGGGTGCGGAAGACGAAGCATCCAGATCTCAGTAGGAAGTGAACTTCTGGGGGTATCATCTGTCTACTCAGCTAGTATAATCCACTTAGCTGTAAAAAGTATCTTCCAAATCTGGCATGCAAATGTGGGGCTACTTTTGAGTGTTGGGTAGTTGGTTGAGTTTAGAAATCCAGGGAGGAATTTTTTTCTCAAAAAATGTTGTTAATTTTTGTCAATCTCTCAAAGAGATCCATGCTTCCCAAAAGGCTTCAACCATTGCTCAAGAATGAAGGAAATAATGCTATCTATAATCAAATAACCAGAGAAGGTTTGGGGGACCAGCAAAGGCAAAAAAAAAAAAAAATCTTGCCTCCGTTGTCCTGGGCGCACAGTTAGAATTGGCCACACATGACATGATATCCACCTCTGGAAACTGTGGTTTTTTAGGAAGATGCTTTGGCCATTATGTTGGGAATTTGGTGGAAACTCCCGACGACTATTAGGCTTAGGAAACTGCATCACCTGGGGGTCGAGGCTCTGGGTCAGGGCTGGCAAATGGGATGCAGAGACTTGGGTTGGCAGTCCTGGCTCATGACCTGTGACACATAGAGCTGAGTCCCTTTCCTCCAGAGCACTGATGTCCACTTGCACATACCCGTGAATTGGTGTGCTAACGTGTCATCTATCTGTTCCCGAAGTCTGCCAGCTCTGGGAGAACAAGGACGGTGTCTACTTTTGCTCCCACTGTCACCTGGCAGAATGTTGGCCACATAGCAGATACATTCAATTAAGTATTTTGTTGATTGAAAAGGTGGATGGATGGATGGATGGATGGATGGATGGATGGATGGATGGGCGGGCAGGGTAAAATGGTCCATCTGAGTGGAAGAATCTTAAGGAAAAACGAAATCCAGTGTCTCAATCAGTTTGGCATTTGGGAGGCCATGCAGGATAGGAGCTCAGAGAACAGACTTGGAAGTAAGAATGCCTAGTTTGGGTCTCAGCTCTGCTGTTCACTTAGTGTATGACCTTGGGCAAAATACTTAACCTCTCTGTGCCTCAGTTTCCTCATCTGTAAAATACAGATGACAACAGGTCCTACCTCATAGAACCACTATAAAGATTAAATGAGTTAATACATCTAATATTAAGCAAAGTACCTGACACATAATAAGCACTAGGTAGGGGGGCACCTGGATGGCTCAGTCGGTTAAGCCTCTGACTTCAGTTCAGACCACGACCTCAGGGTTTGTGAGTTTGAGCCCCACATCGGAGTCTCTGCTGTCAGCGTGGAGTCTGCCTTGGCTCTTCTGTCCACACCCCTCACTCTCTGCCCCTCCCCCTACCTCTCAAAAATAAATAAACATTAAAAAAAAATAAGCACTAGGCAGTAACATTTTAAGAAGCTAAATAGATATGGAGAATTGAGGAATAAGGCAAAGGAATTCAGGGGATAACAAAGGCTTGAAAGCAAACGTGGTCCACACTCCAGCACTCAGGCTACTGAACTCACGCCCCTGCAGCCCCTCCCCAACTCCTGCAAGGACCGCACCGTGTGCACGGAGTCTGCCACAGTGACCCCCAGAGACAGCCCCTCAAGGCTCTTGAGAGAAGTTTACCCTCTGGCCTTTGGCACTGATTATGTACAAAAGGAAACTGGATCCGAATCATTGCCAAGCACCCTCTGTGGATTCTTCAGGTCTGGGACATTCACCTCCAGTCCTCCCGAGTTTGACGGTGAAAGGGAAGTGGCTGGATGAATGGGAGAGGAGGTCTGAGGGCCTCAGGACACCAGGCTTTATATGGACCATCCCACAATCCGCTTCTCTTGGCGCAGGTCCCCCCCAAAACGTAACTAAGCACCCGATGCCTCCCTACCCGCCGTCGTAAATAACAATACCGGTAACAACTGCTCAGAATGCAGTCTGCCTCAGTCACCATCTCTCAACAGAGCAAGCAACACATCTTACGGAGGGAATAAGGACTCTGATCTACAGGGCACATTCAATGTAGGCACGTTCCCAGTAACTTCGACCCCAGGCCAAATTATGTTGAAATCCATTACAAATTAAAGACAGCAGGTCTCCTTGAAAATGTTCGTGTCAACTGCCATTTTGTTTCAAGGGGGCAGAGCGAAGACATCATCATCACAGTGGCAATCTTGATCCTTTTTGCTAGTCCCCAGATGTGCCAAAATAAATCCATTTCTTCTAAATTTATCAACGCGTTGACAGACCAAAAAAATGCCAAGCTGTCAGTTGAAACAGAGACCTCATTCCGGTTTTCAAAATAAATGCACCAGAAGAAGTCCTAGGGTGGAAATCGGGCTGGACTGCGGATCAAAAGACCCAGATTGCAGCTCTTGGTGTGGTCCTCACTGGCCACGGGGATTTGGGAAGCCACTTCAAGCCTCGGGGCGTCAGACATCTCCTCTGCAACGAGAGGGATTTGGACTAGAGGATACTACGCAGAGAGAAATTATAAAGTTTAATGCACCTTGCTTTGCCCACATGCAAATTCTCTGAGTCATGCTCTCCTGCCCTTCTTCCCTCCAAATGCTGATTGGTCCTTCTTCCTCTGCGATCTGTCATAAATAAGTGAACAGGGCAGGGCGGGGCAAGGGGAGGGGCTGCCTGCGGCCCTGGAGAGCTCATTAGTGGGAACAGCTTCTCGACTTCTGATCTTCAGCCCCGATTCACTCCAGCGGTCACAGGCAAAAGGAGAGGAAAACGAGGAGGTGGAGAGAAGTGTTGGGTACCGGGCATCGGGGACTCCTGAGGGGGTGGGCATCGTGACTGGCTGACAGGCAGAGTCCTTCTAACTCGGAGCGCATGGAGTGTCTGGCCAGGCTTGGGCGCTAGACTAAGCATGTGCGGACCCCAGACGACAAGGATCACCCACCAATAAAGTGCAGCCTTGAAGGACGTGAACCCCTTCAGAAACCCGCCTCCCCCCGCAGACAGGTCAAAATCACAGGCATCCCTCTGAAAACAAGCCAGATTGCCATTGGAGGCCTTCTAAGCAAGCTAAGGAGGCGGTTTGCAAAGGCCCCTTTAACAAGCAGAGAGCTGTGGGGGAGGAAGTGAGTCCAGGGATAAAAGTCTGCAGAGGCTCCAACACCAGAATGCCTATGGAGCTGTCCACTGTTCTGGAGGCCTCTGCCTGAGGCGGTCAGCCAACACCGTGTCCTGTCTGACCTCAGCCAACGCCAGAGCCAGATGCCTGCCCAGCTCTGCTTCGTGCCTGCCCGTGACTCCCCCCCGCCGGCCTGCCCCCACTTCATGCCTGGGCTGACTCCTCTGCCCAGAACCGTGCAGCCACTTACGTTAGCTGCTGCCTGTACCTGCGGTCCGTGCACCCAGTCCTTTCACACCCTGGCAGCCTCGCTCTCCACTCAATTCCTGAAAACAGAGCTGTGAGTGCTAAATACGTCACAGGGAGAGGCACTGGGACTTGGCCCAGCACCCAGAAAACGAGGCTGCGAGATCAGACGCAGGAGAACGCCCCCCCTCCCCCACAGTCCTCCCCGAGTGCCCCAAACTGATGGCAGAGCAAGGCTTTGCTGACGACAGAAACCTATTCTCCCACACATCAGCCGGCTACGCAGGCGCCTGGCCCAAGTGGAAATTCCCCAGCAGGCTCCCTGGGGCGCTACCCCACCCTGCTTGGCCCCACAAATACACTGCCTTTAGGAAGTTCAGAAACACTTTGTCACCAGCAGCTATCAGGTGGCGAAACGCAGCACAGAAGGGTCACAGTCAGGACACGTGTCTACCCCTCCCCTTTCCTGTTCCCAGCACATGACCTTGAGCAAGTTGCCAAATTTCTCCAAACCTCCATTCTCCCATCAGGGTTGCCACAAGGCCGTGATGGGATCATGGCCATGAAAGTGTGGGAAATGACAGAACACGGTGCAAGGGGTGGTTCCTGTCGTTCCTACCCAAACCCTAGCTCAGCCTCCACATTACTCTGAGCCTGGTCGAGGAGGATTCTGGAAGCTGGCTGGGAAAGGAGAGTGTGTAAGTATTTCTATGTGCAGGGGCTCTCACACACACTGTCTTACTTAATCCCCTTGAGGCATACGGTACTGTCGCCTTTCTACAGATGAGGTTAAACTCATTGCCTAAGGTCATGTGGTGCAGGGGCTGCCAAGTCAGGATCTGAACCCAGTTCTGTGTGGCTCCAAAGCCTGTACATTTTAACCACCACTGGAACCGCATCCCTCTGGCCTAGTTACTACCGGCCCTTCCAACAGGACCAGATCTTGTTTCCAGAAACCCAGAAAAGCACCCCCCCACCACCACCACCACCACCTCAAAGGAAGGCTGCTGATGTCACCTGCCTCTCATATCAGATCTCTAGTCTGAGCTTCTGTTCCGAGCCAGATCTCACTCCCAGTTTGCCAAACTGTCTGGAACTTGGCTTTGGACTAGGGCCCAGGAACCAGCCTCTTCACTCAACCCCCTCCCTATACCCAGTACCCCAGCCACCTCCTCTCCACAAGCAGGGGCGCTGGAGACACAGCGTGTGCCCTCAGGCCAAAAGTTCTCAAACATTATGGTGCTTAGTAATTAATTACTAGGGAAATGCAAAGGCATCATCGCAGAGACCCTGGAGCAGCAGATCTCTAAGGGGCCCAGAAATCTGCATGTGTAACAAGGTGATTCCAGTGTTCCCATTATCCTGGACCCACAGTCCTGTGGTCTCTCCTCTGGGCTAGAAGGTGAAACTGATTGTAAATTTCAAATATTACCTTTCTAAGGGGCTTTGAGGATGGGCAACGTTCCCTCTCTTCCTCCAACTACAGATGAGAAAATCGAGGCCTAAAGAGAAAAGGTGATTCCTTTCATTTTTTAAAAAAATATTTGTTTATCTAAGTAATCTCTACACCCAACGTGGGGCTCGAACTCACAACCCCAAGATCAAGAGTCACACACTCTTCTGACCGAGCCGGCCAGGCGTCCTTTCAGATCAGACCACTGGTTACACAAGCCAAGATGGGGGCTGCTCCACACCATCCATGAGGTCCAGAGAGCAGGGACACGGATGGGGGGAGGTGAAGCCGTAGCAACCCCACAGCCCTTGGGTCACTTGGTTGTGGGGCCATGGGTCAACTCAGCAGGGAGCTAGGAGCCTTTCACACTGATTTATGAAGGGGCCTCCACTGGAAGACTCCTGGGTCAGGCTGCCATTTGTTACTTCCCCAAAGAAGGCTCCAAAATGACGATCACAGCACCTGACCCCAAGGCACGCGTGCATGGACACACATGCACACATACACAGCCTCTCATTAGTAACTCCCAGGCCATCTGGTGCTGCCACCACCGGGGCTCCTGGGCCTGGGTGTCAGGTGCAGGGGCCGTGACAAGAGGTGGCACAGAGCTGGATTCTTTTGGCCGGCAGGAGAGACGTTTGCACAACGCACTGAACTAGAATGGGGAGACACCCGCGTGCGCCCATACCAAGGTGTGGGTACGGGTGGGTTCCCGGGAGCTGCTCAGCTCCTTGGGTCAGAGGTCTGCAGCAGCACTGGCCCGCAGAGCTTTTTGTGCTGATGGAAATGGTACGGAAATGACACGTGACGTCTGCTCTGTCCAATACTCTAGCCACGAGCCACATGTGGCTAGTGAACACCGGAATGTGGCGAATGAGACGCGAAACATTTATTTTATTCTAACACATATTAAAATGACTTAAAATATCGAGCCACTTAAATCTCACTAGAGACTTACGAGTAGGGACCATTACTTCCTTCATTTATAGAATGAGGAAGCCGAGGCACAGAGCTCAAGTGACTTGTCCAAGGTCACACGGCTGTAGAGTGGTGGTGCTCAGGACTGAACCCAGCGGTCTGGATCCAGAGTCTCTTCCAAAGCACTAGAGTAAGCCACGCCCTGTGGCAGGCTGCATTCCTGCCTCACCGTCCGTGGCACACCACGACAGACACACACGCACGTGTACACACAGCCAGGGTCTGAACCAAGAGCCGGAGCAGGCACCAGGCTGAGAGCAGAATCGGAGCTCTGCTCTGGAGGGGGACGCTAATTTGGTGCAAGAGAGCCCCCTCCCCGCCCCCATACCTTGGCAAGGCCCTGGTGGAATGCATAAAACCCCAGCAACAGCATTGGGAGCCTAGACTCAGGGAGAGAGAGTCGGGTCTCTGCATGATGGAGAGACAGTCTGATAGGAGGAGCCCAGTCCCTGCCCTGGAGCACCTCCCCATCAGCTCCCCATCAGACCGAAGAGACAGCGAAACTGCAGAGGCTCCAGCTGGGGGTGTCGTGAATCGGAAGACAGGTGTCCTGTTGAACCGTCACCCCCACACACCGTCTCCATGTCAGCTGATGCCCAGAAAGTGTTTGCGGTTCCTGGGAGCCTCAGGATAAGCCGCTCCTGAGCCTCTCTGAAAGCAAAGGTCTGGAGGAAGTATGGCATCACAACGATCACTTCTCCCACACTCCAGGGTAGGAGAGCCCTGCTACAGCTAATTAGGAAAATGCATTAAGAACACGACTTACAAATGGCCCCACGATTCCCAGCATCTCATTTGCATTGAGCCGTTGTTACCTTATTGATTATATTAAATTAGGAGATAGTCACACCGTCTGCAATGCAACAATTATCATCATCAAACCAATTAGTATCAAATAGGATGTGGTCCCTGTCGCTCCAGCTCTGCACTCGGCTATTTCCAACACTGTCAGCTGGCCTTATGAAATAATTGTGTTTCTACCGAAACAGCGGCAATCAGCAGAAATCTTCCCAAGAGACCCACGTCTCTCTCCATGGCTCCGTGTCGGGATATCTTGTCACGCAAACACAAGCAAAATGACACAACTGGTATCTTCGGCAGCAAAAGTCTCAAGGGGGACGCTGTACAGACAAACTGCACCAGGCCACAGACACCCTTGATTAGTTCATCACCACACCCTCATGCAATGACCGGCCGCCCACGACCCATGCGTGCACGTTCTGGGGACTAGAATACACACAAACACATTTAAAGCCCCTCGCTCACACACACCCCTCAAGCAAAGGAACACGGCAAACTCACACACACACACTCACACATGTCACCCTCTGGCATCCCCACCACACACGTCTGCAACCAGCACACGCGTGTGCAGCACACACGCGGTGATTATACACCCAACGGGGAGCCCGGGTGGCTCAGTCGGTTCAGCGTCCGAATCTTGGTTTCGGCTCAGGTCATGGTCTCATGGTTTTGTGAGTTCGAGCCCCACCTCGGGTACTGTGCTGACAGTGCGGAGCCTGCTTGAGATTCTCCCCCTCCCCTCTCTCTCTGCCCCTCCCCTGCTCACACTCTTTTGCACAAAAATAAATGATAAATTTAAAAATTATACACTCAACACATAAAAGTAAGCCCACATGGGATCCAGATTCACACACACACACACACACACACACACACACCCCGGCATACTCACAATGATTTGTCACAGTCACACAGAAGCACACACTGCACAACACACTCATGAGCACACGACGCTTTTAGAGACGTTCTAGATGGAATCCAGGAGTCCGCCCCAAGGATCCCTAAGACCCCTGCTCATGACTGCTTAGCACAGAAACCTCAATCCTTGTCCTCACTGATGCCCAACACTCCGGGTCTGGCGTATCGCTCTCAGCGGTGTGGTTGGAAGCCTTGTCCAAGATCACTACCCGCTTTGTGGTTCTCCCTCTCGGGGACAGGGGAGGTGGCACGGGAGGGGACTCAGGCAGAAAACCGGATGCTTGGACATTTCCTATGACAAGGCAGCCCTTGGAGAGGGAAGCTCCGCCACAAAGTTTCTCTGCTACGTCAGTGCCTGTTCATTTGCTCACACAGTTTGAACCCACTTGCCATTTACAGAGCGCACCGTACCCCGTACCCGTCACAGCGACTATTCCTTCGTTTATGCATTCAACACTTCCTGCATGCCTCCTATAAGCTGGTGCTATTCGGGGCACTGGCGAGTCCACACTGAACAAAAACGGTCCCTGTGCTTGTGACACTGCGAGTCTAGAGGAAGAGACAGATGATAACGGAATAAACCGCTACATATATAAAATGTCAGGAGCTGCGAATAAAAATAAAGCAGACACAGGGCGGGGAGGGTACTGTTTCAGGTGAGGGCATCAGCAAAGGCCTCGCTGAGGAGGCGACATTTGAGCAGAGACCTGCCAGAAAGAGAGGCGAGCCAGCCGTTCGAATACCTGGGAAGGGAGCGAGCCACAGCTGAGGGAACGGCCAGGGCGAAGGGCGTCCAGCAGGGGTGCGCGTGGCATGGCTGGAAGCAGAAGCGCGCCCCACACAGCTGGGGAGAGGAAGCCAGAGACAGGTGTCGCCTCCCTCAGGTGCATTATCTCGCTTCATCCTCACAGCTCTGGAGGACTGGATAATTATCATCTCCAGTTTATAGACGAGAAAGCTGAGGCTCGGAGAGGCCACATGACAGCACCAAACCACACGGCCCTGAAGATACTGAGCGGAGACACACATCCAGGGCTCCCCAGTCCAGGGCCGCCTCTTAGTCCGGGACCCTCTCCTGCCCTTACACAGCCGACTTGATGCCAGGCCGAGTCCGGGTCTGCTAACACAGAATCGCGCTGTCGCTCACTTAACCATGGTCACTCAAATCACCACTGACCTATTAATTCATTGCTAGAGCTCTCATTACACACATTATTACGACGCACACGATTATGGTCCTAGTGGAGCTCACAACTGCAAACAGCATTAATAACTCAGCGCTCTTTCCATCACGGCTAACGGGCCCCTCCCAGAGTCTCCCACACAGACACGCGGAGCCAGGGAGGGACTCCGGCAGGTGCTGGGCAGGGGGCAGGGGGAGCTTCACAGCCTCTGCAGTCTGCCCCCCAAGCCACCTGCAGCCGCCTCTTCCAACCATCCCAGGGAGCCGGCCACGGCCACACCGACCCCACGGCCCTCCTCTCCCAGGTGGACTCTGCAGTCTGGACTCGCTTCCCTTCACTTGCGTCTTCGGGTTTGGGAGAGAGAGAGGGCAAAGCGGGGCCCCGTAACACGCAGAGAACCGGACACGAGCGGCAGAGGATCCGCAATTCAAGTTCCAGGCGTAGGCGAGAAGGAAGCCCCTCAAAACAAAAGAGACAGCAGAGGTTCATAGCCTGTGCCAGAAACCCCTCCAGAATGAGGTGGGAAGAAAATTCTAGCTGTAAACACTGCCTCGCTGAATCTTCACGACAGCCTTGTGAGAGAAGGATCAGTATGCACGCCGTACAGATGAAGAAGCCGCAGCTCAGAGACGCTAAGCCACTTGCCTGAGGTCACACAGCCAGTAAGTGGAAAAGCCGGACTTGGAATCCGAGTTGGTCTGCCATCACAGGCTGTGGCCTTGCCTGAATCGCCCGGATCAGGGACATACCAGGGGGACTGAGGAGGATCGTGGCACATCCAGCCAACTGTAAGACACTCACTCAGCTGTGGCCCTCTCCCTGCAGGTGCCTGTGGGGGGAGGCACAGGGAATTTAAGAGAGAGCAAGAGGGGGCAAAGGGAATGGGAGGCGGGAGGGAGAAGGGAGAGCGGGTTAGGGGAGAAAACAAAGAGAGTTAAAGGAGAGGAGAAGGAATACACAAGGAGCGCCCCCACCCACGTACCCTGCCACCCTCACCCTCACCCCCGCTTCATCCTTTGTAACTAACCATGTGCCACACGCGATTCTGAACCCATGTCCCAACATATGGCAAGAATCAGACGGTCCACTGCACGGGAGCAGGAGGTAAGGCCCACGGTGCCCCAGGTGCTGCCCGTATACCATTCAGAGCACCCCTCTTCAGAGAGACTCGGGGTGCGCAGCAGGAGGGGTGCAGTCACAGGAGACCACTGCGCTTTCCCCACCCTCTTCCGCATCTGCGCCTCCGCCCAAACATGCTAGCCCCTCCCAACCCCACTGTCTGGCAAACTGCATTCACCCTTTAAGACTCACCTCAAGGGGCACCTGGGTGGCTCATTCGGTTAAGTTTCTGACTCTTGATTTTGGCTCAGGTCATGATTTCGCGGTTCACGGGTTCAAGGCGGTTCACGGGTTCAAGCCTTCTGTCAGGCTCTGTGCTATTATCAGAGCCTGCTTGGGATTCTCTCTCTCCCTCTCTCTCTGTCCCTACCCCGCACTCCCTCTGTCTCAGTCTCTCAAAATAGATAAACTTTAAAAAAATAAAATACTCACCTCAAACGCCATCACCTCTATGAAGCCACCAGTGACAGGACTCTCACAGGCAACAACTGTGTAACACAGAAGGGTATAAAAGTTCATTTCTCCCCCTCCCTGCCTTCAATCTCCTTCCCTGAGGTCACAACAGAGGGTGCATATTCTTTCATAGAATTTTCCAGGCCCATACAAACACGCAAATCACATGTGTGACCTTTTATGTTTTCCTTTTTATTCCTTTCTACTTATGTGTTTTGTGGGGTTTTTTTTTCCTTTGTTTTGTTTTGCTTCAAGTTTTTATTTAAATTCTAGTTAGTTTACATATAATGTAGTATTGGTTTCAGGAGTAGAATTCAGTGACTCACCACTGACATTTAACACCCAGCACTCATCCCAACAAGTGTCCTCCTTAGTACCCAGTCCACTTATGTGTTTAATTTAAAAAAATAGCATTTGGGGCGCCTGGGTGGCTCAGTCGGTTAAGCATCCAACTTCAGTTCAAGTCATGATTTCATGGTTCGTGAGTTTGAGCCCCGAGTCAGGCTCTGTGCTGACAGCTCAGAGCCTGGATCCTGTTTCAGATTCTGTGTCTCCCTCTTTCTCTCTCCTCCCCTGCTCATGCTCTATCTCTCTCTGTCTCTCAAAAATAAACATTAAAAAAAAATTTTTTTTAAATAGGATTCACATGACTCCACACTTGTTTTGTTCACTCAGGACAACTCGGACAACCCTCTAGGTCAGCATGTGTAGACAGAGCTCCCCTCCTCCCTGCCCACTGTGGCCACCGAGGAGCTGAGCCAGGCTTCAGTTAACCACTTCCCTCTCGATGGGTATTCAATGGTTTCAATCCATCACTACAAACCGTGCTGGAATTTATGTCTTTGTACATGTACCTCTATGTTCTGAGGCTGTTACTCCCCACAGGGTGGATTCCCAAAAGAGGGACTTGTGAATCAGAGGGTGAATGTATTTTAAATTTTAATTGCTACTGCTGATTTTGTTCCTTAACATTTGTAGCAATTCTTGCTCGGGGTGATGTACACCAGAGCCCTCTTCCCACACCACGGCCAGCACTGGATGTTCACGGTCTTTCTCACTCTTGCCAATAGACAAATGATAGTACCTACCTCATAAAGTTGTTGTGAGGTTTAAATAGAAAATACAGTACCCAGCACGTAAGTTCTTAATAAATATCAGCCATTTATATAACTCTGATGTCACCTTATTATCATATATCTAAGGAAAGCCTAGAGTACATGATGACCTCTGGGTTCGGGAGATTGTATTTTTTTTTTCCTAAAAGTTTATTTTAAGAGAGAGATCCGGGGAGGGGCAGGGAGAGGTGGGGAAGAGAGAGGATCCCAAGCAGGCTCCGCACTGCCAGAGCAGAGCCCGACGCAGGGCTCGATCCTACGAACCGTGAGATCATGACCTGAGCTGAAGTCCAATGCTTGACAGACTGAGCCACCCAGGCGCCCCAACTGCATTTTTTTAGGTAGATCTGAATTCCAACCCAGCCTTCCCTGCTCAGCTGGGTGGCTCTCGGCTAGTCACTTTACCTCCCCAACCCTCAGCGGCTTCACCTGTAAAAGGGGGACCTGAATGAACCCTGCCCATTCTCCTTCATGAGGAAATAGCTCAAGTGAATCCGTGACCGTGAGGTCATCTTTCAGACTCCATTCGGGTATGGAGATTTACGCTCTCGGTTCCACTAATAACCAGGCATGATCTCTGAGTGGTTACCCAGAAGCCACTTCTTAGGAGAGCAGGGACCTTGACAGTCAGAGGAGGAGGAGGAGGTGCCGTGATCCTTGGCCTCAACCCTTCAACCAGGCATCCTTGAGGACAAGGCAGACACAAGAATATGGGCACAGGGTCATCTAAAGGGCCCCAAAAGAATCTCCCCCCATCCGTGGCCCAGAGAATACTGGGAGATGTCTGAAATTTCACCACTAGAGACCCATGCCTCCCTGCAACACCCCCTGGGGGGACCGGGTCCGCCCCTAGGCTTCAAGCATTGCTTACCGAACATTTCTGAGTCCGTGCTCCGTGGGAGGCACTGTGCCGGTGCTCGTGGTACCCCATGACCAACTCTGTGCTTGACTGTATCAAGGTCATCTCTCCCCCTCTGACTCCCCTCCATGCTTCAGACCCACGTCTGTCTCCTAGAAATCTCACCCTCAGTGTCCTGCAGGCCCCTGAAACTAGGCATACCCCAGAGTGAGCTTACCAGCCCCCTCCATAAACCTGCCCCTCCCTCCTCTCCTCCTGCTTCCCCAACCCCAGGCCTGGCCTCTCCCTGCTCTGGGCCATCATGCCACAAGCCTCCGCATCCACCCACTCCCCCACCACCTGCAACCCATCACTTACAGAGTCATAAATTCGGCTGCCTTCTCCTCACCCCCCCCCGCCCCGCCCCCAGCCAGGACTCAGATGAGGTGAGTGAGGCAAATTGAAGGAGACACGCACAGGTCCCTGTAAGTGCTGACCCCCGGAGTGAGCGCCTTCTTAAACTCGTCACCCCATGGGGCACCTGGGTGGCTCAGTCGGTTAAGCATCCGACTTCAGCTCAGGTCATGACCTCACAGTTCGTGGGTTTGAGCCCCGTGTCAGGCTCTGTGCTGACAGCGGAGCCTGCTTTGAATTCTGTATGTGTGCGCGTGCACGTGTGTGCATGCCCCTCCCCCTCTCAAAAAAATAAAGTAAACAGCAAAAAAAATTTTAAAAACAAACCTGGCACCCTAGCCGCCTCAGTCGCCTACCCTAGTCCAGGCCAGCTCACCACCAGCCCTCTCTGGACTAAGGCAGGAGCAATTGCCTGGTCTCCCTGCCTCCCCTCTCGGCCTCCAATCATCCTCTTGCCTGCGGCCAGATTTATCGTCCCAAATCCCAGCTTTGACCCAATCGCATCCTCAAGCATCTCCCAGGGCTCGCCACCGCCTACCGAATTAAGTACCAAGCCTCGCACTCGCACAAGACAACTTCGCCACCGCGCACCCAACTCCCCTTAGAATCCTCCCTGCCCAAAGCTTCAGAGCTGACATCTGATTGGACCGCAGATAAGCACCGGACACAAAAGCAGCCCGGCCATAGGCTACATGATAGCCTATCACATGGCCTGACACAAAAAGTTCTACCCGGAGACCATGGGCATCAGCTGAGCCAATCAGCTTTCTTCTCTCAGGAGTTTGTACTAGAAGGAAAAAGAGGACAGAAAATGCAGAAGCAGCTGGACCGCGGGTCATGTTAACAGTTAATGGACTTCTTCCAGCTGCAGCGGTCCTGGTGCCATCTTAAATCCAATCAGCCTTGGCTTCCCAGCCCTGTGACAGCGCCTCTTACTGGATCTCCATAAGAGGGCCCTTATGATGCCAGTAGGGCCTTGTGTGAGCTAGCTTGAGTGGACCGCTGATCCAGAAAACCGAAACATTCACAGCTCTTCGCAGTACAGCCCTGCTTAGATTCTTGGCTACAAGTAACAGAAAGCCCCTCAAGCCGGCAGGGTTGGGGCTGGCTTTTATTCCAGGGATGCACTGAAACCAACATTGCCCTGTTAACTAAAATTTAAATGAAAAAAATAAATAAAATACAAAGATGCAGGGAATTTCCTGGGCGAGGACAAGAAGTGGGGTGCAGAAGGGCACAGGGAACCAGTCCTTTCTCTGCAGTCCGCTTGGTCCCTGGATAGGCCCACTCCCAGCTTCCTGGTTGGAGATCCCAACTCCGCCTTCTCCCAGTCCCAGGGCTAAATTTCCAGAATAGAGAATCCGATTGACCCCATTTGAGTCTGGTATCCAATCTGCCATGAACCAGGAAATCAGTTCATAGGAGAGACACGGCCCCAGAGCCTTTGAATTCCACCCCTAGGTTAGCCATTGCCCTCTCCTGGTTCACCCCCAACCCATGACTGTGTTCTTGCTAAGGTTCTGAGATGGGAACCAGAAGGGGTGAGGGGCTGCTTTTCCTGAACTTGAGGGCCTGGCACTAAGTGAGGAAGGCTGGATCTCACCAAGATCCTGGGGCAGAAGACAGCTGTCTGGAGAGGGGTGTAAACCCCAGCTCCTGCCACACAGCCCGGAGCCTGGCTGTGACACTCACACACCCACGAGAAAAGGGGCATCTGATGTTTCTGTGCAGTTCCAAAAAGCTGGAGACATCTCACACCCACAAATAATAATCATGATTTTCTGTAATTATTATTTGTGTATTTTGCATAATTGTCATAATTATTATCATCAGCTCATCAGCCTCCCATCCCAGTGTGCTCTCCTCCCGTCCTCAGCCCTGAAATCTGATCACATGGGGCACCCTTTCCTGCCTCTGACTTCCTCCCTAGTGCTGGTTCTTAAGGATTCCTCCAGAAAACGGGGTGGGACGCTCCTGAGGGTTCTTCTGCCTTGCTTATCCCTCCAGAGTATTTCTGGGCCTTGGTGCCAACTCTGTGCAGGGCTGTGCTCGGAGGAGGGGCAGGTTGAGGGGGGGGTACTGGGTGAAGGCAGGGAAGGGAGGATAGGGGGAGATAGAGGGAAATGAGAGGAGCTGGCTTGTTCACTCGCTGCAGTGGGTGCATTCCAGTGTGTGACATCACATCGGCAGCCTGAAACCAGTCACGGTGGGAGTATTTACCCCACAGAAATTGGCAAAAGGGCGTTTTTCCAGTGAGCTAATTGGTAAACATTTATCAGCACGCCTTCAAACCCACCCTCCCCACCCCAGACTGGATGTTCTTTTTTTTTTTTTTTTTTTTTACCTTGAGAGACAGAGAGCATGAGCTGGAGAGGGACACAGAGAGAGAGAGAGAGAGAGAGAGAGAGAGAGAGAGAGAGAGAGAATCCCAAGCAGGCTCCACCCTGCCAGTGCCGAGCCTGACGTGGAGCTCGAACACACGAACCATGAGATCATGACCAGAGCCAAAATCCAGAGTCGGATGGATGCTCAACCGACTGAGCCCCCCAGGCACCGCCCCAGATGTTCTTTTAAGGCTGACGTATAACCATGTCACTGTCCTTTAACGGCTCTATGTGACCTACAGGTGAAGTCCAAAGGCCTCCAGAGCCCTGCATGACCCAGTGCCAGCCCATCACCCTGGCCTCCAGTCTTACCATTCCCCAGGTCCTTCATATGTCTCTGTGCCCCCAGAGAAGTCCCCTCCCGTCTCCTCCACAGGCACCTTCGCTCAGATTTATGTTCGCCTGCCTTCTCCCCTTTCCCCCCTCGGTTTCGGCTGTGACTACCACACCTCTCCGGGAAGGCTTCGCTGGCCTGAGTCAGAAACCCTTCCCTGATGCTCCCATCTGTCCCCTACTATCAGGGTAGCACGTGTCTTCACCATGCATCCACCTGTCGTGGCCCCACTAAACTGCTTGCAGGGTCAAGTCTCATGGACTCATTCTTTCACCTTCAGCCCCTGGCATGGAGTCCAGCCACGTTGAATTGAATAGACTCAAACTGCATGGAGTCAAATAGAGTCCACACCACAGCCCAAGACAGGCTGTGGGCAGTGTCCCGGCAGAGCCCGAAGGGAGTGCTCTGGGAGGCCAGAGGGCAGGATGCTTCTGATGGGGACACATCCCCAGGGAGAAACACCAGGCCACACATTAGCAGGCAGGACAGGTGCCTTCCTCTTCACTGCTTCCTGTCTACCGGCCCCTCTCAGTGGGCCACCCTCATTAATGCGCCCCCATGCTGCTCCCCTATCCGCCCCTGCTTGACCTGCAGCTTCCCAACACTTTGGGTGCAGGAACCCCCACAGGCACCTGCCTCATGTGCCCATGCACACCTGGCTTCCCCCAAAAAGTGGCTGAAGCTGAATTTCCCAGCTCCCCAGAGGACAACAGCGGGGGCTCGATGTTAGACAGCAAACTTAGCTTAAAAGGGGATAAAACATGGGTGCCTGGGTGGCTCAGTTAGTTAAGCGTCCGACTTCAGCTCAGGTCATGATCTCCTAGCTCCTGAGTTCAAGCCCCGCATCAGGTTCTGTGCTGACAGCTCAGAGCCTGGAGTCTGCTTCAGATTCTGTGTCTCCCTCTCTCTCTCTGCCCCTCCCCTGCTCATGCTCTTTCTCTCTCTCAAAAATACATAAACATTAAAAAAAATTTTTTAAGGGAATAAAACGTGGTATTTCTTGCACACTTAAATATGCAGACCGAGGTGCCTATATCATAGGTAACATTTATTGAGAACTGTCAAGGAGGAACACAAAAAGCAGCAGAGTTAAATTGAATAATAAAAAATAAACAAAACCGAACCTGAGTGCTTTAGTGAGCTACACAGGGTCCATACACCAGTGGAGATATTCACCGAGCAGTTTGCTAAAGAGAAAATATCCAGGGTTTTCTTTTTCTTTTTTTTTTTTAATGTTTATTTAGTTTTGAGAGAGCGCAGGCAGAGGAGGGGCAGAGAGAGGGGGACAGAGGATTGGAAAGGGGCCCTGCGCCAACAGCAGTGAGCCGGATGTAGGGCTCGTGAACTTACCAACCATGAGATCATGACCTGAGCCAAAGTCTGTCACTTAACCACTTACCCCGCTTAACCGACTGAGCCACCCAGGCGCCTTAATCCAGGGGGTTTTATGCCAGAAAAGGGACAGGCAGCTGATAGCGGTTCTGTTATGTGAGGATGAAAACTGGTACTCCACCGAGGACTTGCTCACAGACCAGAAAATCTCCAGCTGGGTCCAGTAAGGGTCCATCGTGGGTCACATGGTGACAGCAGCCATCCACTGTGACGCTTCCTAGGCAAGTGCTGCCGAAAGTAGATGTTTTCCGTGTGAGGTGCTGACATTTACTGCACTCTTCCCATGTCCTGAGGACCTGGCTTCCTGCTGCAGAGGGGGGCAGCAGTTAAGATCCGGGTTCAGAGGCCAGATCACCTGTATCTGTTTAAGACCTTGAGCAACTCCAGTCGGTTAAGTGTCCGACTTCAGCTCAGGTCATGATCTCACAGTTTATAAGTTTGAGCCCCGCCTCGGGCTCTGTGCTGATGGCTCAGAGCCTGGAGTCTGCTTCGGATTCTGTGTCTCCCTCGCTCTCTGCCCCCCGCCCCCGACTCGCGCTTTGTCTCTCCTTCAAAAACAAACATTTTTAAAAAAATTTTTAAAAGACCTTGAGCAACTCAATCCCTAAGTTTCCTCTTCTATCAAATGAGAATTATAATAGTATCTAACACACAGGGCTGTTATGAGGGTTAAATGCGTTATTACGCGCGGAGTCCTTGGAATGGTATTTTGTAGAATCTTTTAAGAGTTGACTAATCCTCGGATTATCTCATTTAATGTTGTCATCAAAGGAAAGACACTATTCTCTTTTTTTTAAGTTTATTTATTTATTTTTGAGAGAGAGAGAGGGAGGGAGGGAGAAAGAGAGAGCAAGCGGGGGAGGGCAGAGAGAGAGAGAGAGACAGAGAATCCCAAGCAGGCCACGCACTGTCAGCGCAAAGCCCAAAGTGGGGCTTGATCCCACAAAACCATGAGATCATGACCTGAGCCAAAATCAAGAGTCAGAGGCTTAACTGAATGAGCCACCCAGGCTTCCCTCTCCTTCCTTTTCTTAGCACCATTCACACCCCAGGGTCTAAGAATTGGCAGTGTAATGCCAAGGCCCTAGGGAGGCCCCTCTCAGCGTGGCCATCAGTCAACAGTGATGCTGTGGAGACACCACTATCCTGGCTCTTCGGACCCCTTCAGCACCGCCAGCACACTCGGCAAAAACTGGGAACCACACAGTCCCCTGGGCATCCTGCTTCCCCCAAGCCAGGGAACAGACAAGAGTCCCCTCTGCCTGGGTGATCCCAGAATTCCCTTGTGTCCCAATCTCTTGAATCCATAAAGATTCTCCCTCTAGTCAGGAAGAATTC
The DNA here is from genome assembly GCF_018350195.1 of Panthera tigris. Taxonomy (NCBI): domain Eukaryota; kingdom Metazoa; phylum Chordata; class Mammalia; order Carnivora; family Felidae; genus Panthera; species Panthera tigris. The sequence goes on from NC_056667.1 coordinate 28,670,647, forward strand.
ATCTCTTTCTCTTTCTTCAATACCCTCTCCCTGCCCTTCCCAAGACACCCAGCTTAATCCTCTGGAGAGGCTCCAGCTTTTGGCAGACAAAACCCCAACAGAGAAGTGTCTTGCACATCTCTCTTCCTACCCGGCCCGCCACCCCCCCTGGAGCAACATCCGCCTGCCACAATGGAGGGAAGAGAGAGAAAACGTCACTACCTCTGACCGTCAGTGCACGGGAATACGGGTGGGCGCTGGGATTCTGCTCAGGGTGACTCTCCCAGACGTTGGAGTCCAGCCCAGAGGTACCAGGCTGGCCCCGGGGCACCAGTGAGATAGCCCCAGAGGAGGCCGCAGTTTGGTGGGGACACACACCCCAGCTGACCAATACTATGCGGAGCAGAAGCTTCGATGGTGGTCTGAAGCTTAGCACTGAGGGAAGAGCTATCCACTCCTCGTGGGAAAGGCAGAGAAGGCTTCCAGGGAGGGGAGCGATGAGCTGGGCCTTACCAGCTCAGAAGGGTAAGAGGCCCAGCAGAGGGGGCAGCTGGAGGCTTAATACCGCCCCGGTGTCCAAGAAAACAGTGCCAGGTGGCCCTGAGCATGGTGCCATGGGGGCGGTGAGGGCGGTGAGGTAGGTAAAGGTCAGTAGTCAGAGGCCTGGGATGCGGGGCCAGGAGCTTGGACTTTATCCTGTAGGCAGTGAGGGGTCACTGAAGGCTCTGCAGGAGGGAGGGATGTGCCTAGGTGGTGCCCTAGGGGTGGGGCGGTGGGCCCGGCATGCCCAGGGGGTATGCGGGGCCTGCCACCGGCTGCCAGCGAGAACAGCTGCCCACCTGCAGGCCAACTGAACACATTGTGCCTGAAGAGGCCGTGGTGGATTTTTCTAAGCCCTCACTTGACTCTGTCCACACAGAACCCGCCCGTGTGCGGTCTTTGGGGAGGCTGCCCGGGAACAGCGTATCGATCAGGCTGCAAGGAGAGAAGGAGGAAAAACACCTTCAAACAGAAGAGCTTTAAATCCGTTATTGGTTCCTAAAGAGCCAAGACCACGAGCACACACAGGCCGGCTCTGAGCCAGCCTCACGCGAGAGACACAAGGACATAGAGGCAAACACGTGGGTGCAAAGACACACGCGTACACAGAGGCACCGGCGAAGCCGCCGAAGCCGCCGCTAGTGCTCACAGCTGCAAGCACAGAGCGACACTCATGTGTACTGACACATACCTGCAGCACAGAGGCAAAAGTGCACGGGCGCGTGCAGGCAAAACAGCCCAGAAGGACCTGCATACGCCCAGAGAGACGCATTTCCACGAACCTTCAGCCGAGAATACGCCTCTGCACGCGCAGAGACGCTTGCGCATGCGCGCGGACACACACCCAACAACCCACTCTGAATTCCCCACCCTTGGGCAGGTGGCGCCCTGCTCACCACCTTCTTTCAGCTTCCAGGTGTCCTGTCAGGAGCGGAGGGCCCCTGGACTCCCTCCTGTGACAGTCAAGGTCACAGGATGTAAATGACTCAGAGCTACCCCATAGGGGGGCAAAGGGGGCGCGTCAGTTGCCTCTGGGTAGTTCAGGGCACACGCGCACGGCACACGAGGGTCGCGGAAGAGACTTCTAAATTACTCATGCCCGGGGCCCCACCCCCAGAGACTCTGATCCGATTGCTGAGGGGAGGGCACTGGGCACGGGTAGGGTTTTAACCCTCCCAGGTGATGCCAACGTGCTGCCCGGGTTGAAGATTTTACTGGAGCAGCAGATCTAGCCTCTGGGGTCCCACAAGCATCCTCGCTCTCCGGCAGGACTGCCCCAACAAGGGATCCTGAGGGTGCCCTTCGCCACCCTCAGGAAGCCCTTGACACCCCGGGTCTGACGCACCCCACCCCCCACCCCCAGACTCTCTTCTAGGAGTCCCTGGTGCAGAGCGGAGTCGCGCTGGCGGGCGTGCCCATCCGCGCACTGCGACTGCCCCCTGCTGGACAGAGACGGCCGAGCCAGGCTGCCGGCGGACTTGTTCCCACCGCGGCTGAGGGCAGGCTGACGGGTGGAGCGAGCCAGGCGCGCGCAGTCCTGCAGAGGAACCCCAAAGCATCCCCAGACCTCTGCTCTGCCCCTTCCTTCCAAGGGCCAACCACCTCTCCAGTCCCAGCCATCTCGGACCTGGGTGATCATAAAGGTCCTTTTTTGTTCATCTACTCAATGATAGCCACTAATGCCATTGACCTGGGGGGGCAGGGGGGGGGGCAGTCCTGGCAGCTGGGAGATGAATGAGGGAGGAGGCGTTTCCAGTCCTCGCCCGCGCCCACCCTTCCTCCAGCAGCGGCCTGAGCCACCTCCCTCCAGCTGCCTACTCCATACACCAGATTCGCCCACTGCCCTAAGGGTAAAGCCCAGACTCCTGAAAACGGCTGCCCAGTCTCCCTGGAAGGACCCCCCCCCCCCCCCGAGACTGCCTGGGAAACTCTTAGTCTTGCACATCCTTCTCCTGCCGCCTCCTCTAGGAAGGCTTCCCTGACCTCCTCACTCCACCGCCCCCCACACCCATTAATTGCCTCCTCCTCTTCTTCCTGAACCTTACATACCTACCTACCTGTTATAAATAATTCTCTGTTCACATGTCAGCCTCCCCCCGACCAGACAAGGGGGATTCCCCAAGGGCAAGGACCAGGGGCCTGGGGTCAATAAAGTGTTGTAGTACAATGAATGAAGCCTTCTCCAACCCGCCTGGTCCACGGTGCACGTTCCCGGCTCTGGTTCCACCACGCCGAGGGGCAGAGCCCTCTCTTCAGAGGAGCAAGGTCTAGGACAAGGAAGATAACGACAACAGCACTAACGCTAAGGAAACACTCACCAAGTGCCAGGTGCGTATTCTGCCCCCAGTGCTTTACATACGTCAATTCGTTTAACCGCCACAACGCTATTATCCCCATCTCATAGATGGGAAGACTGAGGCACAGAGAGGCCTAAGCAACTTTGCCCAAACACACAGCAGGGCAGCCCAGGAGGCGGCTCCAGAGCCCACGCTGTTCACACTTCTCGCTTAAGGGAAGAGAAAGCCGGGAGAAGACCCAAGAGAAGTCATGCCCACATCCTCCCTCCAGCCGGCAGTTCTAGGGCTGCGGCTGCTTTCGCTTCCTTCTTAATTTTTCTGACAAGAACAGATGCCACCGCAGCTGACAACCAGCCTGTCGGTGTGAACGGGAAGGCAGGTCCGGCCGCTCGTTTGTCTGGTAAGAAAATGGAATCGGACAAGGCGGCAGCTGAGCTGTGGGAGACCTGGAGTTCTCCAGGGGTGGGGGCGGGAGCCGGAGGAGCCCCAACAGGTGGAGAGAGGGTGCAGTGGCAGGCTGGGGTGCCCAGATGCCCATGGACGCTCTGGACCAGCCCCTGCCTCTAATCTTTCCCTCCTGCCTTCTTCCCTCCCCCCCTTCCTCCCTCCCTTCCTGTCCTTCCTTCCTCCTTTCCTCCCTTCCTGTTCTTCCTTCCTTCCTTCCTTCCTCTCTCCCTCCCTCCCTTCCTCTCTCCCTCCCTCCCTCCCTTTCTTCCTCCCTTCCTGTCCTTCCCCTCTTCCTTCCTTCCTCTCTCCCTCCTTCCCTTCCTTCTATCCAGGCCTAGTGCACAGACTTGCCAGAGCTGTGCCGGCTACAGGAGCACAAGGAGGGAGCAGTCACTCTCACTGTCCTCAAGGCTGACGGCCCCTCAGAGCCTGGCATGAAGAGGGCTTTGACTTTGACAGAGCAGGACTCCGAAGCCCCGGCTGCCTGGGTGCCTTCGACCAAGTGAACTGCACAAGGTCCTGAGCTCCACATCTGTAAACCGGGGCGCGGACAGCACCTGCTCCGTTGGGGGCTGGGAGGACTGAGCTCACACGGGTAAGCCCTCTGGCACAGAGCCTGGCCCACAGCCGGCCAGCTCCTTCTCCCTACCCCCAGCTTCCTCGCCAACCCCGGGGAGCCTCGACGCTCCTGTCATTCCTCACACCCCCTCACAATCCAGAAGTGCCCCTGGAGGTCTAACCACTGTCCCTCCTGCTGCAGGGCTCTTGTCATCCACGGCAGTTCTTTGCACGCATGTGCGGATCCGTTCCATGCTGCGCTCACGCCCCTTCTGCCTCAACCCCCGCAGGAGGGGTGTGGACACTCTGAGACCCTGGTCTCAGAGGAGGGAAGAGCTCGGCTTGGGTGAAACGGCTCCCGGCCCCAAACCAGGTGTGTCCGCCTCACCAGTGGCTCAGGCCTGGGTGCTATGCGGGTGCTAGCACTGGGTGCTACCCCTGACTGCGAAAAGCCAGCTCCTCAGGCTGTCCAGCTGCAGCACCAAGGTCCTGTTCTGACAGAGCTGGGGGCGGGGGGGTGCTCCCTGGCCCAGCCCCAGCCCTGCAGCCACAGTCCCAGGAAGCAAAGTCACAAGATCGCAGGGTTGGGCCACCCCTCTGGCTTAGCAAGCCCCTCAAAGAGGAAGCACATCCGTGGGTCCGGTGTTGCGAGCGTGTCCCCGAGGAGGTGCTCTTTGTCAGTTTCTGAGTGTGCACGATTGCGTGTGTCTGCGTGCGTCTGGGGGGGGCGGGCGGGGGGGGGGGAGGGTGACTGTGCATTGGCTTCTGTGCTTTGTGTGATTGTAGCTCACGTGTCTGTGTCTGACCGCGTCTCTCGGTACCTGCATGAACGTGTCTGTGTGGCCCTGGGGCACTGTCCCAGACGGGGCACCTCATCATCATCGCCAGGATCAGCATTGCTATCCCTGAGTACTCACTGTCACTGGGGGCCGTGTGCTTTACCTACATGTTGTCATTTATGCCTCACAAAACAAGCTTCCTGACTCCAACCCCTTGCCAAGCCCCATGCATACGGGGTCTCAGAGGCCAGGCCAGCTCAGATTCCATGGTTTTGGTCTTTGAGGTCCCTCACATTCTAGCTCAGAGCGATATGCCAGACTGTATCTCCCACAGTCCCCCTCCTCAGCCAGGAAACTACCCCTCACTCTGCCAGACCCTGCTTCCTCGTGGAAGCACCACCCCCCCTCCACAGCCCTGCCACCTCCTCCAGGAAGCCTTCCCTGACTTGCCAAGGGTAGGCAACTCTGATGCCCCAGGCAGAGCCTGATTCCTCAACTAAACCTCCAGTATATGGTAGGTGCTCAGGAAGTGGTAACTGAGCCTGTGACGCTTGCCTAGGAGTAAGGGAAGCAGGGAGGTGGCCCCGTTTCCCTTCCTGAAGCTTCCCCCAGCTTCCTTCAACGATGCAGCTCTGCTCTCTCTCCTGGCTCATCTGTAAGGGTCAAGGTGCCTCGTCCGAAGCAGACGATCCGAAGCTGCCCAGACCCGGAGAAGCGACGTAGGGGTGTGCCCAGAGCAGGCACAGAACCCTGCTTGTAGCTGAACTCTCCCCCTTACCCCAGACAGCTGCTACCCACCCCCCCCCCAAACCTGAGACCGGCCACAGCCACCACCCCTCCCTGTGGTCTCTGGGTGGCCTCCAGGATGCCTTCCTTGGAAGGGGGCAGAGCAGAGGGAGAGGAAGGAAGTGAAGCAAAAGCAGGGACAGACAAGGAGCTCAAAGTCCAAGGAGGCTGCCAGAAGGGAGGGAAGGGGAGGCAGAAGAGAAAGGGGGACTGATCATTTATTCCTCTCTCCGTGTCTGCAGGCTGATGCTTCCCCCTGGTTAACAACTGCGGTCCAGGCAGCGGCCCCAGCCCCTGCTAATTACCATGATTAGCACTGAGCAAGCTGCTGCATTTTATGACTCTCCAAACCAAAAAAAATAATTAAAGCAATTACTGTCATTAACACTCTGCCCTCTTCACCACCTTCTCTGAGAGTGAGCAGCCAACAGGCCCCGGGGAGTCGTGATCAAACCCTGGGTGCCCTCCCCTCCCCATTTGGTGCCCCACCACCTGCCACCTCCAGGAGCACCAGCCTGGATAGTTCAAGCCCCAGCAAGCCTGGAAGGCCACAAGGCCTTGGTGGGACCCCAGGCAACCCCCCGCGTGCCTGGAAAAGCCGGAGCCAGGCCCCTGGGAAACTGCACAGAGAAGTGTGCAGGAGCCCCCTCCCAGGCAGGAGCCCACCAGACACACACACACACACACACACACACACACACACACACACGACAAGGAGGACCCCTGCAGCCCCTGCTCCCTCCCGTCCCCACAGCCCGACTCAATGCTCCGCCACACCCAGCTGAGTGCCTGGGTCACCTAAACCGTGGAGCTTCAGTTTCCTTGTCTGTAAAATGGGCTGCCTAATCTGCTTTGGCTGCTATAAAATACCATAGGTGGGGGTGTTTTAAACAACAGACAGTTGCTTCTCACAGTTCTGGAGGCTGGGAAGTCCAAGATCAAGGTGCCGATGAACTCAGTTCCCTGGGAGAGCCCTCCATCTGGCTTGCAGAAGGCTGCCTTCTCACTGTGTGTGCTCCTACCCCCTTCCTGGTTAGTGCGCTAGGGATGGGGGAGGGGGAAGGAAGCCAGCCCTCAGGTGTCTCTTCTTGTAAGGGCACCAATCCCATCATGGGGCCCCCAACCCCATGTCCTCAGCTAAACCTAATTACCTCCCAAAGGCCCCACCTCCAAATACCACTACACGGGGTTTAGAGCTTCAACATATGAATTTGGGGGTGGGGGCAGGGGTGGCTCCATTCAATCCATAGCATGGGCTTTTGAAATGTCTGTGAAACAACGCCTTCCTCATGAGCCTTTAAAGATTAAATGAGCCGATCAGCAGGATCGCCTAAAACACTGCCTGGCACATAGTAGGCCCCGAATCAGCAGTGGTTCCCTTCAAAGAAGGACTGGGGGAGAGCAGAAGGAGGTGCTGAGGAGGCTGGAGAAGGGACCCGGCTCTGGGCTGGGCTGCTTTCGGCTCTGGGCTGGGCTGCTTTCGTAAACCACGGTGCCTGTGACCCAGGGTTGTTGCAAGAGCCTAACTGATCTCCCTGCTCTGTCCCTGCCTCCTGCCCTTCCATTTATTCTCAACGCACAAGCCAAAGTGAATCTTTTAAAGCATAAGTCACAGAGCACAGAGGATTCTTAGGGCGGTGGAAATACTATGTAGGACACTATAATGATGGATACATGTCATTACACATTTGTCCGAGCCCATAGAACGTACACGGAGAGTAAACCCTGGTTTTTATGGTCTTTGGGTGGTAATGATGTGTCAGTGGAGCTTCGACAATTGTAACAAATGTACCACTCTGGTGGGGGGGCGTTGATAATGGGGGAGGCTGTGCATGAAGGGGGGCAACAGGTGTAGGAGAAATCTCTGTATCTGCCTGTCAATTTTGCTGTGAACCTAAGCCTGCTCTAAAAAAAAGGAAAAAAAAGTCTTTAAATTGCCCCTCCAAAAAAAGTAATAAATACTTAAAAAAAATAGGGGTGCCTAGGTGGCCCAGTCGGTTAAGTGTCTGACTCTCGGTTTCGGCTCAGGTCATGATCTCATGGTTTTGTGAGTTTGAGCCCTATGTCGGGCTCTGCACGACGGTGCGGAGTCTGCTTGGGATTCTCTCTCTCTCCCTCTCTCTGCCGCCCCCCCCCCCCGTTCATGCTCTTTCAAAATAAATAAACTTAAAAAGTTTGTAATAAAAAAATAAAAGCATAAACCAGATCCTATCACTTTTCTGCTCAGAATCCTGCATGTATCCCCATGGCACTCAGTAAAAGCAGAAGTCCTTATGATGGTCTCCCAGGCCACTTCCTCTCCTGCTCCCCACCCTCACTTGCTCTGACCTCAGATATACCTAACATGCTCCTGCTCTGGGGCTGCCCCATCTCTCAGGAACGCTTTCTCCAGATGCAACTCACCTCTTTCAGGACTTTACCCAATAGCTTCCCAACGATGCAACTCTCACCTACCTCCCAGTCCCCTGCCCCTTTTACTCTTCCATTTTCCCATTGTGCTCAACACCTTCCAACACACTTTGCAATTTACTTGTTTATTGTGGTCATTGTTTATTCTCTAGCCGCCAGAAAGGCAGGGGTCATTGTCTGTTTTGTTCTGATGATTTCCTACATCAATGCCTGGCACATAGTAAGGCACCCAGGAAATATTTGTCTGGTCTAATTGAGGAACTAATCTTAGCCAAGGCATTCTGCTTCGTCTGGAAGATCTAGTGGCGCCCCCTGGAGGGATGTGAGCCACCAGAGACCTCAGCACAAGTAGCGGATAAGCAACGGGCTTCGGACAGTGCAGGACTGGCCTTCAACAGCGACACCGTGTGTCGAGAAGAAGCAACAGCAGGGGTGAGCTTTCTTGTTTCTTCTGGGCGTGGCCAATGGAGAGGGGGCGGGGAGATTCTCAACTGGGCTTTCTTCTAATAAAGGGCAACCAGCAATTATTTTAAAACTCAAAGTGCACATCCATTAGGATGGCTATTACTTGAAAACAACAACCAGATAACAAGTATTGACAAAAATGTGCAGGAATTGGAACTCTCATGCATTGGTGGTAGAAACACAAACTGGGGCTGTGGGAAACCCATAAGGTGGCTCCTTGAAAATTCAAACATAGGCTTATCATATGATCCAGCAATTCCACGTCTAGGTACCTACCCAAACTAATTGAAAGCAGGGATTTAAACAGATGTTTGTGCATCAGTGTTCATGGCAGCATTAGTCACAATAGCCAAAAGGCAGAAGTAGCCCAACTGTCCATCAATGAATGAAAGAATAAGCAGAATAAGGGGGCGCCTGGGTGGCTCAGTCGGTTAAGCGTCCGACTTCAACTCAGGTCATGGTCTCTCCGTCCGTGAGTTTGAGCCCCGCGTCGGGTTCTGGGCTGATGGCTCAGAGCCTGGAGCCTGCTTCAGATTCTGTGTCTCCCTCTCTCGCTCTGCCCCTCCCCCGTTCATGCTCTGTCTCTCTCTGTCTCAAAAATAAATAAACGTTAAAAAAAATTTTTTTAAGAATAAGCATAATAGGTAGATACATACAATGGAATATTATTCGGCCTTCAAAAGGCATGACTTCCTGGGCGCCTGAGTGGCTCAGTCAGTTGGGCATCCGACTCTTGGGTCATGATCTCGCAGATCGAGCCCCAAATCGGGCTCTGTGCTGGCGGCAAGGAGCCTGCTTGGGGTTCTCTCTCTCCTTCTCTCTCAACATGGGTGAAGCTTGAAGACATTATGCTAGTTGATGGGAATGCAAGCTGGTGCAGCCACTCTGGAAAACAGGATGGAGGTTCCTCAAAAAATTAAAAATAGAACCACCCTCCGACCCAGCAATTGCACTACTAGGCACTTATCCATGGGATACAGGTGTGCCGTTTCGAAGGGACACATGCACCCCCATGTTTATAGCAGCACTATTAACAATAGCCAAAGGATGGAAAGAGCCCAAATGTCCATCCATCCACGGATGAATGGATAAAGAAGATGTGGTATATGTGTATATATATATATATATATATATATATATATATATACACACACACAATGTATATGTATATATATATATATATATATATATATATATATATATATACACACACACACAATGGAGTATTACTCGGCAATCACAAAGGATGAAATCTTGCCCTTTGCAACTACGTGGGTGGAACTGAGGGTATTATGCTAAGTGAAATTAGTCAGAGAAAGACAAAAATCATATGACTTCACTCATATGAGGACATTAAAAGGCAAAACAGATGAACATAAGGGAAGGGAAACAAAAATAATATAAAAGCAGGGAGGGGGACAAAACAGAAGAGACTCGTAAATATGGAGAACAAACTGAGGGTTACTGGAGGGTTACTGTGGGAAGGGGATGGGCTAAATGGGGAAGGGGCACTAAGGAATCCACTCCTGACATCATTGTTGCACTATAGGCTAACTAATTTGGATGTAAATTTGAAAAAAGAAAAAAGAAAATTAAAAAAAAAAGACATTATGCTAGTTGAAATAAGCCAGTCACCAAAGGACCCATACTGTATGATTCTGCTTGTACAAAGTACCTAAAGTAGCCAAATTCAGAGAAAGCAGAATGGTGGTTGCCAGGAAGTAGGAGGAGGGAGGACTGGGGAGTTGTTGTTTCATGGGGACAGGGTTTCAGTCTGGGAAGACTGAAAAAGTTCTGGAGGTGGATGGTGGTGATAGTTGTGGAACACTGTGAATGTACTTAACGATGAGTTGTCCACTTTATTAAAATGGTACTGCTTATATTATGCATATGCATATTTTACCACCATAAAAAAAAAAGATTTAATTTTTTAAGGCAGAAAAATAAAACAGGAAGTAACAAGGTGGGTGCAACTCTGAGTCCAAGGAGAGATGCTCCAAAGCATGGCGCGGGGGTGGGTACAGACCATATTCTCCCCTCCCTCTGCCCCACATGGAGCCTTCCAAGCCCCTGGCACCAAGGGCACCTACCTTCATGTGCCCTACTTCACCTTGTTGGGACCCAAGTTTGGCTCGTATTTCTTTTCGGGGCCCATCCATAATGACTCTGAGCTCCTGAAAGTCCAACTGCACAAAATATGTTCCTCTGTGAAGTTCCTTTCCCCTAGCCCTATTCAAAACTTTGGAAATAGGCAAAGTGACAAGCTTCCATCTAAAGTCAGCTGGCTCTAGGGGCACCTGGGTGGCTCGGTCTGTTAAGTGTCCGACTTCGGCTCAGGTCATGATCTCATGGTTCAGCTCAGGTCATGATCTCATGGTTCGTGAGTTTGAGCCCCCTCTGGGCTGACAGCTCAGAGCCTGGAGCCTGCTTCGGATTCTGTGTCTCCCTCTCTCTCTGTCCCTCCTCCACTCATATTCTGTCTCTCTCTCTCTCAAAAATAAATAAAGATTTAAAAAAAATTTTTTTTTAAGTCAGCTGACTCTAGAGCATGCAGCTTTGTTTGGTACTCTAATTCCTATTGAGTAGGGCCCACACTCTGTGGAGTTAGACATTCATTTGTAGAAAACTGACAAGGTCCAGATGATTTCCATCCAATCAATAACACCAAAGATTGTGGGGCGGGCAGGGGGAGGCGGTTGCCTTATAGGATATTAACCAATTGGTATCTAATTTAATAATCTTTATTCCATCATTGTTTTTCAAATGAGTTTCCATATCCTCCATTGAAACAGCTTTGTTGGAAGATTCTCTTCATTGGGTTAAATAATATTTTGATTGTGTTCACTAGGTATTGCATGAGAATTATGTTTTTAACATTTTGAGAGTTATACTTTGGCATCTGGGGAAACTGGACAGGTGCTCCTGTGTCCCAAACACGGTCCTGGGACTGCTTGTCACCTCTCTGCCTCACTGCTCCTTCTCCTGACTCCCCTCCCCTGCCTTGCTCCCTCTCTCTCCCTCTCTCTCCCTCTCCCTCCCTCTCCTTCCCTCCCTCTCCCGCCCTCCCTCTACCTCACTCTCTTTCCTTCTCACCTTCTCTCTCCATCTCTCTCTCTCTCTCTCTCTCTCTCTCTCTCTCTCTCTCATCTGAAAATCCCTGTTCTCCTGGGCTCCTACCCCAAGCAATAAAACCAGGTCACATCCACAGCAAACTTTGTTTGAAAAGTGGTCATCACGAAACAGAATATTTACCATCTCAGTTTGCCTTCCTACACTTAGATTTCCTCTTCAGTCTCTTGCTAGAAAAATGGATGATATTTGCCTTACTATGTAAAGGACCCATCCTGTTGATTTTCTTAAAAAGTGTGAGGGGAGCCATCTAATTCAAGGTCATGGGTGTGTCTACACCTCCAGAAACCAACTATCCCCAAATGAGCTTCCTTGTTGTCTTTTTTTTTTTTTTTAAGTAGGCTTCACATCCAGCATGGAGCCCAATGGGGGCCTTGAACTCATGAACCCAAGATCAAGAGTCAGATGCTTCACTGACTGAGCCACCCAGGTGCCCCTCCTCATTGTCTTTTTTTTTTTTTAAGTAAAAACTTCCTCCTATAGATAACCCATTGTAATATTTTAAAACTGTTTATTGTTAACTACAGAAAGAAGCTTTTTTCCTTATTTTTATTATTTTGTGTCTGACATTTTACTAAACTCTTTTATTAACCATAATTAATTGTCTTGAGTTAATTTTATTAGGTTTTCCGGTGATAAAATTGTGTCTTTGGCAAATGATGATAATTTTCCCACAGCTAAGTTTTGTAATCATGTTTTCTGTCTTATCACATTGGCTGTACTACGTCTTCTTTGCTACGATTAAACGTGTCGAGCTTTTGAATAGCTGTCGAGAAAAATTTATTGGTGAGCAAAGAGGCTAGGGACTAAGTTAGCAGTTAAAAACAAAAACAAAACAAAAAAGATCAGAGTAAACTGTGTGGGGTGATGGGGGGAGCCTGGACCAGTATCATGTCTGCAAGGGAGGAGCCATAAGGAACAGAAAGTTTAGATGAGGAACCAGCAACCGGGGCAGAAACCGAACACAGCTGCAGGTCCGCACACCTGAAGCCCAGAGGTCCACCCAAGCGACCAGGTACAGTAGGCGCCCCTTCCACCTTCCTTGGTATCCCAGTGATCATTTTACGAATGGGCATTTGATCCAGACCCACGCCAAATAGGCCCTGATGTTCCCCACCCACATGACCCAACTCGGTCCAAGCAGAAGTGAAGCTCAGGAATTCTGTTGGATGGTTGGCCAAAGGGCACCCCGTCTCTCTCCCGGAATTTGAAGGAAGCAGCCTAGGAGCCATTGGCATCCAACACAGAGAAGCCGGCCTGAACATCAGGTGTAACTCACTCTGGATCAGACCTATCGAGGCTCCTGCTACCCCCGGACTTTCCAATCCCATAAACTCTACCTTGCTTTTACTGGTTAGGCCCCTTTGCAATGGGTGTTCTGTAATTTGCCATATAAAGAGTCCCAGCTGATAATGCCAGGAAATCGACAATGTTTTTAATAGATCCTATAATTCTTAAGAGTGTATTCATCTGAGAAGAGGTGTGAGGGTTTTGGAAAAGTAATTAGAATGCTCAGTTTATAAACATTTCCTAAAATGTGAATTCAAGAGAGAAATTAGCAGATATTTTAATTGTCTACTCCATTTCCACATCCTCACACTTGGTCTACCTACTCTCTAAATGTATTCATTAACATTTTTATAAACACTTTTCCAGCTTACAATTCATCTTCACACATCTTGACTCATTTGGTTCCCACAACAAACAAGAGAGATGGGTGGTTAACAGCAATGCCTCATTTCGTGTAGCTCCGTACGGTTTGCAAGGTTCTTTCTCTTGCGTTATTTTGTGTGGTACGGGCATGCCTGGCTCTTGCACGTTCTGGACTCTGGGAAAACTGAAGCACTTGTAGCCAGTTCTCTTAGCCCACAGAGAACTGGTGTGCATTTCTGTGTCTCCACTGGTGTCACTAGGTCAATACTGTCCCTACCTCGTTCACCAGGTGAACTCCTATTCATACCTAAAAACCCATTTCAGATAAGGCACATCGTGTGTCTCTCTCCCCGGAAGTGGACAGGTGGTGCGGTCCTCAAAAACCGTTGCCTTTGCCAGATTTGTCAAGGTCAGCCAGCTGGTTGTTGGGATGGAACAGGGGAGCTCTGGCCAACTGCTTTGTGGTTTGGTAAAACTTCATCCATCACCGGAGGAAAGACTCCAGCCCCTCCAACAGCCCCCTGGCCAAAAGAACGCACTTCAAGCTTGGCCAGACTTACTCTCTTTGTTGTGTTGGAGGAAGAAGGGTCAATATCAGCCGTGGCCTGAGGCCGTTTTTATGGGTTTCAAGCTACCGGCCCTCAGGCCATCCCAGACAGGGTTTGGGCCTTCAAACAGGCCTCAAAGAGACTTACAAATAAACCTCAGACAGGTTCTCAAATTGGTCTCAAAGAGACCCTCACCTGGAGCCTCAGATAGACCTTGGAGGGACCCTTCAGAGCACACACCTGCATCACAAAGCCTCTTCCTCTGACCTCAAGTTCCCTCAAAGACACTCTCCCAAGAGAGCCTGAGCCTGGCACCCACTGTCGGTACCCCAGATGGAGGTCTCTCCAGGGCCTGCAGGGCTCTGGGGTGTATTTATGGGTCCAAAGGCCTGGCTGGGGAGGACAAAGCATCCCGGTGGCTTCCAGCTCCATTTCCTGACTCAGGGCAGGTGGGGCACGTGGCTTCCCCCATCTTACTGCTGCTCTGGGGATTCTGGTAACCAGAGTGGCCCTCTCCCTAGAGTCAGGGGTCAGAGGGCAGAAAAGGTGGGGAGAAAGCTGCCCCAGTGGGGTTCAGAAAGAGTCAGTGGGGGAAGGAGGGAGGTAAAGGGATCAGAAAGGGTAGTCCAGACCCTTTCTCTGAAGCTGCGAGGCCTGCATTCCTGGGGGCCGGCTGGGGCTGCAGGACCCCGGCCGGTAGTTACAGGATCTCGTTGTGACTGTCAGTCTGAAATCTACTCCTGTATCCCCAGCACAATCAGGTCGATGGGGAAGGGGGGAGCGGGTACCATACTGAATTCCTCACCTTTCATCCTGCTCCTCCTCTGGGGCTCCCCAACTCAGAGGAGGGCCCCACCCACTCCCAAGCCTTCTCTCCCGGACCCCGGCAGCCACAGGTCACCAGGACCATCCAGCCTGAGGCCCTCGGCGCAGCCTGGACTAAAGCCACTACACCTAGCTGACGCCTCCTTCCCCTCCCACCAGCCTCCAGAATCGGTTTTCCAGAAACCACCTCCGACGGTATGTATCAACCTGCTTTGGAACTTCCAACAACCCTCACTTACCGGGAGAAAAGGAAGCTCCTCCTCCCACTCTTAAGTCGGCCCCGCCCACTCACCTGGGGTGCCTTCCCCGCCCCCCCACCCCGGAGCTGTTCGCTCCGCCCTCGCGGGGTCCCCAAAGCCGCTCTCCCAGGGCGGTCCCACCGACACTGCCCCTCCCTCCTGGGATCTTGGGTGGCATTTTGCACCTTTTCTGCCAAAAAACAACAACAACAACAAAACCCTGCACTGGCTGATAAGCTCTCTGAGTGATTCACTGGTCCATTACTCTTGTTTGCTCAAATAAAGTCATTGTTCAGTCACCGAGGATTTGGGGGGGAGGGGCACCTACCACACTCCTGGCACCGTCTGGGACCTGGGGCACGGCCACGATCAAGACCAGGCCATCGCCTTCAGGGATGGGACTCATACTGTCCCTGAAGAGGACTATCGAGTGAATTCTGGCCCTTGCCGAGGCCTTAGCTATATGCACGGCTGTCTCCCCAAACTCGGGGTTCAGAGCGCCGGGAATCTGAAGCAGCCATCCCCTGTTTGCCCACCCCCACAACCGCCTGCCGGGTGACTGTGCCAAGGTCACCCGGGCCTGGGGTGCTGGGCGCAGGGGGGGGGGGGGGGCCTGAGGCCTGCACCTGCTGTGTACCCCCCCTCCTCCCCCACCCCCACCGCGGCCAGTCTGAGCACCTCCCCCAGCCGCCGCGAAGGGCTCCCTGCACACCGCGCTGCTGATGTTTAATTTTGCTGAACACCGAGTCCCAACCCCGTGTTAATTGGTTTTACTCCAGCCTTTTGTGCCTCCCATTAAATGAGGAAATGCCACCCATAAAATTTTAATTTTAAAAGCCAACTTGTTTGTTTTATATTGAAATTCCCCGGGCAGCTCCAGCAGAGGGAAACAGACACATTTTCGTTTCATTAAAGCAACTTGAGTGAAGATAAAAAAGAAGCTGAAAAATTAGATTTAAAAACAGAGAGCGAGAAGCATTTAAACAAAATGAATGAAAATGAGCTGCCGCGGAGAGAGCCAGGAACCTGCCCCACCTCCGTGCGGCCCGCACCCCTGCAGGGAGACCACAGGGGAGCCGAAGGGGCAGTCAGTGGACGCTCTCGCCTGGTGCCCCCAGAAGGCTGAACCGTGGACTCCGGCCTCCCTGAAAATCGGCCCGCTGGGTGACAGAGGAATCAAGCTGGAGGGATTCGGCCCCCCACCCCCACCCCCACCCCGGGGCCAGCAGCATCCTCTTCGTCAGGACAAGCCTGGTAGGTAAGCCAACTGCGTGGCCTTGACTCTACCACTTACTAGCTCTGTAAGAAAGGGCAAGTGACCTCAACGTTCTCATCTGTAAAGTGGGAATAGTAATGTTAGTTTATAAAGTTGTGAGGATGAAGTAGGTTGATACGTTGAGAAACCCTTAAAACAGAACCCGGTATGCAGTAAGTGCTTCATAAATGCTAGCTTTTATTATCTTCATTCTGCTGCTACTCTTCCACTCCACGCTCCTAACACATTCCCCTCTGCTGAGTGCACCTGTCCGCCTCCCTCTCTACACATCCCCTTACCACTCAAAGTCGTCCTTTTAATGATGTCCCTAAGCTAAAGCCAGCTAAGAGAGACTAGGGGCAGGTCTGAACCGAGGCTTGGGGAACCCCATTCCGTGGCACGATTCTTGTGGTCTAAACTAACCCATTAACATTTTATTATAATCCTTCCAAGGAAAGCCAGTCTCCCTGGGTTCAATCCCCAGCTCCACCAACTGCTACCAGCGGTGTGTCCTTGGGCAAGAGTCTTCTGGGTCTCAGTCTCTCCGTCAATAAAATGGGAACGATAACTGGATCCGCCACATGTTGTCATGGAGAGCCAATGAAACAAGCTTCACAGAGTGCCCAGCACAGCCAGCTGCCCAGTGAATCGCTGCTGTTCTGTATCGGGTCCAGGTGTCTGGGGTTGCGGAGGTGGAGAAGGGGCAGGGCAGGTGGTTCCATAACAGAGTGACCTTACCACCCATTCCTTGGCTGTTGCCACGGCATAATTATTAATGGCACTCCCTTTCGTTCTCAAAGGTGTCCCTAGTGTGGATGACTCACTGGATGGTCATCCCATTTCAAATCCCCCACCCCAGTGAGGGGCCTCAGAGCTGGCCCCAGGGTGCTGGGGAACGGCCCTGACCCCTGACCTGTCTTCTGCCTGACTACTGAATCCTACCCCGAAGCCCTAACCTCACACTCGGCTCACATGGGGCTGGGAGAGGCCTGGGGAAAGACCCAGGGCTCAGGGAAGGTGCTGGGATTGGAGTCTGTTGGGACTCCTGGCCTCTTCTCTGCACACCAGAGGGAAGTTTACGCCACCTCTGACCCTAACTTCCTCTTCTTCCCTTGGTGGGTGGGGGCAGTGGATTATCTCACCAGTGGTTGCAAAGATCAAACCAAACCAGCAAACAGATGCCAGATGAGTGACATCTCCAGCCAGCAAAACAGAATTCCCAGGTTCTGTTCCCGGACGGGAGCAGAGATGGGGACACAGAGAATTACAGAGGGGCGTGATGGAGAAGGGGTCTGCCCCCCACCTCAGCACACGCAAGCCCCGTAGCTCACAGCCGATGTCCTGCAGACCCTGACCCGCTTCCTGCAGGCCCCCACACCTGCCCAGGGCCCCCCAGTGACACCTCCTTGGCCGAGAGCCACCACGGGTCCCCAGCTCCATCAACCTCAGGGCAGAAGATGAGCCAGCTACCTCAAGGGCTGCTTCTCGGAAAAGCTCCGAAAGGACACCTTAGTGCCCGCAGAGCGGTATCATTTCTTCTTGGCAGATGTCTTTTCCAGTGGTTCCCAAACTGTACACCAAGGAACCCCTAGCACTTAATGACGGTTCTGAGACAGTGGGGCCAAGTGGGCGGGGTTCCAGGTATACTCACAAGCTCTCTCTTTCTCCCCCTTCCTCCTGCTCTCCCCTTCTCTGTTCTTTTCTCCCTCTCTCTTCCCCCGTCTTTCTCTATCCCTCCCTCCCTCCCTCCCTCCCTCTCTCTTCAACCAGAGCATCTTCTATTTTACATAATCCAAGATAATTGCTTGCACAAAAGTTTCCACGGTTAAAATGTTGTTTTCAAAAACACTGCTCTGTTCCTCCTCTTCCTCCCTCCCTCCCTCCCTCCCTTCCTTCTCTCCTCCCTTCCTTCCCTCCTACCTTCTCTCCCTCTCCCCCTCCCTTCCTACATTCCCTCCCTCCCTTCCCTCCTTCCTTCCCTTCCACCTTCCCTCCCTTCCTCCCTTCCTTCCTTCCTTCCTTCCTTCCTTCCTTCCTTCCTTCCTCCTTCCTCCCTCCCCCACCCATCCTAAAGCCCTTAAGTACAGCAGAACAAGGGAGACACCTACTTGCAGGGAGGCGGGATGCAGAAAGGACAAGCAGGGTTTCAGAGTAAGGTGAGGAGGGATCCACGTGAGAAGCAGCTTGGCACAGACATCAGAGCCCCTGCAGGGTGAGGGAGCATCTGTTACAAACGGGCAGCCTGTACCAAAGGGAGGTGTCGGCGTGCAAATGGGCTGAGGCGGCGCCCACGCGCAGGGAAGCCTGGAGTGGGTGTCAGAGCCCAGGAGGGTTAAGCAGGGCAGCCACGCTGGATGGATGGGCCCAGGGTGGGTAATCAGTGGCCGAGTTGGATGAGGAGGGGTCCATACATGGTCCAGCCTTGAGTGAGCGGCTGTCTGAATGGAGGGAGGGGTAACCCTGCCTGGGAGGTCAGAGCCTGAGGGGCCCGGGACGCTAGAGAGGGACGGCCCAGGTCCCTCATCAGTCAAGCCTCAGGGCTTGGCCTCCTCCTCGGCCTGCCCAGACCCTTTCTAAAACCAAGGAAGACCTGGGACACCTTCCCAAGTCAACTGGAGTCACCAACCACGCCCTGAACACCACTGACGTGCCAGGCAGCGTGCCTGGTGCTGGGGAGAAAGCCAGGCTGGGGGCTCGCAGCCCGGCACCGAGAACAAACATGGAGCCACCATTCCAGAATGTGAGTGGTGGGAGCATGGAGGGGACAGTGTGACCTCTCATGGGGAATCAGGAGCCGTCCAGAGAAGAGGCGAGCTGAGGGACAGAGGAAGATGAGCCCGCAGGATGAGGGCGGCAATGACTCTGGACCTGGTTCCTTACCCTGCCCGTCCTGACCTGATTTTCTAAGGCAGAGGGGAGAGCAAGCTACCCTCGGCTGCCCCATCAGTCTTCTAAGGGCCCCCGGGGGAGATCCAGGTTAGACACCAGAAAAGACTTCTCTGGTTCAGAGATGAGAGGCCTGGTGTCCCAGGCGCCCGGCCTCCCTGCGGTCACCAGGAGGGGGCGCCACAGGCCAGCCCACGGGCCGTGCCACCGGAGGACCGGGGCCGCAGAGCTGGGAGCCAGCGAGGGTCTGGCGGGCCCTGGGAGCGCGGGGACCGGGGCAGCGGGACAGATGCTGGAGGAGCTAGGCCACTGGGTCGGGTCGGGGGTGGGGGTGGGGGGGGGCGACACAGCCCCGCGCCCGCCAGGACTCGGGAAAGGGAGCATCGCCGGCCAAGACGCGTCGTCCCTGATGTCAGCCCTTCAAGGGGCTTCGTCCCAGCAAGCCCCGGGCTCCAGGAAGGGGAGTCGCGGGGCCCAGAGGTTACACAACTCGCCCAAGGTCACGCGGGAAGGGACCGGCACGCCAGGGGGTTCGAACCCGGCACGGTCCGCAGGTGGCCGGGCTCCACGCAGCACCCGTTACAAACCCCGCGGCCAGAGCCCACGGCATTGGCCTAGCTTCCTTCTTCCCGTCTCTAAACGCTCTTTCATGGCAGGATCTCCTTGGCAGCTTTATCATAAGAGCCTCCTGAAACCACACACGTTTCTAGATGAATTCAGGCCCCCGGTTCCCAGAGTGGGGTGGGGAGGCTTTCAGCAGGAAGGGTAGCTGCCCCCCTGCGAGCCCAGCAGCGACCTGCCAGCACGCCTGCGGGGACACAAGGGCCCTCGGCGGCGCGGGAAGTGTCTGCTTTTGCAAACTCGCGGGTCCTTGGGCTCTGAGTGGTTTTGAGTTCCGTCCATTACGGGAAATCTCCTTTTGAGGATGGGCATTCAAATCCAGATGTTGTCCCCGCAGAACAAAAGCCTCCCTCCAAATTCTCTTTATGGAGCAGGGCTCTCCTTTGAAGGAGTAACATCTCGTGTTAAGTGGGGTATTTTTCCCCCTCCCAGCCAAGAACCCGATGTTCTGAATGTTTTAAAACCGATTTAATAGCCTGTCTCTATTCCACTTCAGCTGCCAGGACGCCAGAGACAAGGTGCGATGTCACCTGCTGATGGATTCAATAGAATCACAAAGAAGAGAATGTTGGGGTTGTTTTGTTTTTTTCAAATATTTCTTTAGGTAGATTTCTGATGAAATACACATTGTCGAGAAACTTTCCCAATGGTACACTGTGCCGATTCAAAAATGCTCAAATAACAACTTCTCAGGAAAGAAGGACGCATTAAATATACGTATGGATTGTAAGACAGTCCCAACTTCAGTAAGATTTATTTTTAAAGATACCTTAAGGGGCGCCTGGGTGGCTCAGCCGGTTAAGCGTCCCACTTCGGCTCAGGTCATGATCTCATGGTCCGTGAGTTCGAGCTCTGTGTTGGGCTCTGTGCTGACAGCTCAGAGCCTGGAGCCTGCTTGGGATTCTGTGTCTCCCTCTCTTGCTCGGCCCCTCCCCTGCTCATGCTCTGTCTCTGTCTCAAAAATAAATAAACATTAAAGAAAAATTTTTTTTTAATTTTTTGAAAGACACCTTAAAATAGGGGAAAAATGGATTACACATTTCTTGGCCCTACAATGTGTATATAGAGCCACGGAGGAAGGCCCAGTGTTTTTGCTTGAAACTATCTGAGAGCTCAAAGCAGGAACCCTTCCCTCACTTGACTTGCACACCCGCTCCTGACCCCATCACAGAGTTGATTCTCATTCTGCCCTGGAGACAGGCAGGGCTATACTTCTGCTTCTGCTCCTAGATCTTGTCTCCAAGATCAGTGTCCCCAGTTCTCTATCCTTTGCCCTCCACAGACTGGACTCTATAGTCTCTCCTTCTCCCCTCAGAAGTATGGCGACCAGAATTGAACACAACCCTCTAGCTATCACCTCCCTTATCCACAAGCCTATACCTCTATAGATGCAGCCTGAGATCCCATTAGTTTGGGGCAGCCGTTTATCGTGGGATTATACTGAACCTTCAGCCAAAATCTTTTGCATGAAAAATCTTTTCGCTTTCCATCCATGCCTGTTCCATTTTACTTTAGGGGGAGTTAGTCTATCATTTCATCTGCTTCAGGTGCTTTTGAACCCTGCTTTGGTCACTTAAAATACCAGCCACTGCATCTAGCTTTAGGTCCTTCTGCAAAATGCATGAGCAAGCCTTCTGTTCCTTCACTCCAGGTAAATATGTTGCGTGGTGATCTTGACCCAGCCGGCCACAGTCTCTGTGAGACCTCAGTTTCCCTATCTGGTAACAAACAAAAGTGATAAGTGATTAGCTCTATGAATAGAGCTCGTGCAGACACTGTGCAAACATCATGACATTTAATTCCTTACATCAGTTCTCTGAGGGAGGAATTATCATCCTCCTCATTCTGTACACGAGGAAAACAGGGACTTTCAGGATTCGAACCCAGTTCTGCCTGGCACCCAATCTGTGCTTTTAGCCACAATGGTTCACTGTCCCCCTCAGAGAGCAGTATCTTCAGTATGGCCTAGAATCGGGCCCTCTAAGAGCAGTCTTCTTACAAGCTGCTAAACAGCGTTCCTTGGGCACCCCGCAAAGACCCCCAAGTCCCACGCACGGGTCAGAAGCCGTGGAGAGAGGAAGGTTTACAGGGGCTTCAGAAAGAACGCCAGGTGCCTCAACCATGACATGCGTGTGCATGTGTGTGCAAACAGATGATCAGAGACAAATAACGGCCCCAGAAAAATGGACCCCTTCCCTCCCCTCAGGCCTGATTTTTCTTCAGAGCAAGGCAGATTAAAAACTTTAAGGGGGCCTGGGTGGCTGGGTTGGTTAAGCAGCCGACTTCAGCTCAGGTCATGATCTCACAGCTTGTGAGTTCGAGCCCCGCGTCGGGCTCTGTGCTGACAGCTCGGAGCCTGGATCCTGCTTCAGATCTGTGTCTCCCTCTCTCTCTGCCCCTAACCCCCTCATATTCTGTCTCTGTCTCTCTCAAAAGTAAATAAACATTAAAAAAATTTTTTTAATTTTTAAATAATAAGTAAAGGCACTACCAGCATCTGCCTCTATTTCTACACTGCAATCAATTAATACTTATTTATTAATTTTTTTAAATATTTATTTTTGAGAGAGAGAGAGAGCTGGGGAGGGGCAGAGAGAGGGGAAGGCAGAGGGTCCAAAGCAGGCTCCTCACTGTTAGCACAGAGCCTGATGCTGGGTTCAAACTCACGAACCGTGAGATCATGATTTGAGCTGAAGTCAGCTGCTTAACCAACTGAGTCACCCAGGGGCCCCTATTTGACTGCTTACCAAGTGAGCATTCAGGGTTCTTCAGTCTTTTTATCATGGCTGAATACTGCTGGCCTCTGGGGTAGCTTTGCCTATAAAACTGTTCTGAATGACTTTTATTATAATAACAAAGTCTTAGTCTACACCCATAATGGACCATTGGTTAAAGACAAAACTTCTTTTTGATAAAAATAATGCCGAAATACAATTGGGACTTTTTTTTTTTTTTAAGATTTTATCTTTGAGAAATCTATACACCCAAGATGGGGCTCGAACCCACAATCCTGAGATCAAGAGTCACATGCTCCACCAACTGAGCCAGCCAGGTGCCCCAGATAGGACAACTTTTTAATGAAAATATTTCTGTAAATTCCGCCTATCTACACACCGCTTATATCTGCTTACCGTTTTCACACGTTATTGATAAATGCTGTTGGGACCACCAAGGACCCACCAGGATGACTAGATCGGGTCCTGACCTTACACCTATGCCGAAATTACGTTCCAAGGGATTAAAAAAAAACTATACATAAAAAAATTAAACCATGTGTTAGGGGAAAAAATGGGAGCATTTGTGTCATTATCTTAGAGAAGGCCTTCCTAAGTATCACAGAAATCCCCAAAACCATAAAAGAAAATGATCTGTTTGCATTAAATTGAAAATTTTTTTCCTGGTAAAGAAAAAAGAAAAGAAAAATAAAACAACCCTTATGCACAAAGCCAAATAACAACTTAAGAGGAAAAGAAGACATGTGAAATACATCACAAAGAGTTAATTTCCCTTGTCTTTAAAGAGCTCCTACAAATCAATAAGGATAAAAGACCAAAATGATCTAGTAGGAAAACACGCAAAGGATGTAAACAACGGGTCACCAAAATAATGCAAATCTGTCTTAAATGTAAGAAGAAAGAACCCTTATCCTCACTTACACTAAGCAAAATGCAAGTGGGACTAAAATGAGATGCCACTTTTCATCTACTGGACTGGCAGAGACTAAAATGTCTGATGCCTCACTCTGCTGGCGAAGAAATGTGACACAGACCATTTTCATCATTGCTGGGGGGAAGGAAGGTAATGTACAATTCCTATGAAGTGCAATTGAGCAACACATTTAAAGGTAAATGCTCACATCCCCTTTGTTACGGGTTGAAGCGTGTTTGCCTTCCCCACCCAAACTCCAATGTCGAAGTCCTAACCCTCAGTACCCCAGAATGTAACTTTATTTGGAAATAGGGTCATTCCAGATGTAATAGGTTAAAATGGGGTCATACTGCAGTGGGGTGGGGCCCTGATCCAGTATGACTGGTATCCTTATTAAAAGAGGAAATTCAGGGGCGCCTGGGTGGCTCAGTCGGTTATGACTCATGGTCATGATCCCGCGGTTCACGAGTTCGAGCCCCGCTTTGGGCTCTGTGCTGACAGCTCAGAGCCCGGAGCCTGCTTCAGATGCTGTGTCTCCCTCTCTGTCTCTGCCCCTCCCCTGCTCAATCTGTCTCTCCCTCAAAAATAAATTTAAAAAAACATTAAAAAGAAAAAAAGAGGGGATTTGGACACAGACACGCACAGAGAGACTGCCGTGCAAACATCGACGAGGAGATGAGGTGATGCTTCTATAAGCTAAGAAACACTAAAAATTGCCAGCAGACTGCCAGAAGCCAGATTTACCCTCACAGCCCCCGGCCCCACACCTTGATCTCAGACTTCCCAACCTCCTGAGGTGTGAAGTAAGGCATTTCTATTGTGTAGCCATCCAGCGTGTAGGACTTTGCAAAAACTAAGACACCTTTTGACACAACAAGGTAATTTAAAAAAATTTTTTTTAATGTTTATTTATTTTTGAAAGACAGAGACAGAGCGTCAGCACAGAGCCTGATGCAGGGCTCAAGCCCACGAACCGTGAGATCATGACCTGAGCTGAAGTCGGACGCTTGACCGACTGAGCCACCCAGGCGCCCTGCAACAAGATGAATTTATCCCGCTATATACTTGCACAGAAGCAAAGTGCTGAGCAGACGGGGGTCCACACTGCAGTATTTGTAATCGCTAACGATTAGGAACGCCTAGATGTCTGCCAAAAACTGCCTAACAAATTATGAGACACCCCTACAAACGTAATAGTTTTCAGCTGAATGTTTTTCAGTAATGAGGCAGCATAACATGTTGGAATTATCTCAAAGGTTTATTATGAAGTGAGCAAAAGCAAGGTGCTGTTGGTTGTAGAGGGGGCCTCGTTTCTGTAAAAATACCGAGAAAGCTAGCAGGATATACGGTATATGCACAAATATTTGCTTGTAGATGCATTGATGCTGTCTATGAAGATATATAAGAAGCTGCTAACTTCTGTTGTTCTTAGAGAACCAAATCACTTTAAGGACCAAGAAAAGGAGGCTTTGGCTCTACTATAAACACACGTGTACCTTTTGAACCTTTTACATTATGTATTACCTGTTCGGGGAAAAAAAAATCTTATGTGTAATGTCAAAATGGCTTTAGTACTTCAAAAAAAACACACTAAGAAGAGAAAATATAGCCATTTTAGCTTTTCATCTTTTGGAAATAACAGCTATTCGTCCCTGAAATGGGTTATTTGAGGAGATCATATCTCTTCTCTTATCTCTTCTTTTAGAATCAAAGCACAAAATTTGTTTTTAAAATAACTAAATAAATCACAGAAATGAGGCACAGAATGCAAGAATTCTAAACGCACATGTAGTGAAAGCAGAGTATATCTATTTTTTTAATTCAGCATGTAAATTTCTGTCTATGAGGATAATTTCAGCATATATTCAGTCCTCAAACCAAGTGTGACAAAATATGTTTAATTCATTTGTCTATAAGTCTTACTTTTCTTCATAAAATTAATTTAAATTCTTTTAACAGTGGGCATTACTTACTAAATAGAAAAGGGTCAAAAGTCACTTTAACGCAATAAGAAATCATAATTGGGGGCGCCTGGGCCCTCTGATAGCTCAGAGCCTGGAGTGTTCTTTGGATTCTTTGTCTCCTTCTCTCTGTCTCTCCCCCCGCTCATGCTCTCTCTCCTTTAAAAATAAATACACATTAAAAAATTTTTTTAAAAAAGAAATCTTAATTGATATGAACTTTTAAAAAATATTTATTTTTGAGAGAGAGACAGAGCCTGAGCTGGGGAGGGGCAGAGAGAGAGGGAGACACAAAATCTGAAGCAGGCTCCAGGCTCCAAGCTGTCAGCACAGAGCCTGATACAGGGCTCGAACCCATGAACTTCAAGATCATGACCACAACCGGATGCTTAACCAACTAAGCCCCCCAGGTGCCCCTATATGACCTTTTTAATACAGTCTTTGGGATCAGACTAATGTAAAATAAAATGAATTTTCTCCAAATATCTTCTCTATCTTGTGAAAAAGATGAAATGAATTTTTTATTCAAAAAAGTGTTTTCAAGGTCATTTATTGCTATGAAACCAGTTCAAGGGTTCAAACATGTTGAGAATTGAAACCTAGGCTCACCGTGTATGGTTGTGCATGCTGTGAAATGCACAACTCCAGGGAGCGCCATTCGGATTATAAGCCAAATTGTGCAGTGCACCACCTGTGCAGCTGTGCATATCAATCCCATGACTACTGAAAACGTTGCGGAGGCAGAAAGCCTTTTGGGTAGGGGAGGCTAGGTGTGAGAGCTGGGGCCACATGGATTGTGAGGCCAGACTCTCATACATACAGCTTCCTCTCTCTCTAGGTTGACCTCCTCCCTTTTGGAGGCGCTGGCCTAAGTTTTCTCTAAGCCTCATACCTTTGGTCTTCCTAAGGCTGTGGGGAAGGACCATCTGCCAGGGCCTGCAATCACTTCCTTGGCTTGTACAACTCAAAGTCCTCTGTAATCACTTGGCAACTAAGAAGAAAGGCCAGAAGAAGGCCCCCCCACCCCCGCCATGCCCCTAATCTTTACTGCTACCCTAATGGAGGCAGAGGTGGAGGGAGCTGAACTTTAAGTGACATGCAGGTCATTTGGCCTCCAGACTTTTCTGTGTGATCTTAGCAAATCTTTAAGCGTCTCTGGGCCTCTGCCTCCCTATTTGCAAAATGAAGAGGCCCTATTGCCATTCTTTCTCTGCCTCGTGGAAAAACCGACAAGAGAGAAAAACAGGTAGTGATGATTTCACAGAAAATGCAGAGAAATTCAAGCACCCCAATTATCGTCATTAAACATCAAGAATTAGTGGACTGAGCGCCAGGAGGCCCTACTGAGCAGCTATAAAACCTCAAGCAAATCTTATGACTTCTCTGGGTCTTACCAGGTGCCAAACAGCAGACTTTGAACTAGATCAGCAGCTTGCTAGCCTTTTCACCACTAAGAGTCTGTTTTATTATTTCCAGACATCCCCCACAGACCTCATATTGTATAAGATTTTATCCCCTAAGCTATATTTAGGTAGTTATGACAAGCTTAATAATTATTAAGTGATTGTTGCCACCATAATAAAGGATATTTTCAGTTGGAAGAATTATGTGCTTATATAGCCGAAAGGCCTAGAACTGGTAATGGCTTCAGGCAAGGCTTGATCCAGCAGCTGTTACCAAGGACCTACGTTCTTCCAGTCTCTTGGCTCTGCCTCCTCTGATGTGTCACAGGGTGGCTTCCAGAAGCTCCCGGCACTACCTGCTTTACTCATTTGTGATTGGCAAAAATCAGACAGCTTGCTTCCCAGTTAGCTCAAAGACAAGACCCAGAATTGAGACTCAGTTTACCCTGATTGGCCTGATTTGGGTCATGTGCCTTTTCCTGACCAATTGCTATAGCCTGGAGGATGAGATTATTCTGACTTGCTTAAGCCAGTTAGGCCCCGCCCTTGGAATGGGGTCATTTCCGGCCATATCACATGGCTGGGAAATTCCCAGTACTGTTAGCAGGGGAATCAGGCAAGGGTGCTGTGGAGCCTACGAGCAGGTTTCCTGCTAAATGTTTAGCAGTCAGTGAGACCTCAGACGGCCCATCGCCACTTCCGAGTGGCATGTGAGCTACTCACTAGTGACCTCTGGGATCTTGTGAGTTGGGTCGAGATGGCAACCCCGTCTGTGGGCGGCCACCTAACCATGTGAGCTGACGTCAGCCCAGCTAGCAGCAAGCTCCCTACTCTGTGGTTAGACCTGGCCTAGATGCAAGTTCACCCGTGTCCAGCTTCCAGTTCTCCGTCCCCATCTGAGCCTTCACAAATGGCTCAGTTGGGGACCCCAGGTGAACCTCCAGCTCTCCCGTCCCCAGGCCTACGACTGCCCTGTTCAGACACAAGGTAACACTGATGAGCTGCACTGGGCAAACAGGGTACGACAGAGATGCCCACGGCCAAACATCCCTGGAACCACTGGGGCTCACTCGTCCATTGACTCACCATGCATTTACCAACATCTGGGCCAAATCGTGTCCCAGGGAGCCACAGTCAGGTGGGGAGACAGTGACGCCCCAGACCATTACAATTAAGTGTGGGAACACAGTGTGGGGGGCAGTGGGGGCCCAGGGACAGGGACAGACCCCTTCCCTTCCCAGGACAGAGATGTGAGCATCCACCCCAGCACACTCTCAGCAGCAAGGTCGCCTTGGCCCAGCCCCTGCCCTCCAGATCCTAGGGAAGCCCAGGGGCCTCTCTGGCAGCTCCGAGATCAGCAAAGTTGTGTCTGCCACTATAGAAAAATTTTTTTAATGTTTCTTTCTTTCTTTGAGACAGAGAGAGAAACAGAGTGTGAGTGGAGGAGGGGCAGAGAGCCAGACACAAAATCTGAAGCAGGCTCCACGCTCCGAGCTGTCAGCACAGAGCTCGACATAGGGCTTGAACCCACAGACTCGAGCCGAAGTCAAGGGCTTAACTGACTGATCCATCCAGACGCCTCTCCCCCAGTACAGAATAGGAGTGTTCAACCCGAAACTGGGGACCTGACCCCATAGGGCTTTACAGAATTCTTTCTGTCGCCTTCAGTGCAGCTCTGGGGCAGGGGCAGGCCGACTCAGCCTTCTGCCCACCTTCAGATCCCATGTCTTCTTGGATCTTCAAAACCAGGTGGGGTTCGCTGGTTAAGGGGGTGCACGGTGGAGAAAACTTCCGCCGCACCCACCCCCTTTAACAGACACTTGAGATTCAACCATTCCTTGGTGTTAGGCACTCCCCGGACCTAGTCCCTAAGTGAGTCACCGGTACTTCCGAGCACTCGTGTGGGTCTGTGGCGAATGAGGCCAGGGGTGCCTGGGATGGAGAAAGCCTGGCCAGTCCCCTTCTCAGCTTTGCCCAAATTAACTTGCTGTGCGGCTGGGGGCAAGTCCCTTTCCCTGTCAATCTCCTCATCCATAAAACAAGGGCTCCAGGCTAGTCAGTCTCTCTGGGGCTTTCCAGCTCTAACCATGCAGAATGTGAGCATTCACGGTTCAGAAAAGAGGGAACAGGGGTAACCGAGCGGGGGGCGGTCTAGGGAGGAGGGGAGGCAGGAAGGCCATCTGGCCAGGGCCCCATAGACCAAAGGCCCCAAGTGTGGACTTTGGATGCTATCTCCAAATGGAATTACACTCAGGCACAGTATATATACAAACCCATAGAAACGAACAAACACAGGGGCGCCAGGGTGTCAGTCAGTTGAGCGTGGGACTTCAGCTCAGGCCATGATCTCTTGACTCAGTTTGTGAATTCAAGCCCTTCATGGGGCTGCTTGCTGCTGTCAGCATGGAGCCTACTTCCTGCTTTGGATCCTCTGTCCCCCTCTCTCTCTGCCCCTCCCCAACTTGCGCGCGCGCTCTCTCTCTCTCTCTCTCTCAAAAATAAACAAACAAAAAGAAATGAAAAAAGACATCAGCCTCCTTGCCAAAATACACCACCTATAAGGCCCATGAAGTTATATATACAGGGATTTTTTAAAATAAACTTTTTATTTTTGTAATTAATGTGAGATTTACAGAAGAGCTGCAAAGAGTGTAGAGTTCCCATATACCCCTTACCCAGTGTCAGTTTTCCTAATATTATCGTCTCACACCTCAGTGGCATGTTTGTGAAAGCTAAAACAAAACAACATTGGGGTGCCTGGCTGGTTCAGTCGGTAGAGCATGGAACACTTGATCTCGGGGTTGTGAGTTCGAGCCCCACGTTGGGCGTAGAGATTAGTTAAAAATATTTTTTAAAAAATATTACAGGGGCACCTGGGTAGCTCAGTCGGTGGAGCATCCAGCTCTTGAGTTTGGCTCAGGTCATGATCTCACGGAGTTTGTGAGTTTGAGCCCCACTTTGGGCTCCCTGCTGATGGTGCCGAGCCTGCTTGGGATTCCTTCTCTCTGGCTCTCCCCTGCTCACGTGCTCTCTCTCTCTCTCAAAAAATAAATAAACTTAAAAAAAACAAAACAAAACCTTAAAACAAAACAATTCTGGTACATCTCTGTTGCTCAAGTCCAGACCTTATTTGGACTTAACCAGCTTTTCCATTAACACTCTGTCTGATCCAGGAACCTACCCAGGCAACTATATTGTATCCAGTCAGCACATTTCCTAGCGTTCTCTGGTCTGTGACTGTTTCTGTCTTTCCATGCTTTTTATAACCCTGTTTTGAGGAGTCCTGGTCAAGTGTTTTATAAAATGTCCTTCAACTGGCGTCCGTCAGAGGTGTTCTCCAGAGTCATGGGTTCGGGGGAAGAAAACCACAGAAGTGACATGCCCTTCTCATCACATGATATCAGGAGTACACAACATCCAGTCCACTCACTGCTGGTGACGTTAACCTTGATCACTTGGCCAAGGTGGTGTCGGCCAGCATTCTCCATTGCAAAGTTACTATTTTCCCATTTTCCGCTCTGTAGTTGAGAAACTAGTCGAATGTCCAGTGCACGGTCAAGGGAAGGGGAGGGGTAACTAGGTTCCATCTCCTGGAGGGGAGAATCTACATAGATTAGTTGGAATTCTTTGGGAAGGAAAATGTATTTCTTCTTTCCCAGTTAGCTATCTATTCAATAATTTATTTCTACCAGTGTGGACTCATGGATGTGTATTCTATACTTTTGGGTAATAATCCAATACTCTCTCTGTTATTTCTTTTATTGCTCTAACATTTGCAATTTGGGCCACTGGAGTGATTGGGCTCCTGGGTCCCTCTGACACAACTCATTCTTTTGTGTTTTGAGTACTTTCCAATTCTGGTGCCTCCAGATGTTCCAGGCTCACCTTTTCCCTCTCCCAGCCCAACAATCAGCCATTGCTCCAAAGAAATAGTATATTTTTAAAACGAATCCTCCATGGGGCGCCTGGGTGGTTCAGTCAGTGAAGTGTCCGACCTCATCTCAGGTCATGATCTCACAGTTGTGAGTTCGAGCCCCGCGTCGTGCTCTAGGCCGACAGTGTGGAGCCCGCTTGAGATTCTCTCTCTCTGCTCCTCCCTTGCTTGTGCTGTCCCTCTCAAAAATAAATAAACATTAAAAAAAATTGGGGGGCGCCTGGGTGGCTCAGTCGGTTGGGCGTCCAACTTCGGCTCAGGTGACGATCTCGCAGCCTGTGAGTTCAAGCCCCATGTCGGGCTCTGCACTGATAGTTCAGAGCCTGGAGCCTGCTTCAGATTCTGTGTCTCCCTCTCTCTCTGCCCCTCTCCTGCTCTCACTCTGTCTCTCTCTCAAAAGCAAAATAAAAACATTAAAAAAAATTTTTTTAACTAATTCTGCAATTATTATCTTGTCAGTGGTCCAAATACATCGCACTGCATTTGAATACATGATGAAAAAAAGTTATCTTGTTCAATTACTGCTTAAAACACACCTTAATTTTTTTTGCAGCCCTACTGTGATGTCTTTTTACAATATACTAGGAGATGGGGTGCCTGGCTGGCTCAGTCAGAGGAGCATGTGACTCTTGATCTCGGAGTCGTGAGTTCAAGCCCCATGTAGAGACTACTTAAAATAAATATGTGAATAACTTGGGCCACCTGCGTGGCTCAGTCGGTTCAGCATCCAACTCTTGATATCAGCTCAGGTCATGATCTCACGGTTCATGGGATCAAGCCCTGCCTCAGAGTCCGGCTCTGCACTGACAGCATAGAGCTCGCTTGGGATTCTCTCTCTCCCTCTCTCTGCCCCTCCTCTGCTCTTTCTCATACATACATACATACATACATACATACATATGTACATAAATAACTTAAAAAAGTATACTAGGAGCATAGAAACAGGGGAGGGACCTGTCATCTTCTCTCCATTTCCAGGAGTCCTTGATGAATTTAACCTCTGTGTTCTGCTAAAGCTTGGGTCACCCTTCCTACACAGGTGACCTAGCTCCTGGGTCCTCCCCAGTCTGAGCTGCCCAGAGGAGCTATCAAAGGCCAAGGTAATTCCTGGATCCTTTCTCTCTCCAGGTCCCCCATCCCCCGCCAAGGGGATAAGCAGTCCTGGACCTCTGCAGACCTCACCCAGGCTGGCCAGGTGCAGGCAGGCTCCAGGAAGGAAGCTGGCAAGCCCAGCCACCAAGACAGACAAATGTGGGCAGGGCACCATTACATCCAGAGTGTTCCTGGGAATTAGGGCCAAGGTTTGCAAAATCCAGCCGTAAGTGGAGCAGGGGTTCCCCGGAGCAGCCCTGGGTTCTGCAGAAGAGTCAGCTTCTCAGGAAAGAGCAGCTTTCATGAGCCGGAAGAGGGCGAGACTTCAGCTCACGGCTCGCTTTGGGAGGGGACATAGCTAGCTGCGTGACTCATCACCCGGTCCTGCCGGCTACAACTGGCCCAGCGCTGGACCTCCCAGAGGAGGTCCCAGGCAGGCAATCAATACCGCAGGTAGGGACACAGGCCCAGTGCTGGGGGAGCCCTGGGGAGGAAGGAAAGTAGCATTTGAAGAGTCTCAGGCAGGCCTCACAGAGGAGGTGACATCATCAAAAAGATGAATGGAATTGGCCAGGCAGCAGTCCGGAGGGAAGGAGGGGAGGGCACTCCCAGCCAAGGAAGAGGCAGATGTAAAGGGCTGGCACAGGGCCCGTGGCCTAGAGAGTAGTCCATAAATGTGAGGCATTATTGTTGTGGTTGACTTATCATCATGACGGTTGTTAACCTGGACTTGTTTCTTAATATTTTTACTATCTTACAGGTACTTACTACAATGAATAAACGCTGAATGTCACTGAGTTTTTCTTACCTATAAAAGGGCTGCTGTGAAGATTAGGGGTACAGGGGCACCTGGGTGGCTCAGTCGGTTGAGGATCCGACTATGGCTCAGGGCATGATTTCATGGTTCACGAGTTCGAGCTCCATATCGGGCTCTGTGCTGACAGCTCAGAGGCCTGGAGCCTGCTTCGGATTCTGTCTCTCTCTCTCTCTCTCTCTCTCTCTCTCTCTCTCTCTCTCTCTCTCTCAAAAATAAATAAGCATTGGGGCGCCTGGGTGGCACAGTCGGTTAAGCGTCCGACTTCAGCCAGGTCACGATCTCGCGGTCCGTGAGTTCGAGCCCCGCGTCGGGCTCCGGGCTGATGGCTCGGAGCCTGGAGCCTGTTTCCGATTCTGTGTCTCCCTCTCTCTCTGCCCCTCCCCCGTTCATGCTCTGTCTCTCTCTGTCCCAAAAATAAATAAAAAACGTTGAAAAAAAAAATTAAAAAAAAAATAAATAAGCATTAAAAAATGTATATAAAAAAGAAAACATAATAAAACATTAAAAAATGTTTTTAATTTAAAAAATTAAGATTACGGCCACAGCATACACAACGCTCAGTGGAACAGCTGAGACCAGCTGTGGGCCCCAGTGGCCTCGTTTTCCCTCTCTCCTTGGCTGGTGGCCAGCCCCTGGGGTTGTGCATGGGGGGCATAGGAGGGAACACTTTGGGATCTTTAAAGTTGATGGGCAACAAAACAGGGACTTGGGTAGGCAAGGTCAGGCAAGCCCAGGGGAACAGCTTCAGGGACCGGGTACAAATGCACGCTCCCTCCACCTGGGCCCTGAGTCTTCTGTGGCCTCCTAAAACCAGCAGGCACTGGAGGCTCGCTGCCTCAAAGAGAGCTGTGTGACCCTGGGCAAGTGACGTGTCTTTTCTGAATCTCTGAGTTTTTTGTTTCCTCAGCTCTGCAAGTGCATTAAAGCCATGCACAGCAATGTCCAAAGCCCACTCCCTGCAACAGCTATATAAACAAATAAATAACGAATCCTAGAAATAACATCCAAAAACAGAATGGATTAACGACTAGTGGTATATTCCTAAAATGGAATATTATTCAATCGTAAAATAAATAAGTCATAGGTATATAGGCAATAGAAATGTATTTTTTTTTAATGTTTATTTATTTGGGGGGGGGGAGGGGGCAGAGAAAGACAGAGACACCGAATCTGAAGCAGGCTCCAGGCTCCAAGCCGTCAGCACAGAGTCCTGACAGCACAGAGCCCGACGCAGGGCTTGAACTCACAAGCAGTGAGATCATGACCTGAACCGAAGTCGGACGCTTAACCAGACACTTAACCGACTGAGCCACCCAGGAGCTCCAACAGAAATGTATTTTAAAAAACAATGCTAGGGGCGCTTGGGTGGCTCAGTCGGTTAAGCGTCCGCCTTCAGCTCAGGTCATGATCTCGTGGTCCGTGAGTTCGAGCCCCGCGTCTGGCTCTGGGCTGATGGCTCAGAGCCTGGAGCCTGCCTCCGATTCTGTGTCTCCCTCTCTCTCTGTCCCTCCCCCGTTCATGCTCTGTCTCTCTGTGTCTCAAAAATAAATAAATGTTAAAAAAAAAAAATTTAAAAAACAATGCTCTGGGTGCCTGGGTGGCTCAGTTGGTTGTGTGTCCGACTCTTGATTTCAGCTCAGGTCATGATCCCAGAGTGGTGGGATGGATGGAGTCCTGCCTTGGGCTCCACACTGAGCCTGCTTGAGATTCTCTTTCTCTCTCTCTCTCTCTCTCTCTCTCTCTCTCTCCCTCCCTCCCCTTCTGCCCCTCTCCCCCACTTGCACTCTCTTTCCAAACAGTTAAAAAAAAATGCTATGTTGTGAGTGTCTGGCTGGTTCAGTGGGTAGAGCATGACACTCTCGATCTCAAGGGTGTGGATTCCAGCCCCATGTTGGGTATAGAGATTACTTAAAAAAATAAAATCTTACATAAAAACCAAC
This sequence comes from Panthera tigris, assembly GCF_018350195.1. Classification (NCBI taxonomy): domain Eukaryota; kingdom Metazoa; phylum Chordata; class Mammalia; order Carnivora; family Felidae; genus Panthera; species Panthera tigris. The sequence goes on from NC_056667.1 coordinate 28,704,858, forward strand.
TTCAATGCTGTGTGAAAGAGGGGAATCACATAATCACAGAATGATTCCATTTGTACACAAAAAAGGAAAACTCGATATATTATTTAGGGATTTATACAAAGGTGGCAGAACTAAGAGAAAACCAAGGAAACAATTAGCACAATTAAAGCAAAATTCGGGAGGGGCGCCTGGGTGGCTCAGTCGGTTAAGCATCCGACTTCGGCTCAGGTCATGATCTCACGGTTTGTGGGTTCGGGCCCCGCATCGGGCTCTGTGCTGACAGCTCAGAGCCGGGAGCCTGTTTCAGATTCTGTGTCTCCCTCTCTCTCTGCCCCTCCCCCACTCATGCTCTGTCTCCCTCTGTCTCAAAAATAAATAAACATTAAAAAAAAAAAAATCGGGAAAGTGGTCCTTCAGGATGGGAGGGAGGCTGCACCGGATGCATGTGGAAGGTCTCAAAGGTACTGGTGTGGGTCTAGTTTTTATTTTATTTTATTTATTTATTTGGGGGGGGGTCTAGTTTTTAAATTAGCTAGCGAACACATGGATGCTTGATTGTAATTATTATTAGCCGTTAAACTGCACATGGTGTCTTTTACAATAAAATTTTCTGTATATAACACTAATACCTACCTTCTAGAATGCAGGCCTCTCTGATAGGGCAGAGAAAATGTGAGTAAAGTATTGGCACAGTAAGCTCTCAGTTTTGAGTGCTTTGGCTCCCTAAGCCTCAGTTTCCCCATCTTCAAAGTAAGCTGGTGGCACTGCTGAGGCTTTGTCCTCCAGCTTGTGGGTTCTGTGTTCCCTTTGTTCACACACACACACACACACACACACACACACACACACACACACTGCAGGGCAGGTGTCAGGTCCCATCCTCTCTCGAGTCTCCCCACTGCCCTATGTCACTGGTAATTTCGAAAGTGGCAAAGATGACGCCCGGGGCCCTGGAATGGGAGCTCCTAGCCCTAGTTCCAATCCTTTCCAAACGGGGCAATTAGACCTTTTCTGAACTTCTCCAGGGTAAAATAGGCATAGCAATCTGTTTTCCTCCTCTAAGCCCATGGGTTAATAGTGGAAAGTGCTCCAGTAAGAGACCCTGACTGGTTGACCTGGGAACCTAAAAGCGTTCTCACGGTGGGGGTGGGTGGCATCCGTGAGCCGTGAGAGACTATTCTGTGACAGCTCACATGGTGATTGGTGTAAACGTACCTCTTTGCCTGGTTTTCCGCCTCGGTCACTGTGTACTTCCTGGTTGTACTTTTCTATCCTGCTAAGTGTCCTCACCACGACCCCACCGCTGTGTACCTGCTCCAGTCACGGTGTGCCTGTTGACTGTCCCTGTCTCAGTCTGAAAGGTGCCTGTCTTTGCAATTATGGACCTACCTCCAACGCTGTGTACACCAACCTCTGTGTACCTGATTCACTCAGCGCGACCGTGACTGTCCCGCGGTCGGTCGGGGCGGACTTGTCGGGCGCTCCTAGGTCTGAACGTGCGTGGCTGTACCTGTACCGGCCCTCGCATCGCTGTGCGCACTCCGGTGAGTCCGCGCGCACCTGGCTCGGCCCACGCCTCCCGGACGCCGGCGGGCTGTGCGCTCCGGTCCCGCGGACGTCGGCGCCGCGGGGGCCCCGTGCCGCGTCCTGCGTGCGGCGTCCCGCGTCCCCGCCCCCCTTCGGGCCCGGCCGGCTGGCGCGCACCGGCTGCGGGGGCGGGGCCGGAGGCCGGGGCGGGGCGCCGCGGGGGCGGAGCAGGAAGGGGCGGTGGCCGCTCCGCCCCCTGCCGCCCGGGCCGGCAGCCGCCTCCCCTGCCCGGCTTCCGCGTCACGGTGCCGAACGCCACCTGCCTTCTCCGTATAAAGGCGCCACCGGCCTCGCCCCCAGGACTCGGCCCCATGGAGACGCCGCGGGTCGCGGCTGGCGCTCGGCGGGGTGAGGCGCGTGGCGGGGCGGGGGGCGCGGACCCCGGGGGCGGGTGGGCGGCGCGGGGAGGGCTCCGGCCGGTCCGGAGGGGAGGGACGTGGGGCGGGTCTCTCCGATTTCGCCGGTCCCCGGGAACCCCTCTAACTTAGCCCAAGTTGGGGGGAGCCTCGGGGAGGGGGGCTGAGGTCCGGAGGGAGGCCGAGGGGCCGCGGAGCTCGGGGCCGCGACAGCCTCCGCGTCACCCGCGCCCGGCGGCCAACCAGAGTTTCCCAGCAACTTTTCTCGCCAGTGGGTCGCCTCGGAAACTTCCCCCCCCCCCCCCGGCCGGGGAGTCCGGCCGCGGGCCCTGCGCCTCCTCGGCCTGGGCTCCGAGCGCGGGGCGGGCGGAGGCGCTGACCTCAGCGGGGAAGCCCCCGGTACCCCCTCCCCCCCGCCAGCGCCTTCCAACCCCGGGTTTCCATCAGAGAGCCCCGCCCCGCAGCTGTGGGGGCGCGGCGACGTCCTCCGAGGCCTCCCAGGACTTCTGGCTCCCCTGGGTTGCCACGGGACTAGGGGCGGGGTAGGAAGTGGAGTCAGACAGCGTAAGTTCAAGTCCTTGCGCCACCAGCTAACAGCTGGATGACCTTAAGCAAGTTCTTGAAGTCTGTGGCTCAGCTTCATCCTGTATATACTGGGAATGATGACTTCTAAAGAGAGGGTAGGAGAGGTGACACGTGCGGCCGGCTTTGCCCGTTGCCACCAGTCAGTGTGGTCTCAACCTGTTGGGTGGGGTAGGGGCTGGAGAGGGGTAGGAGAGAGAGCCACTCCCATCTTTAATTCTTGTGGTTGTACTACAGGAGCTGTGACAGGTGCTTTCCATCGGTGTGAGCTGTGAGTGGCAGGTGGAAAGAGGTCCACTCAGGAAGCCAGCCCCACCATGAGTCTGTGGGAACTTGACAGTCGTAGCTGCCAAGGTACTCCCAGGCCGGATCAGGAGCCCAGCACTGAGGAGGCATCGGCTGTGGAACTACAGATGAAGGTTGATTTCTTTCGGAAGCTAGGCTACTCATCTGCTGAGATCCACAGTGTCCTGCAGAAACTGGGGGTGCAGGCCGACACCAACACGGTGCTGGGCGAGCTGGTCAAACATGGGTCAGCAGCCGAGCGGGAGCGCCAGGCTTCCCCGGACCCCTCTGCTCAGCTCCCCCTGGTCCCCCGGGGTGGGGGCACCCCCAAGGCTCCCACCCTGGAGCCCTCGCCCCCAGAGGAGAACAAGGAGGGCAGTGACCTGAGGCCTGTGGTCATCGATGGGAGCAATGTGGCCATGAGGTACGTGTCATTTCTGGGGCTAAGACCAGGGCCTGTGGCTGGGAATGTGGCTCTCTACACCTGTGGTAAAGAGGCCTTCAGGAAGGAGTGTGACCTGTTTTCACAGACCCATCTAGAGGAAGGGAAGGCCTTTAACTGAGGCTCTACGATGTGCCAAGAGACTCCCTTAATCCTTATGGCGTCTTGGAAGTGGGTCTGTTAGGAATGTTTTAGGGATGAGAACAGAGGCTCAAAGACGTGCTCATGGGCTCAGTATTGGTAAGTGGTAGAGCAAGGATTCGAACTTAAGCCCTTCTGTCTCTGGAGTCCACCTTATGCACTACGTCTCTCCCTGAAGGCCAGCACTCAATCTCAGTTCCTCTCTTGTGACATCAGGCAGCTTGGTGTAAGGAGAGTAGAGTGTGGGGCCAGCTCCTCCGTGTAGGAGCCAGTCACTTGATGTCCGTGAGCTTTCTCTGCTCATTAGTAAGACCCAGCCAACCCCTGCTCAGGTGACATTTGTGAGGAGGGGCGGCACAGAGCCTGGAGAGAGACGGAAGCTCAGTAAGCTGTAGTTGTTCTTACTGCTGTTACTTAGGGTCTGGGGCCTCTGAGGCCTTGTTGTCCCAGACCTGGACCCCCAAGGAAGCAGGCCCAGGTACTGAGGCCTTTGTCGCTGTGACCAAGAGTGACCTCAAGGATCTGGCTTACATGGGGGGTGTGGGCAGGTCAGCTGTGACTTGGGTTGCCTCTGCTGCAAATGAGGCACCTGGGCCCCAGGGCCAAAGCCAGGACTCCATCCCAGTAACAGTCCCCTCTCCATGAAGACTGTCACAGGGAATGGGGGCAGGTGAAGCCAGGGGCCACGGCTGTCACTGACCCCACGGAGCACAAGCCTGCTTTCAATCCAGGCTGCTCCCTCTGGCCCTGCTTTCTCCCGGTCCTTCCAAAGTGGTTGCTGAGTCAGGGCTGGGTGGATCGTTCACCAGGAAAAGTTCCAATGGGCGTGGAGAGGGAGACCCCAGACTCAGGGTGGGGCCTGGAGAGGGCTCTTTGGTGCCAGAGGGGTCTCCCAGGTGGGCTGCCTAAGGCTTCAGTACCCAGAGCCCCTCCCACTCCCGGCCCAGCTGGGCCAAGTCAGCTGTAGGGCTGGTCCTGGCCCAGCTCAGTACGGATGCAGGTGGCCTGTTCTAGCCACCTTTGGATCAGTCTTCCCGTCTGGGAAATGGGCTGAGCCTAGGTGGGAGGTTGGGTAGAGCTGGCTGCCACACGGCTAGCGGCAGCTGGTTACAGTCTGTGCTTTGAGCATTAGGGGTCCCTTCTCAGGCTCCAGCAGCCTGTGGCTGGGCGAGGAGCTGCATAGGTCTGTGACTTCTTCCCCTGGAGGCTTGGGTGGGCTGCACCAAGCTAAGGCTGCCTGCCAAGGACTGTCTTCCCACCCCCTCCCTCCCCAGGGGCAGCCATGTGCTGTGTGTGTTTGTATCCAGGCAGGAGGAGGAGGGGCCTGGGCGGGAGGAGGGGGGTGGCCCCGAGGGGAGCTGGGCCGGAGAGGCACCGCCTTGGGGGTTTCTGAGCTGGGGCTGTAGCAGGAGGGGAATTCCTGCCTCAAACTTCCTGTCTCAGTGCTACTGGGTTCCTGCCCTGCCGCCCTCGCCCCCAAGGGCAGACAGACCAGCCCCCACCGTATGCAAATCGTGGGGAAATTCACCTCTGTTTCCTTCTAAGGGAATTTTTCTCTTGTAGCTGGGCCCAGCCCGGGCAGATCTCTTTACCTGGGTAGCCTGGCCTAGCCCTGCCCTCTATCCTAGGGTGGGAGCAGCTGAGCCGGAGTCCCTACATCCTCACACATCTTAGCCAGTTCCCTCACCTTCTGGGCGAATGGGACTGCGGTGGGGGAGGGAGGATGTCTGGTTTTCCTGTGCCAGCACAGCTTCCTCCATTGCAACAAGAGGGACTAAAGTTAGCTCTAGGGAGGCACTCCTGGCCTGGCTTGACTTGAGGGACTACATCATGGGCTCTACTCCTGCCAAGAGCAAGGCTCTCCCTACCTGCCTCAGGAGTGCTTTCGGGGCTAGGACAGCTGCAGGCAGACTTGTCCCCAGCTCAGGCTTTTGATGCCCAGAGGCAGTACTCTGTCCTTGAAAGCTGTGGCATCGCATGAAGTCCTAGGGCTGGCAGATGCTGGCCTCGGATGGGCCATATGCACGTACATACGTGTGTACAGAAGCAGGTCAGTGGGTGCATGTGCTGACTGCTTACCTGAGCCAGGGAGCCGAGCCAGGGGATGATCACGTTCCCAATGCGGAGACAGCAGAAGGCCCAGGGAGGGGCATCATGAAGACAAACCAGGGACCTGAGCCATACTGGAAGGTCAGGGAGGCTTCTCCGAGGCAGTGCCGTTTCACACGGGTCCCAAAGAGCAGGAGTTTGCCCGCTGCACTCTTGTCTCTTGTTCCCAGCCTGCCCCTACCTCTTAGCGCTTTGTTCAGACTCAAATTTGAGGGCTTTCCCTTCTGCTAGATAAACTTCAGGTCTTGCTGTTAAGGGACTAGAACAGCAAGCCAGTAGCCCCAGATGTGGGTTCAAGTTCTGTCTCCTACCACCAGCTAGGGAACCTTGGGTGAGTCGCAGAGCCTGGCTTTCCTTCATTGTGGCTTTGTTAAGGATGAAGACAGAAGGTGCGGGGCTCATCTGGCCCCCAATGGGAGCTTGGTGCCCGCTGACCGCCATCTGCCCCAAGGCCAGGGCTGGTACTTTGTACCTGTCTGAGCATCAGCACCCGTGGTGGTTATGAGCACAGGCCTGGGGCTCGCGTCTCTGTTTCACCATTGCCACAACTTCTGTGCTCTGTAGACCCGTCTTCTCATCTGAATGAAGGGCAAAGGGGCCTTTGATGATAGCACCCTCCTCAGAGGCTTGCTGACAATTCAGTGTTAAGCACTTTGGTTAGAGCCTGGCTCACAGCCCTCAGTAAATGTGAACTTTTTATTGTAAAGAAGCCTGGTGGACAGTGGGGAGGCCCCGCCACCTGGCAGGGATGAGCGCTGCCTTCAGCTGGACTTTGCCCCCCTACGATTTATGGAGACCTTCAGACCCGGGAGCCCCAGCCTATCCCCCAGACAGCCTCCGTGCCCTGCAGCTGCCCCACCTGCCTCTCTATCTTCTCGTGGGGCTATCACCCACCCCAAAACTACCCACAGGATGTGGTTGGCTGTGGCCTTGCCTCCTTTGTGTAACGTTTATTCTGTTTAATTTCACCAAGCATAAGAGACTGAGAGCTGTTCACGGAGGGGTGAATGAGGGGCAGGGGCTGTTGAGGAGGGAGCTGCAGCTGGTCCCGTCCAGCGCCCCCAGCCTGGGCCTAGAGCCCTTCTACAACACCCAGGGTTCCCTGGGGGGTCCCCTGGCCTCCTCTTATCCTCCCAGGAAGCCTCCACTTTGCTGGACTGTCTCTGGCCTCAAGCAAACAGGAAAGTTATGCTGCTGACATGGGCCCTTCTTACAGAGGCTGCAGGCTACCAGGCCCATTTTACAGATACGGAAACTGAGCCAGAGCAAGCTAGCAGCCCCTCAGGGCTGGCTTCTGGATCCAGCCACATTTGGACGGGGTGAAATCCAGTCATCAGACCACAGCAGGGAGTGTCCCATCTCCAGCTCCCCTGCTAACAGAGAGAGTCCCCTGGTGTCTTCCTGACTGTCTTTCTGCCTCAGGTCATGCCCTCCCCAGAAGGGTGAGGAAAGGACAGGGCGGTCCGGGTCTGGGCGTTTGGGGGAATTGGTAGTCTTGGGAGGAAAAGCAATGCCCTTTCACTTTCAGACTGAAAGGCTCCTCAGTGGCCTCTCCCACTCTGTCACTGCCGGCCTGTGTTGGACAATGGATCCTGGCTCCTTCCCCTTCGCCCTCCTGAGTCCCAGCCCCTGGGGCTTGTGTAGGGCTGAACTTTAATCCATGTTTAATCCAGAACAATCTGGTTTCTCTTCAGTTAGCTGGGGCTCGTCCCTTCCCACCCCCACCCGCAGCACCGCCCAGCGGCCGAGGGAGGGGTGGTGACTCAGTGTGCCTGTGTGCATCTACGTCCCCGTGGTCCCAGCACCCCCGGGTGGGGCGGGAACCAGAAGGCTGCCAGAGCCTTTCCCCCACCCCCAGGTGTGTTGCAAGCGGCCTGACCCTCCCCCACATGGGAAGCGGGTGCCGCCAGATTCCTGGGCGTCTCCTCACTGTCGGGAGATGGAACTTCAGGGAAAGTCCCCGGTCTGGCCATCCCGGACGCTGTGGGAACCAGCAGGGAATGCAGGCTTTGGGCCAGAGGGCAGTGAGCTGAGCCCAGGGCAGGGGCCCGCAGAGCCACGCCCTCCTGCCTGCGGCTCGGGATGGCAGGCCAGCCACCCTCCAGGGCTGACCCTGTGCCCCTTCTTCTTCCCAGCCACGGGAATAAGGAGGTGTTCTCCTGCCGGGGCATCCTCCTGGCGGTGAACTGGTTTCTGGAGCGGGGCCACACAGACATTACGGTATTTGTACCATCCTGGAGGAAGGAGCAGCCTCGACCTGACGTGCCCATCACAGGTGAGTGGCACCTCTGGGTGGGGGGGGCGCACTGCCCCAGCCGGGCTTTTTCCCCAGGGAGATGGTTTGGGTGTGACTGACCACTTCTGGGCCTCAAGCAGGGACCAGCTTGGTTTGTTTTTGTTTTTGTTTTTACTGTTTGTTTATTTTTGAGAGAGGAAGTGAGCATGAGTGAGGGGGGCGGGGAGGGGCACTGAGATCGGGGACAGAGGATCCCAAGCGGGTTCCGGGCTCTGCACTGACAGCAGAGAGCCCAACGCAGGGCTCGAACTCACCAACTGTGAGATCGTGACCGAACCAAAGTCGGGTGCTTAACCGACTGAGCCACCCAGACGCCCCAAGGACCAGCATTTGTTTTCCTGGCTTCTGCTGTCCTCTGCCCCTGCCTGCCGTGGTGTACCTGGAGTTCGGAGCTCCTGTGCCTGGCCACCCAGAGGCTCTGGGTCCAGATGGGGCTCTGACCTGTGCTGCCACTGCCTCCCAGACCAGCACATCCTGCGGGAACTGGAGAAGAAGAAGATCCTGGTGTTCACCCCGTCGCGCCGGGTGGGCGGCAAGCGCGTGGTGTGCTATGACGACCGCTTCATCGTGAAGCTGGCTTTTGAGTCCGACGGCGTCGTGGTCTCCAATGACACGTACCGGGACCTCCAGGGCGAGCGGCAGGAGTGGAAGCGCTTCATCGAGGAGCGGTTGCTCATGTACTCCTTCGTCAACGACAAGTACGTTCCTGGCTCCCGGGCCCCGGGGTCCCGGGGGAGAAGCCAGACGTGTCCTCTGGCACGGGGCTTTGCTGCGGGGAGCTCTGCTAGGGCCGCGGCCTTATATCCAGGCAGCTTTGGGAGTGAGTGCAGGGGACTCACCACCAGGTAAAAGGGGCCAGGCTAGGCCAGGGGATCTGAATGTGGAGTTGCCGAAGCTTCTGTGATAGGATCTGGTCAGTGGTTCCCAGCACTCGCTCTCTGGCCAGAGGCTGGCGGATGGATGCAGCCTTAGTTTCAGATTTTCAGGTTGCTGGCCTCCCCATGCCCTCAGGGAGTGCCCAGCAAGAGAACTGCCCTGGCGGGGTCCTCCTCCCCTCCCTTGGGGCATTCCCGCCCTGGGCCCAGAGGTGTCCTGCAGGACGAACAGCAGTTTCCGGAGCTGCTCTCCCACCTACCCTGCAGGTTCATGCCCCCCGATGACCCCTTGGGCCGTCACGGGCCAAGCCTGGACAACTTCCTGCGGAAGAAGCCACTCACAGCCGAGCACCGGAAGCAGCCGTGTCCCTATGGTAAGAGACCCAGCTGCCCCCTCACTCCTTCCCCTTCCTCTCTCATCCAAGGCAGCCTGGGCCCCCGAGTGCTTCCTCTCCGAGCCCACCCAGCCCCACGTTTCCTGTGCCCCACCTTTCCCCCTCCCAGCCCTGGTTCTGGAACCCCTTGCTTAGACACCCCCTCATTTTCTTCCAGGGAGGAAATGCACCTATGGGATCAAATGCCGGTTCTTCCACCCAGAGCGGCCCAGCCGCCCCCAGCGCTCTGTGGCTGATGAGCTCCGTGCCAGTGCCCTCCTCTCACTCCCTAGGGCCCCGAGCAAAGAGAAGAGTGGCCGGCGGCCTTCACCTTCATCCCAGCCCGGCTCTCTGCCGGCAGAGCATGAGCAGGGCAGCCTAGATGGGAAGAAGCTGGGAGCCCGGGCATCGCCAGGGCCGCACCGAGAGGGTCTGACACAGACCTTCGCCCCAGCGGGCAGGAGCCTCCCACCTAGCGGGCGCAGCGGCAGCAGCTTTGGGCCCGCAGACTGGTTCCCACAGACGCTGGATTCTCTCCCATACAACTCCCAAGAGTGCCTGGACTCAGGCATCGGCTCCCTGGAGAGCCAGATGTCAGAACTGTGGGGGGTCCGAGGAGGAGGCCCTGGAGAACCCGGCCCACCTCGGGGCCCTTATGCTGGCTACGGCCCCTACGGGGCCGAGCTCCCGGCCACTCCAGCCTTCCCTACCTTTGGACGGGCCGTGGGTGCCGGCCACTTCAGTGTCCCTGCTGACTATGCCCCGCCGCCAGCTGCCTTTCCACCCCGAGAGTATTGGTCTGAGCCGTACCAGCTGCCCCCACCCACCCCAGTCCTGCCGGAGCGGCAGGTGCCAGGCCCAGGGGCCGACCGGGGCCCGTGGGCCGGGGCTGGGAGCCTAGCCAAGGAGCGAGCCAGTGTGTACATCAAGCTGTGCGGGGTGTTTCCCCCGCACCTGGTGGAGGCCGTGATGGGGCGCTTCCCTCAGCTCCTGGACCCCCAGCGGCTGGCTGCTGAGATCCTTTCTTACCAGCCCGGGCACCCCAGCGAGTGACCCAGCCGTGCGGCTGCCAGCCCTAAGGCTGGACAGAGGGAGGAGTAAAGTAGGGAAGGGAACCCACAAACCAAAGATACTGTAGGATTGGTCCTGGCCCACCCGGCACCTGGAGCCGGCTGCCGAGTGGGGCAGGAACGATCACCCTGTTGATGCACATTGTATCTGTAGTTTAAGGAGACGCCGCCTTAAAGGCGTCAGTCCGTGGCTGAAGCCCAAACCCTCCTTTCTCTCAGAGGGCGGGGAGGGAGGTGGTGGGGAGCAGAGGCCTGGGCTGGGGGCCCTGCGCACGACCCCCCACCTCCGCCCCACCCCTGGGATGCCGGCCTCGGCTGGCTAGTTAGGCACTGTGTGCCTGCCCTCCAAGGGCCCCTCCTGTACGCCAATGAGGCCTCATCAGTGCTCTCGCAGGGCACCAGGCCTCATGTTAGTAAGCAAGATGCTTCTTAATAACCCACCTTCTGACCCACTCTGTTTGCAGCGCCCTTGCCCCCGCGGGGGGTGGGGTGGGGGGAGCGGGCCAAGGGCCCTCTGTCCCTACCCCCTCTTCCCTTCCTTCTATACTGAGTCCTCTCACCCTTCCCCGAGGGTGGGGACACGTATTGGTGTTGTACAGGTGTCATGTTAACTACTTTAAGTGGAAGTCCTTGCGCTCCCTTAACACGTCAATAAAGTACAATGTGAGCCCCTTTAAGAGATGCTGGTCTTTGTTGTACCCGGGGGTTGAGCCGGCCTTTGGGCAACGAGAGGTCGAGAGGTCGGCAGGTGGGCACCAAAGTGCTCAGCCCCCGGGGGCGGAGGCTTCCTTTACTGAGAGAAGGCGGTGGGGCGACACAGGCAGGATCGGGCTGTTCCCCTTTTCCGTCCTGGGACCGGAGCCGAGGGCAGAAAACTATCTGGCTGAGAATAGGGCTTCCAGGAGAGTTTGGGAGAGAAGGGGGTGGGGAAGCACTTGGGTGCTCGGCTCAGGCACCATCTTCCCAGACACTGCGGTGTTCTAGGGGCCGAGCTGCACAGCGGAGCAGGGGGCGCCTGGGGGGCAGCCTGGAGAGGCGGTGCCAGGCTAACCTCCAAGCGGGAGGTTAGGGGTCCTGGTCCTAAACTCAAGAACTGGCTCTGCCACCCCAATTATGTCACCTGGGGCAAGTGACCACCCCACTCTGGGTCTCCCATTTCCTCATCTGCGAAGTGGTGATAATGTACCCACCTTACAGGATTGTAGGGGGTACACAAGAGCATGCTTGTTGAGTGCGTGACCCAACGCCTGGCACATAGTAAGTGCTCATTAAAGAGCCTCCGGCGTCGTTCTCTGTGGGCTGTGTTCACCTCACCATTTCAACCTTCTTATCTGCCCCGAGAAGGAAGTCAGCCAGGAATATATGAATTTTTTCTTTTTTTTTTCCCCCAGATGGATAAATGAGATATAAATGTTAAATATTTTATGTTTTTAAAAAATTTTTAATGTTTATTTTTGAGAGAGTGAGAGCGCCAGCGGAGGAGGGGCAGAGAAAGAGACACAGAATCTGAAACAGGCTCTGGGCTCTGAGCTGTCAGCAGAGAGCCCCGATGTGGGCTGGAACCCACAGGCCGTGACATCACGACCTGAGCTGAAGTTGGACGCTTAACCGACTGAACCACCCAGGCGCCCGGAATGTTAAATATTTAAGTGAAAAGTGGGGCTGTCAAATGATCCCCAAACACCATCAACAGGGCAAAATGGAAAAATACAGTTTTAATAATTCTATATTTGAACATCTCACCTAATTTGTACTTATTGTTTATGAAGCTTTTATAGTATCTGTATTTTTTTTAGAAACTGTTCTAGCACAGAACAGCTGTGCGGCAAGTTGAGGAAAATGCCACACTGGCGATCTCCCTGCACATTAGGCCCCCGCTTCGTTCTTCACCCTGAACATTCTTTAGAAGCCTGCACTGGGCAGGAACCCAGGCGCAAGGTGGGAAGGAACTCAGCAAACATTATCTCGAAGCCTCCACACCTGCTCTTCAAGGCGCCCCGTGCCCATTGCTTCCAGCCTCCTTCCAAGGTTTTATCTGCACAAAGAAATGTCATTGCCTTATTTATAAAATACTTTCTTCCCATCAAGGACTGTATTCCAGATAAAAGGCTTTTTTATGGGCCTCTGTTGCTTTGTATGGAACAGGAAGCTGCTGCTTGTGTTTTGAGGGATGGGGGAAGGGTCCTACAGGCCAGCGGCAGCAGGCAACGGGGCTAGACCGGGGGTGGCTAATGTCTAGAGGCTGTGCCTGGCCCTGCTGGCTCGTTGACCGGCACCAACAAGGACAGCAGAGCCCATGAGGCAGGTGCCAGCCGAGTCTGGGCTCCGGCGAGGGTTGAGTCAGTCCAGGGTCCTGACGGCCTGCACCTGCACCCAGCTTGGCTGTGCCAGCCATCCGGGGCTTGGAGCTGCTCTGTCCAGGGCCTCTTTCTCAATCTGGCAGCCAGGCCCGATGCCCAGGATGTATCTTTCCCATGACTTGGGCTGTCACTGCAAAGCTCCGCACCACCTCCTGCCCTGCCCGCTGAGGCACCTTTCCTCACAAGGCCTCAGTGTTCCCACCTGTAAAAGGGACACAAGGATCCCTGCATCTCTCTAGACTGACAAGAGGATACCTCAGTTGGTGTGGTGCCAGCCTGAGAGGGAAAAGTCCTGGCCGTGTGGCCCTGGGCCGCTCACTTCCCTCAGCTCCCTGGCTTGCCTCACAA